>NW_005187407.1:6144245-6174971 GCF_000239375.1 Pundamilia nyererei
TTCATTGCTGTATTATCACAGACACAGCATGTAAATAGGCAACTTGATCTCATTTAATTGCAAGCTGATAGCAGACTGACTCTGATTTCAAAGATAACGAGTTTGCAAATTCATGGCATTTGGTCGCAATAACTTTTGTCTCCAGCCACAGTTTTCCTGTTTTTACCAGCAGAAACACTGTAAGTGACTGCTGTGTAGAAATATTTCAGCAAGCACTGATTAAACTTGCAGAATCATTAGATTTGAATTTTCACTCTTCTACACTGCTCCAAGGCTCCACATTTAACTGTTGTCATACGCATGTGAATGTCTCCATCTATTCTGAAAGCATTAGACTGAAATTTACTGTTTTAACCTTACCTTTAATTTCTTGTAAGATGATCTATAATGTTATAGAACCACAATAATATACTTTACATACAGATTACCATTCTGAATTATTACATAGTGAAATGAAGACTGATCAAGCAATTTGCCATTATTGCTGATAATGAACTTAGAAAAGATGAATGATTTAGTCATTTTGATCATTTATACTGCTCAAAAAGACAAAGATGGGAAGCCAATTAATCATGTCAGTGGTGATTTTTAAGTAGCCCATCTTACCCAGTCTTATTCTTGTCCAGCAGGCTGGGGGCCATTGCTCTGATGTAGGCACAGGTACAGATCAGGAGGAGAATCACAGTTAGCAGTGACTGGAAGTTGAAAATGGCTGACTGCAAGATGAAAGAGAATGATACATTTAGTACAGACATAATACAATATGTCATAACAATTTAAAAAAAGTGAACTCGTGACAGTTTTCTGTAATACTGATCTTCAGCTACGTACAGAGAAGATAGCTGTTGTGCCAGTTGTTCACTTTGGTGCTGACTGACTGTGCAGAACGCTTTAGAGTTATTATATTGTCAAAAACTCAACTTAAAATCTGTTTTTTTATAATCTCATATTCAGAACTACACAGTGAAAGTGCATATGTAGACTTACTTACAAAATCAACTACGTGCCTAGAAGGTATTATGACCTCCCTCACAATCAATATCTTATACAGTACTCTGATTTGCCAAAATGAAGACCAAAGTCCAAATGGACTCAGTTAGTCCTTATCATCAAAAGGTGCAACACTTAAGATTTTCACTTCAAAACTGTTTTAGACATTAAAAAGATGAATAACAAAACTAGAAACAGACATGCCACTTATGAGAATAATTAACTGTTGCATTAAAACAATAGCTACTACAGTGTTCTACCACATATATAGATCGAACAGTCAGTGAATATACCGAGCCCACAGTCCAACATAAATGGGGAGAAAACAAAATTAGCTCCCCAGAGACTGTATTTTTCTCACACACAACCTGTGAGCCAACCCACTTCTTCTTGCTGATCACACTTTTTGTCAAACATGTTGAAGAATTGGCAGTCAATACATGAAACCTTGTAAACCACACAGACAGTGCTTTGGACAGCTGTGGACACCAGGGACACATGAGTGCTCTTATCCTACCATTTTTTTAGTCTGCTTGGAGGTAACATTTACAGTTGGTGCACTTGTAGACATAGCTGAAAAATCCACACTGTCACAACAAATTGAAAGGCACTCAGATGTCTGCACAGATCGTTGCACCGATGTAAGAATTGAAAGACGGTCGAGTTATGAATCAAACTTAGTTTCAGACACTAAGTGATTTTATTTGCTACTGCAAAAGAGCCTTTAGCCTTCTACAGAACACTGTACCTTGGAGATTGGCCTAGATAGATTAGAAAGGTTAACTAGTGGAAGCAATCCTGATTATTTTTCCCTGGAAAAAAAAAAAGCAAGGTCGATCAATATTTATGTATTTGTTCATTGCCAGTAATTTTGGTCTTTGTATTCAACCATTTGAAAGAACTTTATCTACCACTGAGTTACAAGAGAACAACAGCTCACTCTTTTGTTCAGTTGGTGCTAACCAGCTAGTCCAAGCCTTTCATATTAGCTAGCTCACAGACCAGATTGGTAGTGCAGCTACAAGAACCAAGACCGGAATTTGCGTTCATCTGCAGGATGAGAAACTAAATGGAAAAACTGCTGATCATATTGGCCAGTCTTTCGCAATGTGAATGGCAATATTTACCATGTGCACCTCATTTTACAATGCATGTGCACTTATGATCAAATCAAAGGTAAATCTAAAGGAAGGACTTTGTTATTAATTTATAACTGTGTTAATCTTATGGCACGCCAAAGCAACCAAGGGACTCTGCAATAGATTCTAATCCAACTCCATTGCTCAAGTAGTGAGCATGATGAGTTTACAAGTACATTTAAGAACTAACATAGGATTTAAACAGGGGTATTTAAAGTCTATACCTTAAAATAACTTCGAGATTATGAACTGCTTCTATTGCTGAATTTATAATATCCATCAATAGCTCAAACTGTAATGCTGTTACAGAAAATAAGCATCATTTTACAACGACTTAACTGGTGTCGTACACGTAATGTTTAACTTTTAAAAATGAAATGTTATATAATTAACCACGTTCCCTGTTTCTGTTGGTTCATCATTTCATCATTATTCATCATTTAGGCCCTCTTAATAAACGCTCGTCTTTAAAATTCTACTTTATGGAAACCTTGTGGAAATAATTAATTTCATTGGTTACATATTCATTTACGAGTTTTAATTCGAAATACCCACGCATGCAGGCAGTAGCCCATGCTCCTTGTCTAGCTACGTGGCATACGCCTCAAAACACTACGATGCTGGCACTCGTCGTATTTAAAAAATCAGAGATAACTTGACTTTTCTAGCAAACGACTCCCAATGACACATCAGTGCGCGCACTCGATGAAATAAAAGTTTAATAGCATGAACGGAAACGTGACATTGTGACTAGATTTGCTAAACTTTTAGCCTAACTCAGCTAACCACTATTAGCTCGGTAGTTTAACATTTACTGTATGTTCTACAAGCACAAGCTGCCATCACAGTTTATCGCTGATACAGGTCATATCTCCAATACTTGCGATAAATAACGCTTAAACGTCGCTGCAAAAGATCAAAAAGATCTGCTTTATCAAAACAAACTTACCATTTTTGTAAATGGGAATCAAAGCCACATCACACTTCCGCCTCCCTGGAACTTACGTAACGAAAGCGAAGCACGGTTTGCGTGACGTAAGGACGCACTGCGCTGTCGCTGATTGGCTCAAAGCACAAGAGTTGAAGGTTGAAACTACTGTCGAAGCTGTCAAGAGTGAGTGCTTCAATGATATCAGTTTCATAAAATAATTGCTTCATTTTCACATCGAAGTTGTTGGTCCACATAGTGCTAAGTTTTCGAAGAAGAATTTGTACTTCATTTGTAAGAACTAGAGGAAAATTCGAGTCGTCTATAACACGCTAATGACTCGGCGCCTTGCCATAGCGCCTATGCCACTGTGCTTTGTTCTATAATAATGCACACATAAAGTTATTTGAAGTCTAAGACGTCGGCACCTGCAGAGCCAGCTCGTTGCTAATGATAAAATCTATTCTGAATATATAAAGGAAAAATAGAAATGAACATTATTATACAATATTTAGATATTATACCCTCAAACTTGAGTACTAGCTTGAAAATACTTGAGAGTTGTTCAAGTCTGTAGACAGTAGTGTAGACTGTCTACAGACAAATGTGTTAAAACTAGACTTTGCTAATTGGTATCATTCGTGGTGTGCTTGTCTTTGTTTTTGAAGTTTAATGTGCAAAAAATTACATTATATAGCTCATATTTCTCTCTTGGTGATGTAAGAGAGAAATTTTTGTGGTCCACTTTTCTCTCAAAGTTTTCACAATGATGTTCCCTCCCTCTCTAACCAGCCATGGCAGCATCTTAATTGCATTCAAACAGTGTTTCATAAATTTCCCCCCAGACATTCCCCTCCTCAGCACTCCTAGAAATTAGAAGAATAAATTTGTTTGCTCATTGTCTTAGACTGCTAATTATTTAGCTGTCTAAGACAATGTCTGCCTTCAGATGTGTTCCTAAGACAAAGAGATGGGCCGGGCTTACATGTAGGCTTACATTCCTCTTAATGTGGTCAAATTTATTTTCTTTTATATAGTTTACAGTGATCCATTTTGGCTACAGTACAATACATGCACATTTGATTACTGAAGTTAAATCAAGACTTGGTGTGGCCTTCTGTTTGTGAGATCTAAAATCAGGCCATATTTACATTTGCAAGAGTGAAACAGTCCTCAAGCTTTATTTTTTTTAAGATGTTTTTGACTTTTGGTTATTTTGAAACGGGATACTGGAAGTGTTACAGCAAGCTGACATCAGCGTGCTTGATGTCTGCTCCGACCTGATCCGGCTAATTTCACCAGAATACAAAGTACCTTTCTTTTGCAAACCACTTGTGTTGAGGTTTCTGTTATAAAACAAGTGGTTTACTGTAATAGTACTTATTTTTTCTGTAACCATATTATTAAGTTGGCAGAAAATGAACAAAAGAAAATTTGAAAAACTCCACTGCACTTGTTTTCTGTGATAATGGAGGCTGGCTTGCTTTGAACATATAATGTCTGCCTGCAGTAGTGGTTTCTGTTATGAAGAATCTGTCATGCCTTCATTATTCTTCCCATGGTTTTAGTGTCATCAAAACCAGCAGTAGGAGCACAGTTCTTAGTCCAGGTTCTTTCAAGTGAGTATGTTCACTTGAAAGAGAAGTAAATGCATTAACATACATTATGGCCCTAGTTACTATTAGTTACTATCTGTGATTTTTTAGTTTCTTCTGTCTCTTCATTTTATCTTGAAGTGGCTGATTGATGTAGAGATCAGGGCTCCATTGGGACCATACTTTTTGTTGCAGGACTTTTTATAATTCTTGTTAGTGAAGAAATAGTTGTTCTTTATGATTCTTTGGGGTTTAGGGTTATTTTCACAGTGCAAAATGAATTAGAGATCAGTAGAGTTTGGGCTATTGGTATAGGAAAACTATTGTACAGTACTGAATATAAGTGGTACTTACCGGACACACTGCCATACGATATTTTCCCAATACTTCACTCACGATATACTATTGCGATTTTTAACATTTTGCAATATGCAGTATTATAATAACATATATTGCAATCCCCTTTTTAAAACTGCTAATTATGTACTCATCTGTTTTATCTCATAAGATAAAGTTATTAGTTCAGTTATTTTTCAGCTGCAAAATGAGACACTGTCACTGCCATAAGACAGAGGCAGTCTGCTATCAGTCTGCGGTCGAATGGAGTCAAGTTGGCAATTGCATGCAATGTGTTTCTGATAATACAGCAACTAGCTGTGATAAGTTGTCAAAAATCACAAATCTGTTGCTGTCGATATAGACAGAAATTTGCATTTAGCTATTACATTTGCACTCAGTAACCTTCCTGTGTTACAGGAATATAACCAGAATACAACCAGCTGGCAGCCAGTTGAGTTGAGTCCCCTTGAGTTGTGCTTTCTGACAAAAACTCATTCAAACTTATGGCAGTCTGTCTGCATTTATAAATTAGACAGCAATAATCTCTCTGAGAGTGATTGCAGTCGGTCCAAGTCAGACTGCGACTGCAGGTTTGCCTCCTATCAGGCAATAGGAGTACTGTAGGTACTCATTATTTTGTGACCAATCTCAGCTTGTTTTCCTACCCAGTGGTGAAAAGAAAGCTATAATCTATAATAAAGTTCAGAATACATTTCTGCATGTAAGTGAAGGCGTGTCATGTTGTGCAACATGTCCTACTTTTTTGTTGTTTCCCATTACCACTGCATCACATTTTCCCCTTCAGACAGCAATAATATATGTTCGAAGCATCTTGGTAAATTACAGTACTTTTTAAAACCCTGGTTCTAATGCAGAGGCATCTATCAGCTAGCTTATGGGGACATTTCACAAAGTCTGCCTCTGACATGATCAGGGTGTAGCCCAGTTCAGACAGATGTTTTAGCTTTAAGGCCGTGATTTACTATAGTAAATATTATATTTTCTGTAACTGTGCCCAGTGGCTGAAGCCAATACCTGGAAAGAATAACGAACAAAAGGCCCCAGCCCCACTTACTGTTGTTTAGGGCAGCATTGCTTTAATCCCTAACTGGTCATAAAAGCAGTGGATTTGCCAAAGAGTTGTCCTTTTCGCCTTGAGCCTATTGTGTTGGAGAAAACAGGAGGAGAAGTCCAGTGAAAGTACAGTGAGAGGATGGGTCTAATTGTCAAGGCTCACAAGGGAGAGAGTCAGCTATCTTGGCTTTTTCTTTACTCCTTATGAACTCCTTGTTTAAGGCACAAGATGCATAATTACAGGCCCTCTTTGTGACTCATTGGCCTGGTACTTCCTCTAAACAGAATTAAGTCTTGCTGTTTGCGAATGAGGCAATCCAGAAGAAGTGACAATGAAAAGGTTGAGCAAAAAATTACAGAAGGAGTAGAAAAAGAACGTAAAAGCTATGTGTCGAATCTCTAGGGTAGTTTTAGTTGATGATTTAAGCAATTCAGATGATTGCCTCTGCTGGCTGTGTTACTGAACAGATGCTAACAGTGAGAAATCAGTATTGGCTTTGATGATTCTGAGTATCTCTCCATTCCTCACAGGCAGTGCTGTTTATTTAATTGAAGTCCTTCTGTCATTACCACAGGGTCACCGTCCCTGAACAACAGATGTTACAGTAACTAATGAGTAGCCGGGCTCACTTTATGAGGTTAAAGTTGATGCCTTCAGCTCCCTAGTCTTGGTTGGCCCCTTTGCCTAACCACACCCCTTCGTAAGGCACAAAGGGTCAACTTTAATCTTTTTGCACAGTTCTTTGTGCATGCATGTGTTTGTGTGTGTGAATAGGGTGTGTGCGTACCCCCTGCGCAGAGCATGTCTCATTTTGAATAACCTTGACCACCTGCTCTGTCAGCATATGTGGTGGGGGATACATGTCACATCATAACTAAAAGCACAATGTCCAAAGGCACTCATTTTCATTTTTTCAGACATGTTCAGCTTGGCTAACTGCCAATTAAGCTGTCTTGCTTTTTCCTCCGTCTCCACTCACTTTGCCCTGTATTTAAGCAGGGAAACTGTCCAACTCACCTCTCACTCGATGTGGAAGCAGTAATCATATGTTCTGACCTAGATATGCATAATCAAGTAAAAGTTTACTAGCAATCAAAGACACCCCCACCCCCTTTTTTGAGTTAATTACGTTAAAGTTATTGTAATCGTTAGACCAACTTTTTCACAACTAATAACAGGCTGTTTCTGGCATTAGTAGGATAGTTTAAGCTCCCATTAAGAAATACAGAACTGAGCAAAAGCATCCCTTATTTCATATTGTGCTTAAAAAGTGGGAAATGGATGTAGTGATTTATTGAAACATTAGCAAACATGCATGAATTACAGCGTAAAAAGCAAAAACAACTATAACTAGCTTAAAAGTAACTCTGGTACGACCAACGACCAACTTATCTGCATCCATAATTACATTCATTTTGTCAAGATCTCCAACACTACTGGCTGAAACGACCCAAACCGTGAAAGAGTCTAGACTGTGTTTTACTGATGGATACTGACACTCACTGCTGTACCTCTTTCCTGATCTCCTTCGTACAAACTGATGATGATTTGAACCAAAATTTGCATCATTGTTTAAAAGACCTTTTGCCACTGATTTTCAGTCCAGTTCTTGTGTAATTTGGCATATCTCAGCATTTTCTCACTGTTTCCCTTCCTTAAGTATAACTTCTTGAAAGCTGTCCTTGAGACTTGGGGCCGTTTCAATAGTAGATGAATCAAGTGAAGGGTCAGATGCATCTCTTTGCTGATTTTTTCCCCCTATTTTTTATGGACATGACTTTCAGATACAGTTTTTTTCCCGTATAGCTCTTTGGGAATCACTTTTTTTTCTGGTATAAAAAATATTATTTTATGCCTGTCGTCTTTGACATTTTCTGTAAATTCATCTAAATAAGTGCGGATGTATTATGAGTTTTGCAACAGATTACGAGTACCTAAATGCCCAAACATGCAATTTAAAATCACTTCTTTCCTAACTTGCATATTATGTGTAGAGTTGGCATATAAAGACTGGACTGAAAATGAGTGAAAAAGCAGCCAATGTCAAACAAAAATAAAAAATAACTTTGAAAGATCTTCTGAAAGCCTGGAGAACTACTGCTCAAGATCACTTTGAAAATGTGAGTCTGGGTCCTTGGAAGCAAAATGTAAAAAAATGAGGGCTGGCTGGATGCATTTGCACGCTACTGTATAAATTTGATAATGTACTAATTGTATAAAACCAGTGAAACAACTGGTTTGTTTCAGTAATATTCCTCTATTTATCTTTAACAGCATGTAATTACTTTCCTGGTGGTTTCAAGGCAGACACAAAAACCTGCCAAAACATGTTAATCTCCGTGTGGTCCCACTGACTCAGAGAGACCCCCACTGAAGGCATACACAGGAACGTTTTTTTATTACCAAATCCAAGCAGTGAAACAATGAACCACATTGATGCAAAGGGAAGATTAACACAATCTTACACCACGAAAACAGATTGATTAGAGCACTGTCTTCGAAGGAGGTCTTAGGACTCAAAACTAACAAACCTACAAAATGTTATAAACACTCATAGGAATTGTTGCCGGAAAATTGCATTTTAATTTCTTCTTGTTTAGAGTGTCTGAATTTCTGTTTTTGGTGTTCTGCAGGTCTCGGATATGTGAGAAACATGAGCGGTACAGTTTGTCAAATTAGACTAAGTGATGATCCAGATACTCCGTACTTCCTGCGAGTGGACTGGGCCATAGACCTGGGTGCTGGTTTCACATTAGCTCTTACAAATGGCAGCTCAGCATGGATTGGAGAAGGTAAATATTTGAGATGTAAGAAGAATAGTTTAGAATAGATGAAAATTACCTTAAATTTAGGCTTACGTGTAATAGAAAGACTTTCATTTTTTTCTGATTACCTAGTCTGAGTGGTTAGCAGGGCTGCTATTCATCAGGCAACCATTCATCCAAGCTGTCTAGGCACCTGGCCGACCCCCTTATCATATTATCATAGTGTTATAACTGTTGGTCTTTTAACAAGAGGGACAGACGTGACCTCATTTCATCATCCTTCTTCACTCCTACGCTGCAGCTTACAGGTGTATAAAGCAGATTAAAATCTACAAGGCTTGTCTTTGTATATAGTAAGCCACTAGTGAGTGTCTGTGTGTGCCTGTGTGTGTCTGTACATGAATGCCCATACTCTGGAAGGACATCTGGAACATAACTGCTCTCTAGTTTTCCATTGCTGTCCATCTGGAGAGATGACAGGTGGAGATGAGTTTGTGACAGCTACGTGCAGGCTTGTAGCTCGTCAGTATTTCTCTGTTTCATGTGCTAATTGGGACTTTCAAGCCAACGTTAGCAGCTGTGCAGCAGTTGATGACAGTCCCCTTGGTTTCTCTGCATGCTTCCTTTCAAATCCGCTTTCACGTGCATTCATGGGTTACTACATAATAAATGTTTACACTTCTTGTTCTGTAATCTGCTCCTTCCCCTCTATCCAGTTTCTGTCAGGTGTACAGCTTTGAAAAAAAAAATTTAAATATGAGAAAAATGCCTTTTAAAAAACAATAAGATGTTTGAGCAATGCTTTTTTTTTTGTCAGTTTCAGAGGATGATATGACAAGGGAAGCCAATGACATAGGAGTCCCAAGAGAGAGATATGTTGAGGATCTTCTTCAAGCCCTAACAAAAAGTGGAGGAGGAAGAAGCGAAGACAAGGAGATGTATACCTTTGGCCTCTCTCCTGATCGCCGTTGTCTCTTGTATGAGAAGACTTGTAATGATATTTCGGTAAGCAAAGGTTTTGTGTGGATTTGTACAGTGTTTGCTACAATAATCATTCATTATGTTTAGCATTTTATGGTGCAAAGTGCTAAGCATAGAAAATGAGTACGTAACCAGGTTAGAGATAAATCAGGATAAGGTTTTTGTAAAAAGTATGTATTAAAATGAATCTTGAGTCACTGATAAACTAATAAGAATTTAGTGGTCAAGGTTGCAGTGACCTTTACAAAACCTGTTTCTGGCAGTATTGAAGACAATAATGTAAACTGCAAGTTGACTAGTTTGCAGATGGTTACAGTAAACACTCAAGCAATGTCAAGCAATATGGACAATAGGTTTTTGAAAAGACAGCTGATGCTTTGGATGTTACATAAGAGAAGGTTCCTAGCCTGTCTTTACATTAGCCCTTGGGTCTTGCCTTACATAAATGATAGGTTTTAAAAGATGAATGCTAAAACTCACAGAAAGCTTTTTCAAGGTTGTGTCTCCACCTATTAAGAGACTAATGATGAAGCAGCCGGATTTTTGGCAAATAGAAAAGACAGACATGGGAGGAATGAACAGGATATTTGTTGGCTAAGAACCAAAGAGCATACCCTCATCCTTAAATATAAGCTTCTGTGGAATTGAAAAACTTTTTGCAACCACAGGAAACACCCCCTGGTGGCCAATCACATGCATGCTGGTTTGTTTAAGACCTTTCGATGTTGGCTTCACTTTTTAAAGACACAAAAGCTATATCCATCTTTTACATTGACTATGGTCTGGAAATCTTGGAATCAATATATCTTTCATAGTGAGGCAGGAACTAATTGCTTAACTTGAGCAAGTGCCGCACTAAACTACCCTTCGTTCTGTGAAAGCAAGTAAAAAGAGAGCTTGTTTTGAATGACGGTTGATGAGATGTCAGTCTTTTATGTAGTCCTCCTGACACGGGGATAAATATTTTAATGCAGGGTTGTTTTCAGCGTAAATGTCCTTAACAAATGAAGAGAAAATGCTGCTGTTTCATGCATTGAATGGATGTGGCACAAGTGTAAAAAGTGCAGCAGTTGTAATTTTCCTTGCCTGTAGCTTTGAAGCACAGGCCTCAGTGATGGGGCTCAACGATAGACCCCAATCTTATGGAGTAAAACACGATGTATTATCAGTACTCCATCTTCCACAGCACCATGGACTCCCCTCTTGTCACTGTTCCCTGAGGACATCTAACAACACACAACAAAATCGAAAGGAAGTTTTCTTGATTTTCCTTTTTTTCTTTCTTTTTGGTTTTTACAAGGGACCGTTGAAAAGATAAGGTTTATAGTTTCCCCACATTAAAGGAGAATCAGAAAGGCTTGGTGGCCTTCAGGCTACAGACAGGAAGTACTCAGTGCAGTTTGTTACCAGTCATCCAAAGGTAGTGTTATTAGTTAGTGGTGTAATGGCTGTAGCTGGAAAACGAGAAAAAGGCTTCTCACTAAAGGTTTGTTACAAGGAAAGATAATTATGGCTCACACTGTTGCAAGGTTAAATTTATGCAACAGTCACTGACAAATACTGAAAAAGTTTAGAAACACATGTTGTATGCTTTGCTCAGGCAGGCAGGAATGACACGCTCGATGAAGCGCAGGCCATGGCGGTTGATTTTGATGTTATTTTTTTCAAACTGTGAGATTCTGCCTCTGAGGAGGTTACTTTGGGATCTTGTAATGCTGTGCTGGCAGAGGAAGAACCCCAGGAGGTTAGGAACACTGTAGTAACCATAAAACCCAGATTTATGGAGAGGGCCATCCTCATCCAGCCATTTTAAAAGACAGTTGATTAGACCCCTTTTCTCTCTTCAGATCCTCTTGGCTTTCTTTATCTCTATTATTGTGGGCAACAGGGCCATTTGCATGCATGTGTCCATGTCCAAACATGTACAGACATACTGTTGGTTAAAAAAAAAGGCTCTGAGGCCATCAGCCTTTGCGTACCACACTTGACAAAGCTGTTGAGCAAGTGGTTGCTCATTCAGACACAGAAATACACATGTAGCTCAGTTTTAAAATCAAAAACCAAAACATAATTAACAATGTCTTGCTTATTATTATTGTGGATGTAGTAAGGATACTAGGTCCTTCAATAACCTTTCACCTCTTCAAGAAACTTAAAGAAGTCAAGTCGCTTTTCTTTACCATGACCTGGATGACTGAGAACATCCTACAGTACATTACTGATGTTAACAGTAATTTACACATACTTTAAGATGCCTCGATTATTGTAACACCTTATGCTCTCCATTAAAAATGCCTCATTACACTTCATTAAGTCACCAGCTGTTTTCAAACGTGATCTTTTGGGTAAATCAGTTCGGGACGTTGTTTAGAGATGGAGGTGAGGGAGCGGCTGTGTATGATCTACATCAGACATTTGCGTTCCTACATGTACCTGCGTCTGTAGAGAAAAATTCAGTGCTGGATTCCAGGTGTGAAAATGGCTACTGGAATTAATTCATGCAGGATTCTTGCAGGACCACAGAAAATGATTGGCAGTTGCCTAAAATTGCGCAGTCCTCTGTATACTTTAAAAAAATATTATCAATTCTCCATGGTTGCAGTTATCTTCACGATGTGCAGAAGAAAACCCATCATGACCAAATTTTATATAACGTGCAAATTCCCATTTTATTCTTACACCTTCTATTCATAGTATTTTTTCCTAATCTGCCTTCGTACTGCCCCCATTATTTATATGTCAGAGGTTAAAAAGTTTAACATATTTCTCGCGGCTAATTTGAGGGTGCAAGTTTCCTTTAGAAAGAGAAGAAAAGAAGGTGGAGACTCAACAGGTGGTAGATTTGACATGACGTTAATATTTTATGATTATGACCTCAGACGATGTAATGATGAATACAGTCGGCTGTTTCATGTTAAACTACAGCTAAGCAGGTGTTTTACACACATAAATTAGACATAATCTCCTCCTTAATGTCTGTTTAAGTACACATCTGTCAAAAATCCAGCACTGAACTCTAACTTAAGTCTTCTGCAAATGTGTTAAATCCACAAACCTAAGATTTTGGATAGGTCACTTGTTAATTTACTGTCATCTAAGAGTGTGATTTTTGTTTTTACGATTTTAGTGTATTTTATACCTGCCTGAGTCAGCTGCATTTCTGTGCTACAGTAAGTTGTTTCCATTTTTATTAGATTGATCTCTTCATAGCCTCTATTTTATATAATAAGAAACTACATTTTTTAACAACTTCATTTAAAAGTTAATGATTCTCCACGCAAAGACATTTTCTCACGCTAAGCTTGTACATGCAGTGAACGTTTACAAATAGGAGTGTGTGTTACATGTAGTAGTAGTAGTAGTTTTTAATTCAATTCCATTTCAAGAGACAGGATAGAATATACACTGTGGAAGAGAGCCAGAGATTAATAATAACTAATGGTTAAATGCAAAATGGTGCATAAACACGTAGTGAACGAAAAGAGGTGTGTGAAGAAGAAGCGCTCAGTCTATCATGGGAAGTCCCCAGCAAGCTGCAACACGACTAAGGGAGAATTCAGGGTCACTTGATCCAGCCCTAACCACATGCTTTATCAAAAAGGAAAATTTGAAACCTAATCTTGAAGTAGAGAGGCTTCTTGAAGGAAATGCAAAGCTCTTCTTTGGATGTTGGCTGCCTTTTTCTCTGTTCTGTGCCGACATGATGTCACACTGTTTCAATAATCTTGAGGTCCAGGCTCTGGGGAGGCCAATCAATTACTGATGGTCCTCCACTGTGGCAGTGTGTTTGGGATCATTCTCATGCTGGAAAAATGAAGCTGTTGCTAATCAGGTGGTTTACAAATGTTATTGCGCAGTGAATCAAAATCTCACAGTATTTTTCAGTGTTCCTCGACACCACTGCACTGGCTGAAATGTTGCCCCAAACCACGACAGAGCCTCCAACATGTTTTACAGATCGCTGTGGGCACTCACTGTTGTACCTCTCTCACGATCTCCTCTTTATATATTAGTGTTTTGGAAATTGGTAAATGCATCTTTCAGGCCCTGTGTCAGATCTCCACTGGATATTTTTTTAAAATGATTCTTAAGGACATAAATTTCCAATATTTCTAATCTAGTCTAGATAGTTTTTTAGGCCTGCTTCTTCTTCAGATATAGCTGTAAGCTTCTCAATGACAAAAGATACATAATAATAAAATAAAATACTAAAAATCTTTGAACATAAAGCCAAGGACAACTTAAGTCAAGCACACAAACAGCTGTGTAAAAATTGCTAATGAATGGCTGATTAACTATGGAAGAATTACTATGGTTAACTTATTGTTATCTTTTTTATCTATGAAGCTTTCACCTTTGGTCATTTACAGGATCGTCTTTCTAATTTGGAATTCAGATTTTCATTCCAAGTACCCATCTCTTAAAAAATGATCATGTACATGATTTGCTGACAATTTTAATCTGTCATGTTCAACTACATAATGGATAAATTTATACTAAAGAATAACAGAACTTAGGCTCCTCCAGTGAAATTTGTGGTTGGTGTCAAGCTGCACTGCTTGAGTCCCCAGTGAAATACTCGATAACTTTTATTTGACAAACAGAAAACATGGACACATCTGTGTCCCATTCGTTCACTTGTGGCTTCAATCATCTTCTGTCAGCTGTCAAAAATTACGGTCCAAATCCCGGTGCTTCGAGGCTGGCGCTGAAATACGACCTAAAGTGAAAGTGACAGGCTTTAGAAAATCACAGGAAGCTCCTGGATAACTGATAATTTTTTGTATGTGTGTGTACATAATGGGTTTGTCATAGCGCTGCATTATTGTATACAACGTTAACAATAGAATTGTTTGGCTAGAGCAGAGAATTCCCTAAATTCATTTTTGTAATTGCAAATTTTTCATTGCCACGAAGTTGGCCAAATGCTTTTATTGTGGTTTGAGTTTAAAAACAAACACACAAAAAAACAAACAAAAAGTGCACTGACTCAAACACCAAATAGCAAAAATGAGGACAAATTGGTTGCATCTTTAGCTTTTGCAGTCCCATTGAAGTCTGGGAAATTGTGGCACAGCTGGAAGCCAGATTTGAACACCGACCACACAGAAGAGTCTGATCCACCAACACGTTTCTCCTGCCGGTGCCACCTGCAGCTTTCTGCAATCGTAGTCAGGTTTGTAGTTGTACCCTCTACAATTTGAATGACAATCAGTGCTTAGAACGACTGTTCCTGTTCTGCTGCAACCCAAAGTGACCATTAAGTATTTTCCTACGGTATCTGCACTCCAGTTAGTTCCGCGCCACATCGTCCTTGCCGCGTATGTGAAAGTGTGTCTTATCGGGATGGACTCATTGCTTTCGCCCTCCACTTCCTGGACTCTATCTGGCCTTACGCCTCTGCAGAGCGGATAAGGGAACCGATGGGACAAACGGATCTCTGCTTCGATGCCCAGATGTCAGTGTCCGTGCCCACTCTTGTACACTGTCTCTTTGTATCGTGTGCTCAGTGATCACCCACTCACTTCCCTGGTCCCTAAGACACAATAGTTATTTCCAGATAAAGAATTAAAAAAAAACTTTTATCAGGGACATGTTCACTGTGTTTTTATTAGGATTTAGATAAACATGAGCGCATTTGCCTTGCATTGCATTTCTTCGTATCATTGGTCACCAGTTGTTAAACCAAGGTATTTTTTTATCCTTAGGGCCATATTACCTTTTAGATCTCCAGCGGTGTGCCAGATGGAGTGACATGGAAAGCTTTCAGTCCTCTGTGGCCACAGTGTGTTATGGTATCATTTCCAGTGGGACTGTGTTCTTCTGGCTTTGTCCTCCACACCTATGTCAACATTTGACCTTATGGTCTGGTTTGCAAGCTGGAGACATACACACACTCACACAGACTAACATAAACAAACACCTAGACCACACACACTGGACCACATTGAAATGTTGGACAAATTTGCATACATAGAAGAAGATTGTACATCCACAGTACATAGATTATTCATCGCTTGCAATGTCAGAAGAAACTAGCTGTATGAAGCATCTCATTTAATTTAAGTGAATTTATCCGTGTCTCTCTGTCCAGAAAGTTAAGTGTTATAAGACATATATTGAATATTGTTAGAGGCTGAAACTACTGCTGTGAGCAGTTTGCTTATTTTAGTGTTGTTTCAGTTCAGCAACAAAAATGTGGTAGTGGGTTGTGCATCACAGACAAACAGTCTGACCTCCCACATCTTTGCAGTGGCTGGCAGCAGTGTGCAGACTGACCTTTAACTTTATCTCTGTTTCCCAGGAGAGGAGCCCAAGCTCAAGAAAATAAGAAAAAAAGCACTTCTTGTCCATTGCTGTGTTTTAACATTGATCACTTACAGAAATATTTCTTTCTGTCTGTCACTGATATGTAGATATTTGTATCTTGCTTCACTGCATTTTCATATTTATACCTCTGTTTAGTGTACAATACTTCTTATGACTTCCATAGAGTAATGTTAAATATTTGGTGATGTGTTTACTGCAGTGGGTCTTCTCAGATAACCTTTGACTAAAGACAGTGAAAAAACACTACCTTTGGTATTTAAAAAAAGGAGGAGAATAAATAAACAGCAGCTGAGTTCCATTTCTAAAGTTAATCCTGTAAATAAAGGTTGTTCTTCCAGCACTTTAGATGTCTCTGTCTAGTGTCTTATTAGGGTAATACAATGTTGACATGTTGGTTAGGAAGATTTGTGAGTCCGTGTCTAAAACATCGAAGATAAAGTTCAGCATTATTATAGATTGAGAGAAAATCTAGGGGACAACATTCTTCAGCATAACATAACACAACATAAAAATATTAGATTACTCAACAGAGCCTTTATATTATCTGTTATCATGGAGCTGATGTATTGCGGGAGCCTTTCCTCTAGAGTGTAAGTCAAGGAGGAGTTTGATCTTTTCTCAAACTTCCCTTCTGTCTTTACTTGCTGTCAGTTATCTGGGCTTTGAATGATTTTTTCAAACTCTTCTTTTTCCACATCACAATCAATAATATGCACGTACAATTGTTTGAACTGATGATCTTGGAATCTGCAGTTGTTAAAGATCCAACTCTTGTAAGCTTCTGGAATTGCCTACCAAAGCCCCGACTGTATGTTTATTGAAAATGTGTGTACTAGGCTTAAAGACTGGGCCAATGCCAGGAAACAAACCCATTTAACTGAAGTTTACTAATTCTGCCAAGAATAGTGATCAAACATCCAGCCAGAATTATGCCAGAAACTTGTTGATGGCTACCAAAAGCATCTGGTCTGTGTGCAACTTGCTAAGGGACATTGTGTAGATTAGAGAAAATCTAAAATAAATTCAAGCTTGTGCGCTCAATTCTTGTTTTTTTGAAGTCATTGAAAATGTATCCTGTACATTCATTCTACCCTGAAAAAGGAACCAATAAATCATGAAAAGCCCCAAATTACCATGACATTTATTCCCATGATGCCCATTAGTGTAAAATTTTGACCACGTCTGCATGTACCTTGTCATACTATATAAGTTGGTACATCGTCACAGTGGCTCTTTATCACTTCCCTCTGTTAACATTCACATTTTGCAGAAAAATTCCCATTCTTACTCTATCTACACACATCTCACTGTTTGATCTTAACAGTGGACTTTAACTTGCACAATAACTGAATCACAGCTATGTCAACTTGTTGATAAATTCTAATGCTCACACAAGTTCCCCCTGCTAGAAGAGGCTGCACTGGATCACCGGTGTTGCTCCACTTTTTTATGAGTTCTTGGGAATAGTATCCGGGTGGTCTTCTCTGAGTCCTGATTCCATTTGTTGTGATCAGCCTGAGCACTGTCGACATGGACGCTGACGAAGCTGAACTTATGCATTACAGTTTTACTCCCAAAACTTGTGCAAGTTAAATAATTATCACTGTATAATAAATGTATTGCCAAATGATATTAAAAGAGCTCCTTGTGTGTGACAGTCACCAGTAATACAGAATACAAGTGTAAAGTTGAACAAGATTTTGAAATCTAATCATTTAATAATGCTTTAATCTAATAGTGCAGTCACAGAACCAGATGGTTTGACAGTGCTTGAGTTTATGCCAGCCATCGCAGCACAAGAGGGAGGGTCCACCCTGGAGAACTGTCGTCAGGCCATCGCAGGCAGAAAACAGCTGTGCGTTAACATGGTCTGGAAATCAGCATCTACCAGACCAAGCAGACACCAGAGGAGAGCAGTGTGCCAAGCGTAAACTGGCAAAGCTTATAACAATCTTAAAACAAATTACCAAATAAGACGCAGGCGGGGTAAATGGAACTCCATGCCTACACTCAGCTGGCTTACATGGCTTGATTACTGCTGCCACGGATTTTTTGGTAGTCATCAATCTCCCTGTAGTCTTTTCCATATTTGTGAAGTTTTGCACACTGATGGAGCCTTGATATGGATGTACAGAGACAAACACCCTTCCAAGTCCAAGGCCCAAAACTGAGAAAAATGTAGTGTTTTGGGGCCATTTTATGTCAGTGTTATGTTAGACTATATGAAGCATAATTTTGCATAACATTAAATGATGTTCTGTTTGTCTTTGAATAAGGAAATATTCTACTGTTGTTATTGATAGGCGATACACGCTGGAGCCGATTTATATTTAAGTGATATTTCACTGGGGTGTACTCACTGATGTTCCTGTCATGTTTAATGTATAACGTCTGTGTTTTGGTCATTTTATGAAAGGGCCTCTGCTTTGATGTTGTACTTCCTGCTTTAAAAAGTAGTCCAGAGGGTTTGACTACAAAGTGAGATGGGTCAGCGAGGAAAGTTGAGTACACTCTTGTTTGCATGCATTCATGTTCAGATGGTCAAGCAGAAAATGTAAGAGTTTTAGTGTTTAGTCATAAACAGCTGCAGTTTTTTTTTTTACACTGCTGGAATTACAGCTACTAGGTCACGGATCAGAAAACTGATCAGTTTCATTTGTAAGCAATTTACCACCCAGAATTAAATCAAGCAACAGAATTCATTTCACTTTGGTTTGGCAACAAACTAAAGCAATTCCTACGTGTTCTTGGAACATGTAACAATGGGACAGAGTCAGAGCTCATCACACTGCGTGCTATTAAGCATTTTTTATTATTATTATTATAAATTAATGTTTTTCTGCCACATTAGGCCTGGTTGCTCGCCTTATTTGCAGCACCAGTCAAACAATGCATTATAATTAATGTGAGTGCACATGGAGCCTAACAAAGAAACTCCTGGTTAGCAAAGAAAGCTGATAACTACCATCTTGATGGCACTTTCTTCTGACTGGGATCTTAGGTTTTCTCAAGCTAGCCGAACATGCTTTGTAGAACACGCCTAGTTTGCCCTGTTCCTATAAAATGTCTTTGTTATTGTCAGAGTTTTGTAACAGCCATTAACAAGTTAGTGTTCAAGGCCCTAAGAGACCACATTCAACCACTACTGAACACAGAGTACAGCTGGTGCTGATGGGAGTGTGAAATACTTCCATGGAAGAAGAGAAAAGAGAAGACGGAAAGTTTTGAAACTGAACGAAAGGCACCAGGGCACAGTAGTGCTTAGGATATAAAACTGGGGGCAATATGAAGCCACTGTCTGCTCAGTAACACATGTTCAGGTTCAACAGAAAAGGAGAAAACAGGTGTGTGGCCTGCCAGGACAGAATCAGCCCAGGACAAAAATGACAAGTATTTTATGAGAGCTTTTGAAGATGGTGGCTTTATTGCAGTGGGTCTGCGACCTCACGCAGCTAAGTGAAGATTTAACACCTCATTACCTTCTGGTTTTTCAGTTCTTTATGAGGAGTACTTATGTGTTGGTGTGTAAATGGAAACATCTCCAAGATAACAAGCAAAGATAATACAGCTATATGATATGAACCGTATTAAACATGGTTTCTATTGTTAATTAGGATAACATTTTCCTCTTTAAAAAAAACGACACATCACCTAAAAGTTAGAATTTCTCGATTTCTTTGCTCACTGCTTTTTGCCTCAGCCCTGGCCTGTGACTAAGAGCCAAGATGCAATCCAAATGAGGAATGTTTTATTACATATGAAGCCTGCCTGCGATTCCAAAGACTCACCGACAAAAACCAACAGAGAGGAAACTTTGCTCTCCCCTCGCATACTTTGCAGGTGACCAGTGAATTCATCTTCTGTTTCTCCCAGACAGAAGGACACTCCTCATCATCTGAAAAAAACTCTCCTGCTTCAGAGAAAATCTTATGTAATATTTGTGGTACGTTGTACTGTAGAGTGTGAAGCTTACTCATTTTTCACAGTGAACTGATTCTGGAAGCTAGTGATGGATCATTTTCGTAGTCATGATTTTGATGCCAGATGCGACTTTCTCAGGTCACTCCTAACTTCCAGCAGAGGATCCCCAGGTACTTCAGAGGTAGTTGTAAACCTGTCCTGTTTGTTGGTTGCCCTCAAAGGCAAGTGGAAGTTACTTCTCAGTGCAGAGGAAGAAAGACTGAGTATATCTTCTCCAATGCCTTGCAAACCAAACTTTGTCTTGCTGTCTCATTTCACTTTCTGTCGCTGAGCTTCTTTTCCTCCTTGTTTCAGGTGCACTTGGGCTCTGTGGAGCTCCAGCCATCTCCAGACCCTCTGGAGCTGACCTGTGAGATGATTGGACAGTCCCTAAAGCGCAGCACAGATCTGGAGACAGAAAACTCGCGATTGTTGGAGCAAAACTGTAAATTGAAGCAGGATCACCAGCGAATACTCGGACAGTAAGGATAATGAGAGAAATAATTCAACAGAATCTCATAATTTTCTTAAGATGTTCTGGGCTGGTATTTATTGTTGATTGCTTTGTCTGCATGCACACTCCTTTTTCTCTTTAAGTTGCCAGCTTGTTTATATCCACAAAAATCACCCAGTATGACATCATCACTGGTCGCCCATCTGAGAATATTGTGGGATCCACCCATTATTGCGAGCTGGGTTTGTAATTTCTCAGAAATTACTTCAAGTGATTCACATGTCTTCAATTTTATTAATGCCTGGCATATAAAATTAAAATAAAATGTGCTGTTGTTTATTCGCTTGTTGATTTCTCTCCAGAGTACAGCATGAGGTTCACACAGGACTTTTGGGATTAGCGTCATTCACCTTTGCAAATTACTATCAGATAGCCGACAAGAGCATGAAACCTCCACGCAGAATATTGTTGTCATATGAACGTGTTTTTCTCACCAGGCTCAAGCATCAGGTTCAGAAAAAGGAAGCGTTAGAGAGGGAACTGTACTCACGTTTTGTCATGGTGCTGAACGAGAAGAAGGCCAAGATCAGAGGTCTGCAGGAGGCTGTCAAAGGGCTTCGAAACTTGGACGACCATCCGAGCGACGAGGAGGGTGTACAAAGGTCTGCTTCGAGTGCTGTTATAGTGTTATCTGCCTTAAAAGTCCAATTTAAGGACAGAAACAACTGAATGTTGTATGTTATGTCCATAGAAGGGTTTTACCTGTGTATCAACTAATGTCCTAAAATGCACATTTGAATAGAGGCAACTAAAAAGCTATTCGTAGAATTTTGACGATTGGTTTTGAATAAGCCACAGTTCGTTTAACTTTTAATCTAAGATGGACAAAAACAGACAGTTCTTTTTTAAATTTCAGAAACCAGTATCATCAGGTGATTGTTTAAAATAATAATCATTCATTCTAAAACAAAATGCTAATTTTCTATTGATTGACAGCTTTTTGTACATTCAGTCAATTTCTGTAGTTACACGTTAACCAGTAACAAGTAGGTCCTAGTCTGGTAATGTCAGTTTAAAATGATTTCACCCTTTGATTTTCAGTGGAGCAGCCTTCACCTGAAAGGGGTACTCTCCCTGTGCGCTGTGTTGTAAATACGTGGAATTATGTATTTAGATTTTGGCCAAACATAGAATCAATCAAAACGTTCCTGTCTTTTGTTTTACATCCACATTGCAAGTTTTGTTTTCTAAGAAACTCAACAAAGTGCTGTCAGAGCCACATGTGTGCTTGCCACACCTCTGGCTTTGGCTGACTTGTTTTTAGTCAGGCTTGTTAAATAGCTTTCATCATTACAGGCCACTACAGGGTGCAGAGCATGGAAGATTTTACTCATAGTTTCTGCTCACACTGTCGTTTGTGGTCAGTAATATTTAACAGTGAAAGATGAGTACTCAAAAGCAGAGTAAAATGAGATACTCTGCTGTAGTTTCTAAAGCATATCCACTTGTCTGACTCAGGATTCAGTTTGTGGGCGTTACAGGAAACACTTCGTCTTCTGTAAGTTCTTTCAGTGACAATCTCACAACTCAAGGTGAAGGCAGTCCGGACAGAGGAGAGGAGACCAGTCAGAGCATCCAACCCTCTCTGGAGCCAACTATCCTCATTACAGGTGTGTGTGTCTGTGTTTATGGGTGTGTTTGCTTGTGTCAGAGGGAACAACAGTCCCAATCAAAAGTGGTTTCCCCGAGGATGAGACTGCTGTACGCTCAACCTCTGAGTGACCAGTTATTCGCCACAACTACTGACACAGAATGCATAAAAATTTAATACAGTCACCAGACAACCACCAACCTTTCCTACTCACAGGGAGGTTAATGGGGTATGTAACAACATGGGGGAATGATCCATAGCCCAAATCCATCTTGCCCAATGCAATGGTTTTTCAGTATTCCAACAAGTATAAACAAGCTGTTTCAGCTTTTCTCAAAACAATCTTGTGTTCCAGTAGCTGCTCAAAAACACATGCAGCATGTCTTGGAGCAGGTTGTGCAAGTATTGAACATGGCTTTCCCAGTATTCTGACGTAATAGGTCACGATCTTATTTTCTAATAATGCGGACCAAAGTGAAGCCCTTGAGTTTTCGCTTTCCTCTCGCCGATTTTACTGTCCAATAAAGTTGACAGTTGAATGTAAGTGAGTACGTAAGCAAGGGGGTGAGGGGTTGAACATAAACTTAAAAGCACACATAAGCAAAGCGCATACCCTCTGGTCGAAGGGTTCTGGGAAACACTTGAGTCATAAACCCACACAAGTCTGTTGAGATTGCTTCAGCACTGCTGGCCATTAGGTGGTCTTCACCTTCCTGCGTCTCGCAGTGCTGGAGTAACGTCACATCTGAGTCATACCCCCTTGTACTGTAGTGCTGCAATCTACTGAGAAAACCTAGATCACTGTATCAATGGTTTTGTTTGTGGTTGCAGCCAAACTCAAACCACCCCGAGAGAATACAGTTGAAAAACACATTGATGTCGTTCAGCAGATTGTGTTGCTTGGCTCTTATTTTCTGTGCTCTCAATCGCAAACACATGCGCATGCACCCTCTGCTCTGTGCTCTGTGTCCCGTCTTGGCTTCAGTGAAGATGGATGGAGGAGGTAGATTAGCCCGTGTGGGGCTTGGCTCACACAGTCGGTTGTTTGCGGCCCAAAAGAGTCTTATAATGCTTTCTTGTATTTTCAGCTTGTCAGTGACATCTCCAGGCTTTTACCTACATATGAATCTGTCTCTATTCTCAGCATTTTAACATTATGGGTGTGTTTCCAAAGTCTTTGGGCGTTTTTTCTCTTGGCCAAAAGCACAGTGGTGGAAAAACGACGTATGCTCGTGTCAATCTCTGCTAGCCTTAGATTCGTAACCACAACAACCGATTAATTCATAGACACCTTTACGCCGATCCATGAACATGAAACATACACATAATGAAACACCTCACTGATATTACTCCAGGTGAGTCCACACACACGTGGCATCAGATCAAACATTTCCCCTTTGACGTATTTGCCCCCTGTTGACCTCTGTGCCTCAGGCTGTGTTTCCATTTTGAGCAGAGCTGGAGGCTCTCTTTGACCTCGAGTTTTAGCATCTGACACCATAGGAAGAATCGCTCACAATGAGATAACTTGAAGATAAGAGCGATAGAGACAGTGGGAGAATAAAGGGACGTTAAAGAAAAGCATGTCACCTGAGGGGCACACATGTGACTCCTCTGAGGGAAAGGAATAATGGGTCTCTAATACCAGCCTCCACACCTCCTTCATTAAGGTAACTGTAAATACTGAATCTGCAGTAACATTACCATTACAGTACTGAGTTTTAGCTCTTAATCAGTTCAGCCCAAGTATGTCTTTGTTCTTACGTGGTGCCTCAATCTGTCGATCTTTGCGTTTGAATGGGCTAGCAGCAGTGTTGAAGGGCAAACAGGTGTGTTTTTCCTTCTGTATATAAACTATTGTAGCATGACCAAGATTGTTAGGAATGCCAGATCTTAATTACCGATAAAGATCACACCTCTGAAGGTGTGGAGTCCTCTGGGGTTAACAGTGGTAATCTGGGGTAATTTGCCCTGGAACTGCCAAAAATGCACCAATAGTGACACTGACAGAGTATGAGTGTAAGCCATAAAGCTGAAGAATTTAGGCTTTTGTAATGTAGCCACCCATGTAATTCTAAAAAGAAATGAAATTAGACTCTAATAGCCTGTATGTTTCTCTGTACGTGAAGTATCAACAGTTTGTGCTCTTTGCAGGACGTAATCTGGTCTGGGAAGGGATCCCCGTTGACCGGACTTTTTCTGATGATGATGAAGATGAGCAACCAAAATGGAAGCGTAGGTTGCTTCACACCTCGAGCCCACGATCTTCTGAACAACTTTAAATTGTAGGTTTGTCAGAGAAATAATGCAGTTAATGGAGCAGCATATTTTATATCATAGTTGCTTAAAGTTAATTTTGTGTGGAACCGCTCTTTACATATAGTTGTAGTAAAAGGAAAAAAAAAAGTGTAATTGTAAGAATTTGGATCTTAAATTTTAAGAAAATGTGCAGTTATATGTTGCAGATTTTCAAGTAGTACCATGTAAAGATGGTGCCAACATGACACACAATGTCTCCGGTCCTGTGTCGGTTAATAAATAAGTTGTTCCATGTGACCCCAAATCAAAGTTTAACATCGATGCATGGAAATCTTTTCAGGATTAAAGTTTTATGGCACTTTGAAACCTCTTAGCCTCAAGTTTTATTCGGCAGTTTTTTCCCCCATTTGTAGGTTCTGTAAAACCACTACAGTGACAGATGTGGGTCGATCTACTGATTTTTTTTATTCCCCATTATTTCCATTTCACCCAATTAAGGAGGATTAAATCATCGTCTTGTCGTCATCATCTATTTAAAAAAAAAACAAAAAAAACACTTATGTATAATTCCCAGCATCCAACTGTCTGTCTACTGAGGCCTGAACATTTTTTAGATGAAATATGTATTCTTATATTGCTGGTTATATTAATCCACAGAGGTATAAAGGAGTCCAGCCACTGACAGCAGCGGTCTTAGAAGTGGCCCTGGGCCACACATGCTAGAGAGTAGCTGCTGTCTCCACCTAATAAATAGGATTAATTAAGAGGCATCATTTTATTTGCACTCATCAGTTGTGGAAAATGATTTTTAATGGTTTTTAACATTGTCTCTAAACATTTGAAAAAGTGAAATCTAGCATGTCTTTTGTGGTTTCTCTGGCTGATGCGCTGCAGTAGAAAGAGCTGAGGTTGTTGGACTGCTGCCTATAAAGAGGCTCAGATTTATATTACATCCTGTATGCTACTAATGTAAAACAGCAGTGAGAAAAGCAACCTTCTCCAGACTTTGTCCACAGTGAGAAGAAGTGCAGATAAGTGAAATAAAATGTCCCCTGATTACTGTTGGTGTTTTGGATTGCGTTGTCATAATAACATCAACTTCTCTGTGTTTTTATAAATCATAAAATATAGTTAATTTAATATATGATGCCTCTGTTGTAGCAGCACTTCTTTAACTCTACAAACATTAATAGTATCTGACAACTGCTTATATTTCTGTGTTGGCTAGCATTTGAGCTTCATGCTTCACTCCTCCTCCTCTCACTTGTTGGGTTGAATATAAAGTTAATGTATTTCATTCTGCGTCATCACACTATATCGAACTGTATTTCTCTAGTACAGCTAAATATTACACGGAAAGCTATAAAATATAAATGTGATGCATGTTTTACTGGTTCAAACAGTATTTGCTTCTTTTTCTCCATCTCTTGTTCTCAGCCTCCTTTTCAAGAAATAGATGGCGCCCGGGACTATTCACGAACATTTTAATGAGCAGGTTTTCTCTGCTTGCTATCTTGCTATGTGGCAGGCTAGTTCCAGCCACACACGACCAAAACAGCGACAGCCGGGCAGCAGTGTCCTGGAAGTGTCTTCAGATTATGATGCAAGGGTCTCTCCTAGATTGTGAAAGTGAATTCAGAAAGCCAGAGCACGTCACAGCATCTGGATTGCTTTAACTGTGACAATTACCTACCACATCTCCTAAGAGACTAGTTGCTTTACAGTAAAGGGGTGAAAAGCAGTTACTGATACAATCATTTCCCAAATTCTCTCCATTCTGTGTTGCTGTAAAGATTTTTCCCAGATGTGTCAGTGGCCATGCGATAACAGCCACTTAACACTGTCTGGGACTATGTCAGGAACTAAAAGTGTTTCTGCTAATAAGCTGAAGAACTCGGTAGAGAATCTGGAGCACGACTACGGAAGCAATTTACGAAGAGTCTCACTTTTCCCTGAGCTTGAATTTGACTCCAGCTGTAGTCAGATCTCAGCTCAGTGTGAGAGTGAAGAAAAAGGGGGTCAACATGCTACACCCAGAAAAAAAGGGTGTCACAACCAGGGAACTATAACTACTTTCTTAATGCTTAATGTCCTGCTGATGTTTTCCTCCCTCTTTCTATTATGAAAACAAACTCGAAACCGTCTCTTTCATTTTAACTTTCAAAACTAGCATTTTGCAAAAGATAATTTGGCCCTTAATCTTTTTTTCCCTCTTTTTCACGCAGCCTTTTATTGTGTAGATATTATGTGGCCCAAACTACCTGAGGGTTGATTTTCAGGTTAATGAGGTTATTTTGTCTTTAAGCTTCTTCACTTGCCTTAACATCTGCTATCAGCTTTAGGTTCTTAGTTCATCGCCGTGTGTTTTCAATGAGACAGTAATGAAGCTTTGGATTATTTGACCCTTTCATCTGAATCCTGGACCTTCTTGCTGCTGCTTTTGATGATACCTTTATGTCTGTTGAAAACCACAGGTGGCCACCGGGATTATCCCGCTATATGTTCTTGGTGGTTTTAGTAATCCCCACTGGAATGTCACACTGTCTGTTTACATCTCATCAATAAAGTATTCTGAAAGCAAAACAAAGAAGAGTATCAAAGGTTAATTTACAGATGAATGCATGACAACGTGCGGTGGACAATGAGCTTACGCTGAAAAGGAGACAGTGCTGAATATTTAAGACATTTCCTTTATTACAATGCGTACCGGTAGTTGTTTGATTCAAAATGCTCCAAAGCAAGATCTCGTCCTGTTTTTGGAATAAAAGCTGATAATTCGCTTTTAATTTGGTAAAACCTGCTGTAAATGTGCACATTTAATGTCTAAATATGTGGTTTTTTTTATTTGATTTTAAATATTTACTGTAATTTAAACACATAAAGGAGATTTATTTTTCAAATGTTAAAAATGTATGTAAAATACCTCTGAAGAAAATGTATGTTAACATCATTATTAAAAATTTTGCATTTCAACGTGGTTGTCTTTTTGTATTTTCTGACTTATATATCATTGAATAGGACACAAATAAGCATGTTTTATTTGATTGTGTGGTTAATACTTTATAACAGGGTTAGACAGTTTATTTTCCCAGTGAGCCACATGAATAACTGGGACTGTTGTTGTGAATTGAGCCCTCCACAACAGTCCCAGTGTCACGGTCAAACAGGCAGGACCCAAGTGCAGAACTGAATCGTACGATGAAAGGGAAGTTTATTTACATGTCGACACCAGGTCAGATATATACATATATACAGTGAAGAGAGTTAGAGGGGCTCCAGGGAAGTCCAGGCGAAGGGAAACACATCCAACACTCCTCTTCACACGATCAGTGATTCACTCATCCGAAGCTCACAATTCGCTGTGGTCGACTCTCACTCACAGTTTCTCGACAGGGTCCGAAGGAAAACAGGAAGGGGTCCAGGAAGGTCTGTACACAGACAGCAAACACACGTTAGGAAACCAGGGAAACACATTCAGAGAAAACAGGAACCACAAAGAGAGCCGGGACTACACTAACTGAAGTAAAACAATCCAGCGAAGAACATCACCCAGGCGCCGCCTTAAGTAGTAGCAGGTTAATCAAGGATGATGGGCAGCTGGTGAGTCAATTTGCAACCAGGCGTGTTGGCCAAGGTCGAAACCTGGAACCAAGTAATGCCCAGGCGGGGAGGAGCCAGGAGACAAGGGAGAGAAACAAAAACGCGGACCAGCTTCTCATGTTGCCCCTTGGGAAAATTATTTGCACATTCCCGCTTTATAACTTTCTTTAATAAATTGATATAATTCAAATAGAATAATAAATGCTGCTTGTTATTTATCATTAGCTGGTTTCATAATAGGTTTGGTTTGGTCTATAAGGCTATTATAAAGTTAAAACTGATGATTGTATTATTTGTTTAAAGAGAGGATAAGCAGGCAGGTGGGTTGTCTGCACTGGTGTGTCTGTGGTCTAAATCATCATTTCACCAACAGGTTAGTTTGAGGTACTGAAGACGATTTTCTTAGATTTAGGCATCTAAAACTACCTGATTAGGTTTAGTCACCACCAATGGGTCAGTTTAAACACTTAAAGCACTTTTATTTGATTAAGGCATCTGACACAAATTACTTGGTTAAGTAAAGATTGTGGTTTGGACACTTTACATAGAAAAAAATATGCTTAAGTTTACCTGGCGTGTTTAAGTCTGATGAGAAGTGATTTGTCACAGTGTTAGGTGTGAGGACTGGTATCATGACACTTTGCAGTATTTAACACCCTCAGAATGACGCCTGACTGATTAGTAATGAAACCTTTTCTTCAAAATGACAACAGTCATTAGCAAATGCATAGTATTACATGTTATCAGATTTTTCCTTGTAATTTAATCTGGCAAGTCAAAACAGAAAATTTCTGCTTAACATTATCCCCGCCAGTGACGAACTTTTCCAGCAATCAGTGTTTTCACATCATGCGGTAGTGCTGAAAACATAACTTCCTGGTCGTTGGTCATGTATATATATTCATAGAACAAAAATATTCTGGGAGGTCTTGAATAGGTTGGCAGGGAAAAGATAAAAAAAAAAACATGGAAAAAGTGATGTACAATCACTAATGAAAAATGAAGAACTCTATCAGAATACACATCATACAAATGGTAGTAGTGGTACATATATATGTATAACTCACATATATAGCAGGGACATTAAAACTAGTTTAACTATGAGAGCACAAAGGTTGATCTATGATGTTGCTAAACAGTGGTAAACACATAAACACATCAACTTCAGTGTGTAACAGAAGTTCATATTTAACAAATAATTTAGATGGATTCACAAACCAATCAGTTTTCATATAGGTGAAGAATAACCAACCATACGATTACTGCAGGCTTTACTGCTAACTTGCTAATTTCTTCAATTCAATTTTGAAAAACAAAATATTATTAAGGAACCTTTTATCTTTAATATTATTTTGAGGGCTTGCTGAGATCAACCGACTTCTTGTTCAATGCATCGTTTTGTGTTACTGAAGGAATAACTTTTGAATTAAATTGTTTCAACTTCACGAGATTCTCACTATGTACATCAGTGGACTGGTGTTAAAAGGGTTAACACTGTTTGTGAGATACAAACGATGGCCATGCAAGTCCGAAATGATGTCTTTAGTCACTTGCTTATCATCGTTATTCACTTAGAGTGCACCTGTAGAGTTCCCATTATCCAGGGAAGTGACAGGAGTCTTCCTGGTTTCCCGCCACAAAGCTTCAGGGAGACAGAGTGGTCTTTGTCCGTCATCTGCCTGTGCTGGGCTCTCACTATTCACCATCCTACACTGTAATATATGAAACAACTTCACACTACATAAGCATAAACTTACTATTATATCTAATTTGCAAAAAGTTATCCCTGAATAAACTAAAAAAAAAAAAAATGCTTACACTTTATTTATGATACAGACATGCTGCACCAGCTGATTCTTGCACAACCCCATTTCTGAAAAGGCAAGGATGCTGTGTAAAATGTAACAATGTGTAAACCCTATAAACCCCCATTTTATTTACAATAGATCACAGAAAACATATCACATGTTTAAACTGAGGCATTTTATTTTTTCATGAAAAATATTTGCTAATTTTGAAAACGTGGCAGGATTCTGTCATGGAAATCACTGGATGGGCTCAGAAACACATCCAGATGTAATCGTGAACACAGTTCACTGTGATATACACAAATGTAAGATGATGATGCTCTATTAAACAAAAAATGGGGCCATGTGTGAACACAATCCAGAAACAGTGTCCTCTTAGTCTCCAGGCTAAAGAGGGACCATCCAACTTGTTTTCAGCACTCAGTGCAAAAAGTTGCATCTCTGTTAGTGCCTATTGAAACGTACCATCAATGCTAAAAGATGTACAAAGATTTTAGAGCTGCATGCATCTACTCTAACAACATGACTTCATAATAGAAGAGCTCTTTCACCAACTGGAAACATTTGGAGTATCATAAAATGGAAAAACTTAAATAAAGACGACCCGGGAGTGTTGTGCAGCTAGAATGCTATATTAGACGATATTGGGATAACGCTCCTCTCCCAGAAGTGTAGCAGCTGGTTTCCTCAGTTGCCAGATGTTTACAGACTGCTGTTTAAAGAAGACAGTATGCTACAGATTGATAAACATGGTCCTGTACCAACTTTATTGGGACATGTTGCAGCCATCAAACTCTAAGTGACCTTGATTTGTTTTTTGTGTTCTATTGTGAATAAATATGAGTTTCTGAC
>NW_005187407.1:6175115-6181461 GCF_000239375.1 Pundamilia nyererei
GGAGACACGTCAGACTCAATTACCTGCTGCTGTTTTTGCTCACAGCGGGAAGTGCTGATGTTTCTGTGGGGGTGGGGCATATGAAAGTAAAGCAGAGGCCATGCTCTTTGAAAGCCTGCTTTCACACATGCACTGCAGCCCTAAACTTGCAGCCCTGCCCCCCACCCCTCTGAAGGAGGTCCACACGTCCAACACAGTCGACATTAAGCAGTTTACCTGCTGTCTGCGTGTGTCCAGTTGTGCCGATTTGGGTCAATGTGAGAATAAGAAAAGTTGACAGGTGAGTTCATAGTAAGGGGGCATCATGTGTCTGGGCTCCTGCGTGTTCCCAGGCAACCCCTTTGCATTGACTTAATAGAATATTTCCAGGACTGCGAATGAAAGTAACGCATCGTGAGAAAAGGCAACATCACATCAGGCGATGTCCGGATCTAAACGCACCGACACTGTCATCTCATGCGACCGTTTTCTAGAGTTTGATTGAAATATTTGAACACTGTGTTGAGGGCAGTTGCACCTTTGATGGCTTAAGACAGACTTACGCAGACTACCAGCATTTTTGAACACCTACTTTTCCAGGTAATAACTGAAATGTACATAGTGACATGTCTCAGTGTCATCTAAAATAAACATAGAAAGTAAATCTTAAAAAAAAAAGCATAAATATGAAAAACAAACGGTATATTCAATCTAAGCTTAAACTTTAAAATCATTCAGCAGCTGAACGCACAGTGTTGTTTGGAAAGTTTTGCCCTGCATTTGCAGAAGTTCCACCAAATCTTTCACACGTGTAAGATGCTTTGCAGTGCTGGTCTTCTCCTTCTCATTTTCTCACCATTATAATAGAAATACACAGTACAATTTTACCCTGGCAGTTACTTACATGTTTGCTTGTGTTATTCCCATGAATGTTAAAAATGTTGTTTTTTTAAAATGTTACTTTATTGCTTAATTAACTTTATTGAAATACAAATACAACTCCATACAACATTTAGAGTTGAGTTGTCTCTCATTTGTGATGTTTTTTCGGCAGTAGAGCAGTATAGCCAGTGGCAAAGAGTACTCGCTTTGTTTCAACACAGTCATTAAAACAGCTTTTTGATAATCACGAATAATGAGGGCCTTCTCTTTGAGATGCTGGTGTGAACTGATTGGCCTCATTATTTGAATTAAACCAAATGTTCTTCAGGTTTGAAGAGGACTGTGGTTGAACATTAAGTGTGATAATGGCTACCTGCTGCAGAGTGTGCTTTGGGGAAGCCTTTTTTCTTTTCCCCACGTTGTGCAGTAGATATTTAAACTTTGCTCAAAAGGTGCCATATAAGGTCCTCTAAATATATTTTCTTTTTCTTTTTTTGCTGTTACTCATGCACAGGTAAAATCAGATGAGAAAGCAGCAACAGTGATGTTTCAACACAATTTCATATGCAAACTTAAAGATTTGTTTCATTTCAAATGTTTTATAATGTTTGCAAGTGTTTTCTATCACTGTCTTGTAGTTTCTTCATGTTCTCGCCTGACCTGATTCTACTTAGAAGTATACAGTGACTGCCAAGCGATCTTAAAAGTCATCTATACCACCCAAACATTTTAATGGGCGGCCAAAAAAGATTTGTTTTCCAGTTTTACCAAACCATCCTTTAAAACGGTAATTGGAACCAAGGAAACCAAAATGACTTTCTACAGTTGACTTGATTTTCTCTCATGACAGGGAATGCATTATGTTATTATCTTAACTTCCTCTTGGTCAGAGACCAAAGAATTGCTGAGCTGCCCATACTGCCTTCTCTTGTGTAGGCTTAATTTCTGCCTGGCTTAATAACCGACTGTCTCACACGCCCATCTGTGTAGTGGCTAAAGTAAGAGTAAGAAACATAACTCCACTTGGAAGTTTACCATAAGGAGTCAATGACTGTTCACACAGTTAGTGAAAATATTTAGGATCACAAAGTTTTAAAACACTTAGGATCTGAGTTGTCCAGCATGACACCAACATTTTTTTGAAACACTGCAATCTCAAGTGCCCAGAGGTCATGCATAGGCTGGGAAAGAATGGGGTTGGGGGATTAAAAGGTTTCCAGATTGCTGCATTATGTGAACTGCAATTGGCAAATATCTGTGATGCGGGGATGGTTTGTGTTCGATTATCATCCCCCTCTCTGGTTTTAACTCGCTTCTTATGTCTTTGTTCCACTGCCATCCATTCAGTGTAAGAAAAAGCGTGCCAGATGCAGCCATTCATAAAGTTCCAGTCTGCTGGGCTTCTTAAAATATCACCACAAGAACTTTATGTAAAGACTTGAGGTAAAGACATTCTTTTAGAAGCTGGAGCCAAGACAAAAAAACACAAAACTCAGTGTAGATCAGTGGTTTTCCCCAGAGGCAACAAATGTTACACAGAAGAGGAAATCTGTGTTTTCTCTCTGAGTGACTGACAGCTGGTCAGCTGTCCCAACGTGACTGACACCCTACTTGCTGAGTGACAACAGATTACTCCAAACAACTGTCATTATTCGGGCATTCTCACTGTTACTGTGCAGCTCTTTCTTTTATTTATTTTTTTTGCCTTTATATTTTTTAAAGATGTTAAGAAGTCATAGAAAGAAGTACTTGTGGTTAGCAGGGAACATTATTCCTTTTACATACCTACTCGGTTACAGGACCATGCAGAGCTAGAACCTATCCCAGCTGTCACACAACAAGTAGTTGCTAGTCCAACAGGGCTAACGCAGCGCGACCGACTGTTATTCATGCTCATATTCACACCTACAACAACATATTTAGAATTACTACTTAACATAACATGCATGTATTTGGGCTGCGGTAGGAAGCTGGAGCACCCAGGGACAACTCATACAGGCACAGCGAGAACATACAACAACCAAGCAGACAGGCCACAGCCAGCCAACAGGTCCAAACCATTAGGCTGTGATGCAACAGAGCAAAACACTGCATCACCACAGGAACTATTTTCTTTCTTCTGAGCCGGATCAGACAATATATTATTACACTTCTGGTTTAGCAGTATGAAAAGATAGGTGACCACAACAAAGTTTTTGCAAAAGTTAAGCTTATTACACAAAACCACTTTTAGCATGAATATTGTGGCGGTTAACACATGTGAAAGCTGGTGCGCTTTCACCACCTTCACCATCCTGGACTTGAATGCACCAGTTCAAGACCAGGAAGGTGAAGGTGGAGCTGAAAGAGGATGGGAAGTATCGAACTACAAATATATCGTATATTTGAAGTTATATATCATATATTATTACAAATGATATCCAAGAGAAGAAATAAAGCCTATTTCTTTACTTTCTTCTTACTTCTTACACTTTGTTTTACATTCACACTATTTTGATTTGAAGAAATGCCATTGTAATCAATGTTTGCACTGCCACTTACATCACATGGCCTCTAAAGCTGTGGGGATAAGGTTTGGTTGTCTGGACTTCAAGGGATCAAGGTTCACTTTTGTCCAGAGCCAACTCCATTTACCCCACATTCTGCATTAAATAGTGGGTTCACAACCAAAAAACCAACACTCTGTCATTTTCCACTCCTGGTCACAGGTTTAACTTTTATCTGACACCTAAATTACAACCAGTTTTATGCCATTTTTTATTCTTTCTTTTTTTTGCTTTCTTGAATAATGTGGTTGCCTTTGTGTGTGCCAGTTGAAGTCGTCCATCCATCTATTTTCTTATCCAAGTTACGGTCACACTGTGGAGCCAATACAAGCTATCACAGGACATGTGTACACCCAGGCCTGTCCAACACAGGGCTAAGACAGAGCGCATGTTCTCCCTGTACTTGTGTGGGAGGCACACTCACAGGGAGAACATGCAGAAATGCAGATTTTCTGTTATCGGCTTACGCGTGTACATACTGAACGAGTTTTGTCAAATCCACAGAAACAGAAAAAAAATAGCTACTCTATTGAAAGAGATCAATCCTAGAGACCACATCAACTGCAATAGTGTGTGTTTGCATATGAAATCACTCTTGACAAAGGGAGTTACATACTGCATTAAAAATCCCAATTAATGTATGACAGGAGTGTAAAATGGGATGGAGCCTGGGTCCACCCTAAATGGGACATGAGGACTGACACTAATGGTGATCTTTACTCAGTACTAATAGGTCAGCTCACACCCATTTCCAAACTGAGCCTTTTTATTTATATCGTAATTAAACTCACAAGCTTTGCGACTGCATCTTTCATAGTTAAAAACTAAAGGATTTTTCCTCAAAATTGCCTTTGTAGTGATTCCTCCTTCTATAAATGTCTCTGGAACCACATTTTCTGGTGACACACAGACACACTTAAATGGAAAACAGTATTAAATATACATTAAATGAAGTCACTATAACTTTCATATTTCTGAGTTCAGGTAAGACAGATCCCTTTAGTGCTGGAGCTGCTTTTATGCGGTCTGAGGTGGCATGGGGCCGGATGGCGACCGCCTTTACGGGCAATATGATACGTGGGTCACCCAGAAGCCTGCACTACAGATCACCAGGATCAAACACTCTTTGATTGCCTCTTTAACCCGCTGGTTTTTATATAGTGAAAAGCTGCACCTCATGCAGGAGAAATGTTGAATGTTATGTGACTTGCAGATTTTAGTTTAGCATTGACTCAGCGTAAAATGAATCCTGCAGCTACAACTGAGTAGATGTTAATTCTGCTTAGATAACGTTGCATTTCCCCCCCTTTGTTCAGTGTTTTTCTTTAAACAAAGTTTATAAAAAGTTATCAAAGTTATTTCAGGTTGTCTTTGTCAGAATATCAACTGGAACATATGGAACATACACCTTTTTTACAGCTTTTTACAAGGTCCCTCAGGGGCTGACTTTTCACAAGAGGTTTTTCACCTTAGCTCTCTCTTCAGCTGGTTTCAGACACACATCACCATCATTTTGAACAATGAATGAACCTCTCTAGCTTCAGCAAACGCACTCTAGATCAACTCACCTTATATAGTTCTCTCTTTCGGATCATGTCAAGGAATGCTATTACTACAGTACTGATGGCACCTAAATGCAGTTTTAATAATTTTGTTTTAAGGCAGATAATGTTTGAGTGGTTCAAAGAAAATTCTCCGGAAAGGACACTGACTCTACAGACTGTGATCTCTGGGTGTTAGAGGATGCTTATATCCAATTTCTCAATAAATAAAGTGATAATTAACATGTTTAAACAGCATTCATGTTATCACAGAGCACTCCATGTTCATTTTAACAGCTGTTACACATTGACACTTGTTACGAAAATGTTTTTTCACTTCTAGTTTTCGTTATTTCATTTGTTTTCGTTAATAATAATAACCTTGCTCTGCACACTGGAATAAACATAATCAACATGATCAACATTTTACTGCGTGTTATTTCACCATCTTATCGATTCCAACTCTCCATCCGCATGTGGTTTGGCACATTATATTTATAATATAAAAGGAACTGTTTTCTTTTAAAAAGATGACATCATCATTTTAAAGGAAAACAGTTCCTCGTTTTTTGGACTGGATTGACTCGCTGCAATCCTTTTAGGCTCAGGACTTCTCATGTGATCAATGTCCCATATAAGTGAATTTCTCCCAAGCCCATTATAATCATGGAGAAAAATACTTTGCGACTGTTTCCAGTAAGAATATTTTATAGCGCTTTAAAGTTCAATCTCTCAGGCCTGGATTAAAGAGTTGATTTGTTAAATCAGGAACTCACAAAATACCAAAACATCACCACCGGTGGATCACACCTCTCAGATTTTCTTATCTCAGTGCACTGTAACAAAAGCAAAAACAAACGTAACTAATAAAATACTCATATAATAACAAATACTGAGGCCCATTGCAAACATGTCCAAGCATAAAACCATCTTTCTCTCTCTTAGAGAAAGAAAACAATCCAAACCTCACTGATAAAATCAACCTAGTGTCAAGCAAAACCCAAAAATCAACCAAAACTTCACAAGAAAGTTTTTCTCGCTCCCGGGACAATATTGTGTAGGAATACAGGTACCGTAACTTAGTTCAGCAACTAACCACTCTTATTAGATTGTATAGTGTCATCTCAATGAGAACAAATTGAGTTGTTGGATTTCGTACAGATCTTTAAAGCCTGAGGCAATTGTGTTAAATACACGCGAGATGATTACGTAAACCCAAGGGCTGGCCCCTTTTTTCTTTTTTTTCTTTTTCAGTGTGTTCCTCCTTCAATTAAATCTCAATCACAAAAATGTGGCGCTCTGAAATAAGGCTCACACCGTTAATTCATCATTTTCACTCTGTGCCACTGCTCCTTATCAGGCTGTGTGAAGCACAGTAAACAATTCAGTGGAGGCCTT
>NW_005187407.1:6186478-6198433 GCF_000239375.1 Pundamilia nyererei
TATCTTATTCATAGCTTTTTCCTTTTTTTTCTCTTTAGGTCACGAGCAGTTGTCTAAGCATTTCACTGCATATCGTACTGTGCATGACTGTGTACGTGACAAATAAAATGTGAATTTGAATTTGAAAATTTTAATCTTCAAAACTGACTCGGTTACTTTTAAACATATAACACTGTCAAAAGTGTTAATTTAACACTCAACAGTGTTGTATTTAACACTCAGAGGTGTGGACCCATATAGACACTCTCTAGTATTAATTTAACACTGGAGATTTTGCTGTGTGCTTTGTAGTAGCCAATAATGATGATCATCAGGCAACTTTATAAGCCTTGCCCCCTCTCTTTATGTAAAATAGCAAGACCAAAGCCTTCAGTTAACCGCCATTGTTTCACTCTTAGTTAGGCGGTTTTGCACAGTGATCAGAAATGACACGTTTTTATTCAACCTCATCAGTTTCTCTTGATGATCACATGAACTTTTGTCTTAGCACCTTAAAAACTGCATTCATACTAGCACACCAAATGCTCGCATGACGGATGAGACTGCGGGATGGATGGGAAAACTCCCTCACAGTGTTGACTGAAGTATCTTCTGTGACTCAAACTCAACCATCCATGTGTGGACCGCCCCGTTTCCATCGCCCAGCCTTGATTGGTGCGCTCCCCACAGTAGATGATTTATCTGTTTCTTGATATTTAGATGAAAAAGCTATGACATATCTTTTAATTTGCTATTCTCTTAGTTTTGATTACTTTTATGCTATCTGACGCTCATATGGGACTCTTGTTACCAGCCAAAAAGATCCTTGATAAAGAAGCAGAGGGTACACCTCTAAGGCACACGGTCAAATTAGAGTTTTTTTTCCCTCCTCCACTCTGTCTCATTCACTTTTTTTATGGGCCCCACCTCTTGACACTGACGAAATAACCGCGTGATTTAGGTAAAATTGAAGCTGTTCCGTGCCAGCATTTCACGGTCTCAGTCGCTGTGTGCCCATCATTCCAGAGCAGGACACTACAACTGCGGAGCATCAAGGGGAAGATAAGTGCTGCTTCCAATGTGGAACAGACCTATTTAGGCACTTTTTACGCACGCATGTTGCGGACCGGGACTAATTCCGTATAAGGACGTAAATCTATTTTTGTACATTTTATGGAATAAAAATCATTTAAAGGTAAGTTTATTTCTGTTTGGATAGTTATCTTTGAATTAAGGAAGAATTGAGACAATTCTTTGCAAAATAACTGATTTCCTATTGTTGGTTTGTTGCTTTTTCAATGTGTATTTTGCTATAATATTAAACAAATATTAAATCAAATGAATGCAACTTTTAAGAACACAAGTCGTTTAAGACAAACACACGCGCCACGATGTTGTCCTCAGATAACCTGCACCGATGTGCAGATGTTTCTTGACGAGTAAGACAAACAATTCAGAAAAAAGAGTCTGTGGACTGGAGATTACTCCGCAGTCAGTTGTTAGAAATTGGAGTGACCATGCCACCCATGTCATAATTTCTGTGGAGTGTCCAGAAGCAACAGGTGTTCCTGAGAAGAAGAACCGTCGCATAAAGTGTTGCTATTGCCAAAAGTGAGGTTTTGAATCAATAACTGTACTTAAAGCGGACGATTGTGCTTCATAGCAAGGGACATCCCTGAACTGCGCTCGAACTGTAAAAGCCTGCAACCAATTAGTTTCCCTGTGATGCTTCAGTATTGATCTGTGTTCGTTTTTCAGCTTTCTTAGAGAGAGAAAGAGGGTTTAAAAAACTTCAGCAATTACATCAAGTCATGCATGTCTTTGTGTAAATATGACTAAATTATTTCACGTTAAGCTAAGAGCAATATATCCTCCGTCGATATATGGTATTAAAATATTTTTAAAGTCTCATTTATTTTCCGTTAGAATGGTTCAATTGAATCGACGTGGATCTCGTGGGAGTTAAAGGCGCAGACTGCCATCCTGCAGTATTTTAGAGGATGATCTTTTGAACCTGCCAGTTGCCATTAGTGCGAGATTGTCTCCCTTTGAAAACAAACAATACTAGTTTTCAGTTAGCACTGCGACCCACCGCATGTGTTTATACAGCGGGGTGCAAATGAGGGTGAGGGGCTCGGTGCTCCTCTCCTTCTGTCTCCACAAACTCACAACTCCGACCCCACAGGGAGTCTTACATCTGAACCCCCGAGACATACAAAGCTCAACATCTTAGTTAGAGACGAATAAAAGATCGTGCTTGGTAATAGATATTATAAACACAACGTATTAAACGTATTAAAATCACACTTTAGCCCGTTGGAACATCAATTTTTTCATGTGGATATTTTGCGAATACACATGCTTAATAAATGGGGAGTATTTTTTTCTCTCCAGACCATAATGTTAGAAAAGTGCTTAAACAGACTTGTCTGTTATAACCTACTGTAGGAGTTGCATTTCTCCATAAGACAAATGTGGATGCAATTAACATTTAAACTTTAAATTTCTTGCTTCCTAAGCTGCACCCCCTTTCCTTTTTTCTTCTTCTTTCCAACAGATGATACTGAATATAAAGCATGTCCTGTGGTTATATTGCCTCTGTGAAGCTGCAGCTGCAACAGGTAAGCTTTGAATGGGTTAGTTCTCCTCCCTTGTTTTTCAGTCACTCCTCTTTCTCCTGCTCCCTGACTCCATGCCTAAGTTTTGGATTTTCTCTGTTTTTCTTTTTTTTTAGTCACTCCCCACCCACATCCCTCCCTCCATTCTTCTCCCTGCCTCTGCCCTTTTTTCCCTTTGTATTCCTCTACTCTTCTTATAGCTCCAGAGCAACTGTTTAGCATGTTTGATAAGTTTCTTCCAGTCTTTGCTGTGTGAAACCTGCAAGACTCTACTTAGAGGTAGGTCAAGAGGAATTGAGGGTTACAATCTAGGACCTGCATACTACTTGTCCACATAGCTTTGTCTCTGTCTCTGGGTATGGGATGGACACCTTTCAATTAGACTCTGCTTCCAGTCTGGAAGCTGAACAGCTGGTTTCATCCCACATCCTAATAAGACCCTCTGTTGAAGCACACAGACTCACACCTCTTGGTCTGTCCGCACGGAGCATTCCTCCCATTATTCCCTGTGAATGCTTTTCTACCCCATCCAAAATAACTGTAATCATCTTATTGCCATTTGCATTTAGAACTTTATCTGACATGCAGAATACACATAATACTGTTCACTGACATACTTCTGTTTTTGTGGGTTTGCTTATTTAGTTTATCCTTTTTTTTTAAAGCAGGAACATGCACAGAGCTTAGCAGCAAACTTTCATGAAATAATACAACCATGATGACTTTCCCTCTTTCCCTGATTATCTATAACTTGATGCAGACATGCTGCACATACACTGCCCTTGTGTTGAATATGTTCCCACACCCATCATTTTAAAGTTGAGGTTTAACTTTCCAAGAGTCAAGTCATAATGGATGCTTTTTTAAAGGCTTGGTGCAGTGGTCACACCCTATCAGTGCAAATGACTTGTGCATTTCATACTGTCTGGTTCGATCTGTTAGGATAAGAGTGAAAATTGAAGAGGAGATATGTGCATTTTGAATAAAATAAAACAATAAAGAAGGTTGCCATTAAAATAGAAACATTAAATGAACTTGCACTCCATCTAACTCTGGCCTTTTGCCTTTCAGCCTCAAATGCATTATCAGTCATCCAACCAGTCATAGGGTCCCTCTCAGGGAAGGTAAATCTTCCCTGCTACTTTTCCACAATCCCAACCTCAGCACCAGTCATCAGTCCCAGTGGAACAGTCGTTTACAACAAGGATTACTTGCGGATAAAATGGAGCAAAATACAGGGACGAACAGAGTCCACGGTGCTGGTGGCACAAAATGGGATCATCAAGCTAGGCTCAAGCTACAGGAACCGTGTATCAGTACCCAGCCACCCTGAAGTTGTCGGTGACGCCTCGCTCACAATTGTGAAGCTGCGTGCCAGTGACACTGGCACTTATCGTTGCGAGGTCATGTTCGGGATTGAAGACACCCAGGATATTGTTAACCTTGATGTCAGCGGTAAGAGATTCCCAGTATCCTTCCTCTATTATGGTGGAATTAGACAAAAACTTTAAAATTGTAGAGGTGGGATGCTGCAAAACTTAATAATAGTGAAATGCCACACAAGTGCTGACAGAAATGTAAACAGGATGGGAAAGTTATGGGCGTCCTTTTGCTTACATTGATAGCAGCAGCTAACCGTTAGTCATGCAGAGTAACCACAGCTTTTATTTTAGAGGTGACGCTCTCTTGAAAAAGAGTCAGATTACCTTTTTTTTGGTAATTTTCCATATCAGCCACAGCAGTGCCTTAGTTCCAGTGATTATCAGTTCATTATCCATTCAAACACAGTGCATTGCTGTAATATTGGGTGCCACCGTGTCAGTATAGATTTTTTATTTCATTTTACGGGCACACAGGAAGCGTTAGTATGTCTGTGGGAGGCAGTATTCTTCAGCATCCTAAAAATGATAGTGTCCTTATGCTGGTAGGGGATGTGGTGAGGTGGGGGGTGGGGTCATCAATCCTTACCTAGTGTCATGTGCATTCTACATGCTCTCATTTGAGAAGTACGCTGGGAGATATAACTCATGTAGAAAACATGGGTGGGGGGGGACACTCAGATAGTTTTGGTTTTCACTGGTTTACAATCTGCATAACCTCTTTTCCAACTCTCTGCAATGTTAATTATGACTATCAATCATATCTTTTGCGTCTATTTACTGTCCACAAATATGGGGATTTCAGGGCCATGGCATCATATGGAGTTCTCTCGTTTGTTTGTGGTGAACTGCATTTTGTGTCGCTCCTCCATTTATTGCAGAGATCCTTCTTTCCGAAGAAGCTGAGTGACCTAGTTATATCACACATAGAGGGTGCTTTATAGGACGTTTGCCATAATTTACAGCGCTGAAGTTAAACTAATGACTTCCAGATCACTCCATGCCTGAGTTTTTAATTTTCATTTTCATTTTTCACTGCTTATCGTTAGGTGTTGTCTTTCACTACCGATCAAGCATCAGCAGGTACACTTTGGACTACCAGAAAGCTGTACAAACTTGTGAAAACGTTGGAGCAAACATTGCAACCTATGAGCAACTGAAAGCAGCCTATGAGGACGGCTTTGATCAATGCGATGCCGGTTGGATTGCTGACCAGACAGTGAGGTTAGCTGCATTTCAGTTGCCTGTCCCAGAGACAACAACACTGCTGTTTAATCACGTATGCTCTATATGTCCGACTGAATTCTGGAGTGATGTGAAAGACAAAGACTTTAAAATGGCTCTTTGTTTCTCTTTTTTTATACAGATACCCAATTACAAGGCCAAGAGAGGGCTGTCATGGCAACCTTCCTAATAAACCTGGTGTCAGGTCGTATGGAACCAGAAAACCTACAGAGACCTACGATGTGTACTGTTATGTAGGCAAACTGGATGGTAAGTAGTGGATTGTCCTTCCGTAGCACTGACCCATGTTTAGTCTGAACTTAAGAAGCCTTCAAATCATCATCCATGCTTAAGTACATTTAATTTTTACAGTTTGGAAACACACTTTTGTTCTTGTTTAAATATAAAAGCTGGTGAATGTGGGTGACCTTTTTCCAGTTTCCTTATAAGTGGGACTTGAAACATATTTTCTACAGTGGTTTTTGAATGAGACACCAACAAAAATGTGATAATGGGGTTATTAAAGGTCTTTGGCCCAGTTTATGGGAACTCTTAGTTTGTCTTTTTTCTCTGTCCATCCTGTTATTCCTGTTATTTACTAAAGTGCTTTATCAGCTACCTTAGGATTTGTACTGCACAGTCATCTTAGTCAACACAATATATGTTCAAATATATTTGTCACAGTCTTCGAGTCATAAACGTGAACCCATCCGCTGAGGACATATACACATATGCATATACACACCCCTCATCATTATTGTGTGCATTAGAGAATAGAGATGGACGAGAAATGAAAGGACAAAATCGATAGAGATGACTGACATGTTACAGCGGTCTTCCTCTGGAACTGAACAAGGAAAATTTTGGCACCCCACAACAACCTGAATATTCATTTCCATTATATTGTAATATTGTCTCAGTTTTCTAACCATTTATGATCTAGGAACAGACATGCTTGGCGGATGTGGTTTGATGTGTTCGAGGTTGTTAAGTGTAATAACTTGGCCATAAATTAACCATGAAAATTAATGAGTGAGCTGCAAGACACTGACTGCTTTTTTTTTCTATAGTTATGTAATTCCAGGGATCTTATAATATAGCTAAACAAAATGTGAACTCCATTTATGCTTATAGCAGTCATCAATATGATATCTAAAGAGCAGGAAGGGTCCAGTAAAACCACCGTGTAAAATACTGAAATCAAATAGGTTTTTTGAGGATATAACGTATGTTATCTGTTTTTAAAAGGGAAAACATTCCTGTGTGAACGACATCTCCTAATCTCAATGCCATGGTAAATCAATGGGATGAAACCATCAAGGGATATTTGAAACGTTACGCCCAAAACTAACTGAAAACATATAGGCAGTCTGCCATCGTCTCTTAATGTTGTTTGGTTTTAGTTAAGATCTTGGCTTTTAGTACCCTTTTCATTTATATAATCCTGTGAGCATAGACAAACGTTCACACTGGTCATTCTGCAGGGATTCTGACATGAACATGAAGGAAGGAAACAGCAGGTGTTTGCTCTACTCACTTTGGGGAAACCTAATGTCCTGCAATACAAACATATTTATGGACAGGCCAGGCACATTTTCAGCATTGCTATCCCACCTCAGAATAATATAATGAAAGAACTACTGTTGTCCTAAATATGATTGGTGGGAGATGTTTTGGGTCTCTGCCCTGCACAGCTGTGACTGATGTCAGCTGTGTTGGTCTTTTCTGAAAGGTCAGAATGGAGTAAAAATCTAAAGTATAGGCTATTTCAGTATGTTTTCAATCTAAAAATAATAAATACATTTTAAAGGAGAAATTACTTCTGATCTACTAGGTAATAAACCCTCTTTTTGTGTTGCTGTGACCACAGATGATTTGTTGCTATTTCGCCTATGTGCATCTACATTTGCCACTGTTTCTCATTATTTTTTATCAGGTCAAGTCTTTTATGCTCCCGTGACCCATAAGATGACTTTTGAAGAAGCCAGTGAAGAGTGTAAAAAGAGGAAAGCTGTCCTGGCAAGTCCCGGACAGCTGCATGCTGCTTGGAGACAGGGGCTGGACAGATGTGACTACGGCTGGCTCTCCGATGGCAGCGTACGGCATCCTGTCGCAGTCCCCAGAACTAAGTGTGGCGGAGGCCAACTCGGCGTGAGGACCATGTATCGCTACAGAAATCAGACTGGCTTCCCAGAACCAACTAGAAAGTTTGGGGCTTACTGCTTTAAAGGTAAAAACTCACTCCAAGATTCCTGTTGTTACTCCTTATTGCATTTGGAGTTTGTAATGGAACAAAGTGTTACCTACATATGCGACGTATATGTTAGAAGAGACAGAAAGTGACCAAAGACACAGACCACTCCCTAACAAAACCATGCTTGACTGTAAGGAGCTATGATCTCATCTCCTACATTCACTCCTGCTTCTCCACCCTTTGATTTTCTGTGTCTTTGCACCACATTACACTTTGCCATCTCTGAATCACATTGACCTTTTTAACATATCTGAAAGCCTCTCTTTCCTCCCTCTTAGTTTGCGTCTGTTTCACGCCTTGCGATTGCATAGTTTCAGTAACAGCAACATGAGCAACGCTGAGGGAGGATTTTCTTCTGAGCACGGCATGTCATGTGCCAGACTACAGCATCCCGTTGACCTCACTGTCTCAAAGTTTGTCTCCCGCCCATTTCTGAGGCAAAAAAGCGAGCCAAGAGAAAAGTGAATTCATAGTGGTAAACTCTGTTTTCTTTGAAAGCAAAAGACTGACTTTTTTTTCTTGATTGAGGAATAATGACCAAAAGTTTGCTTAAGAGAATGAGAACAGTTTATATCTGTTTGACTCTTTATTGCTTCCAGCTGGGCTAATCAAGGTTTCTTAAGCTTTACCCTCGTACAACCTCAATGTTATTGTGAATCAAACAAAAACAAGTTAATGCACTTGAGTGCAATTTTGAATATTTAAAGATATCAATCTTGGTAATATATAAAGTCAAATTAATTGCACATTATAACAAAGAATCAACCTAAACACTAAATAAGATCATGAGGATTTTTTTTTTAAATTTTTTATTTTCGCCAACTCTTGCTGCACACTGTGATAATTACTGACCATGAGAGGGAAAGGAATTATAGCTGTAAATCTTTATAAATAGTGACGTTTCATGGTTGACTGGAAGTAGGCAGAATTAGACTTAATCCCTTAAAATGTGAGCATTCTTAACTAATCGGTTTTCTTAAAACAACAGAAAATGACAGGCGATAGTTGCCATTTAGAGAAACACCAAAAGCAACTAATGCCACATCTGTCAGCCTTTTTAGCCTCACTATCTACCACCTTTCCATCTTTCACCTCTCATTTCCTCTGTCAGTTTGCTGTCTGTCATTCTCACTTGTACTTATCAGAGCAGACGTTTGGATAACGGACAAAGCTACTGCTGGACTTCTAAATTCAGTCATCCTTGCTGACCTCTGACCTGGCCTTTCCATCTTTACAAATGAGAAGTTGGACAGATAAGCCGCCCACTGCCTGGCCATTTACTGCCCCTGGGCCATGCTAACTCTCGTGGTGATAAGTCCCTGCAGAGTTCACGCAAATGGGCCACCTTCAGCTTCTGCTCTGTGTATTTCATGTCAGCCCTCTCACTCGTGTTGTATTTACACTCCCAGCGTAAGTGCTTTTCAAGTACTCTCATTTCGCAGGATTCACTCCATCATTTCCTGAATTCCCACGCCTGATCATATCTTAATAAAAGGAATATTGTGTAAATCGACTCTACTTAGATTAGACAAAAAGACGAAGAGAGAAGAGGTAGTGCAGTGGGAAAATTGGAAAATTAGTCTCTGATTGATTTTTGGAGTGGCCTAAAGAAAACAAAGGTCTGAATAAAGGGAACAGCTCAAACTCGTTGGTGACATAATGCACTCCCTCTGAGAGCAAGCACAGTTTTTCCTGTAAGGGAAAAACATATGTCACACCTTACATCAGAGATAGTTTCATGAGGAAAGGGGTCTGCTACGTAATGGTCAACAGCTGCCTTTACAGATTCTGCCTGCACCCCAAACAAAAGCTTTCTAAAACGGTTTCACTGGTGTTTATGAGTAAATGAGATAACTTTTGATGAAAGTGATCTTGGGAAGACAGGGGAGAACCAGTGTTAAAAGAACGTCTTAATAATTGTAATAGTAAACTTTAAACACCATCACTGTAATCAAGTGATCAAGTCAAGGGCTGCTCTTCAGATAATCGGGTGGGTTGAATACACGAATAAAAAAGCCAGGGTAGCTCTTGACCAAACCACAACACTAGATTACTTATGATTTATATGGTGTTTAATTCATCTGTTAAACACATGGTTGCCCTTTCCCACAGAGCACGCTCATAGAAACATTTAAAGTGCACTTGGCTGTTCAAATAAAATTGAGGTAATCTCACTGATTCCATGCCCTATAATGCACAGTAAAACTTTGTTACTGTGGTTTCAACAATTTATTTGAAGAAGTTTAATGAATAACTGTTAAAGCTAGATATGAGAGAGGAAGCCTTTGACAGGGAAGTTTCTAGGAAACTTGGTATTTAAATATTGGGTGTCCACTTATTTTTGCTGCTATCGCGAATTGACTGCAACAGACTCATTAGACTTATCTCGCAAGACTCATTAGACTTATCTCGCAAACTTATTAAGGGTGACTTAAAATTGACCTGCTGAATCACATTACTGTTTGTAATCTTGGCTTCTTAATGTACATCAATATGGTGTTTGTGAACAATGAAACAATGAATCTTGGCTATCTAGATCAGTAATGTGATAGAAATGTCACTTTAGCCAACCAAAAGCTCTGTTTGATACTTAAATTCATTCTGACTTTGTGATCATGTGCTTATGTATGTTGTATAGGAAGGAGAATGGTATTCAGCCAGACTTCCTTTGTGGATGTATCTGTGGTAGAAATGACCACCAACATCATCAGTCCTAGTACCTCCATCCCTTTACTGGAGAGTAGCACCATTCTGACAACTACGACATCTGAAAAAACATCAGAGGCAGACGTTTCTCCAGATTCTTCTACAGATCCTCCATCTATGTTCTCAACCAGCATGGCTCCACCTCGCCCCACCCCAGCAGGCCATGAGGAAGAGTTAATCACAACAGTTGCACCCACTATCAAAGACGACCATGAGGACGATGATGATGTAACAGCTGCGCCAGATTCTCGCACTGATGATCAAAATGTAACCTTTGTGGAAACTGCTGCTGCCCATGGTGGCACAGCCACAGAAACTAAGATCACGGTGGAAAGCACTGATGCCACAGTGTCTGATGATGAGTCAGATGATCAATCAGTAATTCAGGTCAGCACGATTCAGCCTGACGTCCCTATACCAGATGCTTCTCTCCGCAACGAGCTCATGTTTGCTGAAGGGGAGACAGAGGAAACTGTCATAGATCCTAGGAACATCACATCGATCTCTGATCTCACTGACACTCCGACCAAATCATCTGAAGTTAGCCATGAGGAAATGCTTAGCTCCTCACAATTAACACCATCACCTTCAATCAGTGATATAGCAACAGACGATAATTTGAGCTACGATGACATTTATCCTATAATAGGTTTAGAGGGTCAGCCACCTACTAGGGCATCCCAACCAGATGGCTCAGCCAGCCCTTCAGACACCAATAGAATTGATGATACAATCACAGCCATTCCACCTTTAAATAACACCCATCGTGTCAGTGAGGTGAAGGTAACCACCACAGTGACACCAAATACTGCCAGCAGTGTTGAGACACCAGCAACACCTGAAGTTTCACCAGGCACAATCATCCTGATCGACAGTGTAATGTTAACTGAGGAAGTGAAATCTTCAGCAACTGTCCATGTCTTTGATGAGTCTTCCACTCAGGTGACAGAGCGAATTGGTAGCACCTTGATGGAGGACGAAACAGCAGCAGAGTTTGGTACAGAATTCTTTATATCTGCTCCAACGACTTCAACGGTGGCCAGTACAACAGCCGATCCAGCTGCAGTGATCACAGATAACCAGACCACCACTACGCAGATTCAGACTGCATCAGGTAAGATGCTCCAACAATACCTTAATATTTCAGCTTTCTTGTGAAATTTTTCTGTTCAGTGCAGTTTTTTTTCTCTGTTTTGTTGTGAGATTAAAGGAGTGACAAATGAAAAGAAAGGCTGATGTTACAAGTGTAGTTTTGCACTTTGTTCACATTGCTGTGTTTTAGGCCCATTTATTTTTAATGTTGCTGATGTAGAGTAGCTGCAAATTGATTGTTCCTCTTGGGTCTGTAAAGACAAAATTATGGAGAGAATGCAGAAAACGGATATGTGAATATAGCAAAGCCAACTGTAAAGGGTTTCTTCTTTAGCATTTTGTTTACATCAGGTGAATGGGTGGCTTAAAATCTACTGTCCTTATTTGTACGAGCCATTAAGGTCGTTAACAGTAGTGGTTAAGTTATGGTTCAATGGACTTGATCTCTGAATTTTGATAATATTTAATTACGGTCTTTGCATAGACTCAAACATAATTAGTTACAGTGAGGGAGTACTCATGGTTCTGTGGTGTTTCAAATTACTGGTTGTAAGTCTTTAGTCATTTAGTAAGAGGGATACCCCTACCACATGTTTATGTGTTATCAGTGACTGCTGCTGAATGGCATGCTTTGCCTGAGGGAACCAGATACAGTGGGGCAAAAAAGTATTTAGTCAGCCACCGATTGTGCAAGTTCCCCCAC
>NW_005187407.1:6200024-6204455 GCF_000239375.1 Pundamilia nyererei
GACAAGCTGATCATAAATGATTCCTTGCAGTTTTTGATGGGATTATTTCCCAAAACAGTAAATTCTATTGTTATAGCTGTTTATATTTAATAGTGAGATAAAATAACCTGGTTTTGTGCATAATTCAAATGGTTGAGACTGAAACTATGTTTTAAATTGTTGGAATAATTTAAATATATTTTGTCACAGTAAAACGTGAAAATCACTAAATGTTGCTTTCAGTGGTGGTCTTGTTTGCATAACTTCCCAACCACGAGCACAAGAGAACTAAATTTCTAAAGATAAATGATGGTCTATTATTTTAATAAAGCTCCAAAAGTCAGACTGAATGATAGTAAGGAGCTGTGAGCTGTTCACCACAGGTGACATCAGAAGCCACAAAGCAGACATGAAAGCTTTATGAAGAAGTCTTTAAATCTGATCCTTACACTTAGTTGTGAAATCTTTTAGCAAGCAGTGATTTGGTTGTATGAGTCAGTTACAGCCAGGGAACTCATTAAGCAATCATCAGTGGCACTTCTGTGTTCCTCTATACTGGCTTCATTGGGCCAACATTGGATGATCTCACATGCAAACAGCAGCTGCACCGTTTTTTGCTCCATGAATTTTGCATCTGAGCTTCAAATATTGTTATGGTGACTCATTTCTTGTCCCTGGAGAGCAGTCTGTGTTGAAGGGTAGGGATCTGCTAAATTGGAAAGCATACAAGTGAATGAACTGGTCATTTTGCAGAAACTGAGAATAACTTTGTGGTAGGTTCTAAGCCCACCTGAGAGAGCAATGATCTGCTTTCCAAATTATACACAATGAAAGTGCTAATGTGGCCATAAGCACTGTGTATATCCAGTGTTGTTGGTTTAGATGCCAAGAATGCACATGACATTGCTTGTGTAAGAGAGTCCTCTCTGTGAAAGAAATACAAACTCTGTCTGTACTTCTGTATTTGTACTGCAAATAACTATGCAGCTGCAGTATTTCTCTCCTCGTGTGTGCACGTACCAGCTTGCTGACAGCCAGCCTGGCAATAGCAGAGGTGTGTTGGCAGTCTACCTGAGTAAGCACAGATGCCTTTCTTCAGTGCAGACTGGACACCACCTCAAAAGATGATGTCATTTCTAACTCACAGTCTCCCTTCTCTGTCAGGACAGCTGGAGGCTGCCTGACCAAAGTGGGTGATTATAGCTAGTTTTACTGCTACATCATGTGATGTAGCTCAGCTGAGACACTCTCTTTTCTGCCCTCCCAGTTTGTGTGGGAAAAGCTTTTGGAAAATATTGTGGCACTGGGAAGAGTGTGCCGTCTGGATGCATGGTAACAAAGTGCACAATAATATCAATGAATTGTTGTTTAGAGCACCTCAAAATCTGTCAGAGTTATTGTGAACTGTGCACATGTGTTTCTGATTAATTGCTGACAATTAAATTCATTGTTTAGTGCTTAGTGTTTATATGACATATTATGACTTGTTGAAATATTGGTACTCTGAGGCGTGGCAACCACAGATGTCACAAAACCACCAACAGTACATTCTTACAGTAATTAAACATCTATTTAACATCCAGTCCACGAAAGCTTGCTAAACAAATCTTTATAAGAGTACTTAACATTTTTAGAAGTGAGCTTAATTGCATTTTTGTAAAGTGCTTGATAAGAGGATTGCATTATTAATGCTATTTTGTGCAAGGTTTGTACTTTTAACCCTCTCACATACATTTATGCAGTAAACTCTAACAACCCTCACCTATTTTACCTTGTTGGAATTACACTGCTGTATAACTGTGTTGTGCACAGAAATACTTAGCTTTGACAACATCTCCATTGGTGAGAGCTATCAAACTTATAACACTAAGAGACAATCAGAAAATAGTGGAAACTCTAATACCTAGAGTCTATGAATATGAATATGCCTCAGTACCACAAGGTGGTGCAGGTTAAGTTATCTACACTTCACTTTGATATAGATATAGTGCTATGGAGACCTGGCATTGTATGGTAATTGTTAAATTCAGGTAATTAAATTCACTGGAAATCCCTGTCATATTGTTATTTGCACCACTGAGCTCACATGTTAGTTGTTAGCATTTGTTAGCTAGTGCTAACAGCTAATATCACTTGCCTGTCCACTTCCACCAGGTAACCTTACAAAATTCTAAGACTTATTTGAAACAAATTAATAAGGGCTGGGTGTGAGTTGCTGTGTTTCAACATTGCTGTGCTAGCTTTGTTGACAGCACTCCCTTATCATGCATATAAAAAACTAGAAGCAGACAAGGAGCGTAAACTCCATTAAGGCCAGTCCCACACTCGCTCATGCTCTACCTGTCCACCAAGTTTCCATGCAGTATTTTCTGCTGTAACCTTTTGTCCTGCGTCTCATCTTGACCTAGTTGTAGTCTACATAAGTTATTCATGGATATGGATTGCACTGAAGTTGGGGGCTTTTAATGATTCCTTTGACCCGTTCTTTTGTTAGGGTTGAATGATTGCACAGCATACAATCATTGAACAATGAATTTGATTTTACTTTAGATTTTTCTGATGCATACTGTTTCAAACCTATGCATACTTTCCCACTAGTGTTTGGTTTAAAGTCTCCTAGAAAGTTGCACCTTGACTAGACACTTTTGGTATTTTGGCATAATTCTGGCTTGATGTTTGAACTGTCCTCTTGGCAGCATTGGTAGAGTTAATTTAAAGTTGTTGGTTTAAATGGCCTTTAAGTGGCTTTTAAGTGTCATCTGCAAATTTTCAATAGGGTTGAGGTTTGCGCTTTGGGAAGGCCATTCCAGAAGCTTAATGTTAGCTTGCTTTATACATTCCAAAACCAGTTTTGATGTGTGTTTGGGATTGTCCTCTTGGAAAACCCAAAAGTTTCAACTGTCTAGCTGTTGATTTGAGATGAAGTTGAAAAGTTTGGAGGTAGACCTCCTTGATAATTTCATTAACTTTGTGCAATCAACCAGTACCACTGGAAGCAAAACAGTTCCAGAGCATGATGCTACCACCACCACCATACTTAGCAGCTGGTACAGTGTTCTGTGCTAAAGCCTCACCTTTATTCCTCCAAACATAACTCTTGTAATTGCTGTTAGGTTTTATGGTCAGACAAGACAAAGACTTTCTCTGGAAAAGCTTGTTCATGTAGACAGCTGCAAATTTCTGTTGAGGTTAAGGATGTCAATTTAGAAGCATAAGCTTCTTTCTTGGTCGGCACCATCTCAGTCAATGGTGATGTAAAAATTACTTCACTGTGGACTGTGACACTGCTCTCCCAGGAGTTTCATGACAGGATTAAGCCTCTGTGGTTCCTAGGTTGTTCCTGAACATCCAATTTCCTCTCATCTGAGGGCGACAGTTTGGTTCTTCTTCCAGACCTGGTAAAGTGACACATACGAATAACTGATGGTCTTTAAATCTGCAGTTGCTTATAAATAGCTCCAAGAGATCTTCCCAACTTGTGCTAATCTACAGTTTAGAACTTGAATGAATTCCTTGAACCTTCCCATTGTTCTGATTAGTGGTCAATCCAGTGAGTGCCATCAAAAATCTGTTTTGTGCTGGCAGATAAACTAACAGCCCTAGTCAGTTAAAGAGAAGTCAGCTAAAGACAAGTTAAATGGCCATAGGTATTTAAGTGAGAGTATATATTTGAGCCTGTGTGTACACTTTTGATACTGTGTGGAATAGAGAAAATCCAAACTAAATTAAAACTTGTGCACCCAATTCTTGTTTTTAAAAGTCATTAAAGACAAAAAAGAAAAGAAAAGAAAATAAATTATCATGACATTCATGCCCATTATGAGTTATTAAAACTCAATATGTAAAACGACTTCAAAATGTTTAAACTAAAAAATGTGATTGTTGAAAAATGATTGCTTTTAAAAAACAATTCCAGCAGTTGTTACACATTTCACTCTAATTTCCCTCAACCCAAATCTTTAAATACTGGTTGGGAGTAGAACAAGAACAAAATAGGAGAGTTTTTAGGTAAATCCCAGTTTGTCCAGTTCATTGAAGTATTTACCTAATTTGTAACTAATCTTGAATGCAAGCTGAACTTGTGCTTCTTTGAAAGTTGGACAGCTACATAATGCTGACAGGTGATGAAGACTAGAGAAGGACTGTGTGTGTGTTGTTGTGTGTGAGAGACGGATAGTTTCTGAATGTGTGTGGATCCGACAAGTGGGAATATTGCCTAGTTCCCAGGCCTTACCTGGATTTCTAACAGGTGTCTATTTGCAAAGCTGAGCTACTGCAGGTGTTATTGTTGCAACCAGTAATAATTTTTGTTAATCGTCATTTGTGGGAAAGGAGTGAGAGAGAGAGAGAGAGAGAGAGAGAGGGAGAGAGAGAGAGAGAGAGAGAGAGAGAGAGAGAGAGAGAGAACAAGTGGCAGAAACAGAGAGAGAGAAGGAGGTAGAGGTTATTCAA
>NW_005187407.1:6204475-6207320 GCF_000239375.1 Pundamilia nyererei
GAGAGAGAGAGAGAGAGAGAGAGAGAGAGAGAGAGAGAGAGAGAGAGAGAGAGAGAGAGAGAGAGAACAAGTGGCAGAAACAGAGAGAGAGAAGGAGGTAGAGGTTATTCAATTTGTTTATGAACAGATTTCTCATTTTGGTGTGAGAATAGTCTTTTCCTCCTTGCTTATACATCATGCAAACATGGGTAAGGAGCATAGCAACACTGGTAATTTTAAGATTAATCACAGCTTTTCTTTCTACAGCCAGCACTGTATATGTTATCATCTTTGTTAAATTCATAATTCTATGGCTTAGTATCAACGGGCTTTTCCTTTCTTTTCTTTGCTTGCAAAGTAAAAGTGGAAATGTTCACTCTTGTAATGAGGCTAAACAGATGATTTCCAGAGAGGACAGGCCATGCTGTGCCTCAGTTATCAGGTCCATTTTCAGTAAAATTCATTTTTTTGTTCACTGTTTCCTAAGTAAAGCGCTTTGGATGAACATATTTTTTGCAGCAGTCTAAAGCCACTACCTTTTAAACACTATGTGGACTACTTCCAGCCAGACAAATCTTGTTTATTTATAGGAATACATAAACCCATTTGGCAACATAGTGTAGGCGGCTGATGATAACATTGCTGCAGTGGAAACAGAATGCTGCTTCTGTGTTAGACTTAGACAGCTAAGATCTGAATTACTTCAAGGAATTTCCTTTTTTTGTTATATACAAAGAGTGAACATGATAATTTGAACACTTCCACAACACAGTCATATTCAGATTAACAGTTGTACCATATGTACTATACAGCACTGTGTTATACATGATAGCTTTGTGATGCTAGCATGTGAATTACAGCAATGTTGAATGAAGAAATAGGAAGTTAGGAATGGTGTAATTTTGCTGCCTTTTCATATGTTAACATTGTTCCTTGGGTATTTTTTTTAACCCCTTAGCAGTCCTACAAATTTACAATTAGTCCCCTAAACCATCCAATGTACCGTGGGCGGTACGTCCGACTGCTAACAGGTTAATGCATAAACTAAATATTCATGTGCTAATTTTCCTTTATTTTCTTTACAGCTAACCAGGCTTCAGAATCACAGAATGCTCAGTCTCTTGCCACACCAGTTTTGCTGGACCATCCCACTCCCTCTGTAGGTGTTGGTGAGACAATCATACAAAGCAGAGACCCAGAACGTTTCCCACAAGCTGCCATAACCATCACCCCAGGTATCAGCTTTATTAATGGTAAACAAGAGATCACATTGGAGCCTCAAAGCGTGGAAGAAAAAGAGGCCAAAGGTACCCAGATTTTGACTGATTTCTCTGATGGTAGCTTCACTAAATCTACACAGGAACCTACAGAACCTCTGGCTTTTACAGAAACCCCATATATGGTTGTCTCTGAGCCTGACAGAAGGCCAACAGTTGAATCAATGCCTCCTCAATTAGGGGATGATCTGACCACAAAAGGCCAAAAACACAAAGACTTAACCTCTGTTATTGCCACAACAGTAGAAGACAAGATTCCACTGGAAACTCCACAAATAACTGTGGCTGGCTCGGCTTCCACAGATACTACTGACCTTCTTCCTGCAGTAACACCAACTGAGCCACAGAGAACCAAAGCAGTTAAAGAAACCCAAACATCAAAGGCTAATGTGAAAACCCCTGCTTTCAGCACTATGTCTGTACAAGAAGGGACACATGAGACAGGAAGAACTCCTGCCCATGGGAAAAGTGACTCAAATCTGACTCAGAGACAGAAGACTGAGGATGAATCTCCAACTACTTCTTCAACCAGATTTTACACAGACAAAGATAAAGATGAAATCATAGCGGAAACAGAGAGCACATCTCCCAGTCCAGCTGTTAAAGACAGCACAGAGTCTGTGTTAGAGACTTTGTATAGTCCTTCCACCGCTGACGCTGATAGGGAAACAGCAACATCATCAAGAGGCCCCACTCAAGATGTAGAGGGGAGGAAAGAGATCCAGACCACAGAAGGATTTACCTTAAGCACAACAACTTCTTCAGTATTTAGTAGTGCACCCTCTCTTAAGCAGATAGCCAAGGCTGAGGTCACACCAGCTGCAGGAGGTACTGAATCTTCAAAATCTGAAGCACCGATTGAAACTCCGGAGGATAAAATCACAAGTCAAGGAGGGATTAGAGTCAGCCCAATACGTTTAACTTCCTCTACAGAGAGAGTTGGAACAGATGCGGTATCTATAACGCAGGAGGAGGGTTCAGTAGTCCAAACTGTAAATATGTTTACAACCAGCCCACATCCACATATCTCTACCTTAGCATTATCTTCACGTTTAACCTTTACACATACAGAAGCTAAAGCCCAAATGGAAAGTAAAGTAACTTCAAATATAGTACAATCAGGATGCACTCATCAAACACCTAGTCCTGGCACTAGTGTGTTAGAACAAACTTCCACACCTGCCACTCCGCATGAAGAGAAGAAAAAAAATGAGCCAACCACTACTCAGTCTTATGGATCCATTGCAACGACTGATTCCCCAGATTATAGTGCTACTGAAATATTCATTCCGTCAACAATGAAGTCAGAAACTACATCCTTCCCGAGTGCCACAGATACAGATTTTTCTGGAGACAGCACTACTGTTTTCCCTGAAGTCTCAAGCATCATAACAACAACAGTGCTTTCAAGTGATACTTCAAAAGGTGCTTTTACTTCATCCTCATCTGTCTTCAGTACTCAGAAGCCAATATCAGTGTCATCTGGTACGGAAAAATCTGTCACCACAAGCAAGTTCGATGAATATTCATTAACACCAGAGGAAAGTTCTTTTTTGACATCAACAAAAGAGGGCTCAGGAGATCAGACG
>NW_005187407.1:6225185-6231992 GCF_000239375.1 Pundamilia nyererei
CTTTTACTTCATCCTCATCTGTCTTCAGTACTCAGAAGCCAATATCAGTGTCATCTGGTACGCAAAAATCTGTCACCACAAGCAAGTTCGATGAATATTCATTAACACCAGAGGAAAGTTATTTTTTGACATCAACAGAAAAGGACTCAGGAGATCAGACGTCTGAAATGATCAGAAATCTCACTGCACTTCCCACAGCTTCCTCATTGGTCACCACGGAGAAGTCAACAGCAACTCCAGCTGACGTTTACTCCAGTGCTCTCTCAGATCAGACAGAAAAGACTTCTGTTTCTCCTTTGACTAATAAGACAATGACCTATTCGGACACAACTCCAATGGATGTAGAACGTTCAAGTGATGACACCACAGATATATTGAATGCAAGCTCTGTTTTCAGTGACATATCTCCATCTGTATCCAGCACTGTGGAGTCAATGCCACTATCACTTGCAGTAACACAACATGTTGATACAGATTCGATGTCATCTGGAACAGACAAATACTATACCACAACTGCAAGAGATGAAACTAACTCCTTTACTGAAGAGTGGAGCTCGCATGATGAGATAACCCATATACCGGCCTTTGTCAATGCAGTTCCTCCATCTTTTTCATCGCTCAGCACAATGGCCCCAACATCAAGTCCAGTCGCAGAACTTGAGATTCCATTAATTAGTCACCCAGAGAAAACCTTGCTTTACCCCTTTACTGACAACACAGTGTTATCTCCTGAACCCTTTACATTAACTGACCAAACTGTAGACATGTTTACGTTATCTTCTTTCTCAGATACAACTTCAACTGAAACAATAGAGATGGTAACAACAAGGAACACTGTTGCTTTTGATTTCATGACTACGACATCAACATCAGCACCATCAACTACTTTCAGTGACTCTCAAAGAACACACACATCCTTTACAGCAACAGTTGAAAACCTGAAAACTTTGACTCACAGTACAATGATTTCACCTCATGAGTTCATGACCGGGCAGTCTACAGATGCTCCTCTGTTTTCTGCCACTACTCAGTTTGAGTCAGAAGCAGGTCATTTTCCCGACCCAGACTTCTCAGGAGATTACACATCAACATACACAGATGAAACAGCACCTGAACAGCCCTCTGTGGAATCAGCAACCCTAGCAGTAACAACATTTAGTCCATCAAACACACCTGTATTCACTGGGGAAGAGCATTCAAGTGATAGAGTATTTACAACTGCTACATCTAGTCCCTATACACTCAAAACATTTCGGCCAATGGCAATACCCAGTATTACCCCAATGATGACCTCTGCCTACAATGACATGGACAACTCTGGCAGCTTCCCTCAAGACTTTGATTTGGAATCAAGTCAAGATGGATCTGGTGAAGGGATATTAATTGAAACTGCTACAAAACCATACAAGGAATTTAAAGTGCAAACAGATGAGACAGAAACAGATGAGACTCAGAGCACATCTGACATGGTCAGTGTTGCATTTTCACCTCAGTCTAGTACACAGGTAACCAAAGAATTTATATCACCAACTCAATCTCCAAGCATGATGAGCCCTGAGATTTACACTTCTGATCAGGGCAGTGGAGTCACCGATCAAGATGAGTGGTCAGGCGATGACTCAAGTGGGTCATCCTCCACAAGAGTACCTGAAAGGGAGAGTTCTGGAGTTTTGGATAGTACAATTTCCTCAGCGGTTATAAATTCAGTGTTTTCAGAAGATAGTGACCCAGGTGGCCATACCACTGACGTGCTTATTACAGTAAAAGACACAGGATTATCAGTTCTACCCACAACCAAACCAAGAATAATAGGAGCAACTCATGAAAGTACATCTGTTACTAGCACAGAGAGTACAGGCCATTCCATTTTCAGCACAGAGAAACCAACAAGCACAGCAAAAAGACTTAATGAAAGTGGAACCGCTGATGTTCCAAAATCTACTGCACCTGCAGCTTCTCTCTACACCACAGAGAAGTCGTACACATCAACAGAATATGCAATCACAAGTAAAAAATCAACACCAAAACCAGATTTTACTTTGACAGAGGTAGAGAGTTCTGGCAACCAAACCACTGTGAAGTTCACCCTAAAGCCTTCAGTGATGGAGACTGCCACATTTTCAGAAACAGCAGGTGAAACCAAGGGTTTTGCTACAGCAACACCAACCTCTGATAACAGGGTTTTCTCACAGGAAAGTAAAATTACTCCAGCAACAGATCATCCCCTTTCAAGCACTGAGAAAGATGAGGTTGCTGTGGCTGAACACACAACAGAATCCCCCTCTACAGCCCTGCCCTCCCATACAACTGATGCCTTAATATATAATCACACTGTTGTTGATTTCAGCACAGAAAGCTTGAGCAGTGAGCATAAACAAGATGAATTTACATCAACATCTGCCCCAGTTCCCACTGTTATATATCACAGCGTTACAGATCAACAAGTTGAGATTATTACTCCCGACAGGAGCCAAGCCAAGACTCGACTAACTGAACAAACACCGACCATAGTTCTGGATGCATCCAAAACATCAACCAGCACATCTATCATATTCATCGAGGATACACAACAGGAAGATAAACTGTTCTCTGGAGTTACAGATAGTATGAGAGAAGACAGCTACAGTACAGAGCTTATTACCAAAGATGATACAATCACTGATGCAGATACGATGTCTGTGGTTCCCTCTTCTTCATTTTATCCAACTATTCTGACAGAGGAAGCTGGGGGTGTCACAGCAATTACAATAACTCAAAAGCTGGAAGTTACAGAAGAACCAGAGGGTTCAGGGACTGTGGGTGACACATTTTTGAGTCCTACACCAACCTCAGCCAGTGATACATCATCAGCCTCAACATCTTCTGAATACTTGTTCACTTCAGAATCGTCACCTGTGAAAGACGTTTCTTCGGAAGAAACATCAAGTGAAGTAAATGTCACAAGGTTGGCGCAGGCCACACAAGATACTTCCGTGTCCACTCAGTCAAGCTCTGGAGAAATCTATGATGTTACAACAACACACAAAGTTTTCTCATTTGAGACTACCAAACCAATTTCTGATCAATTCCAAGGAGACACGACTGAGATTTCCACTTCCTCATCTTTTTCTTCTCAAATGTTAATGGAAACAGCAGACTCTACCTCTGTCACTTTAGTGACTAGTGAAGATTATGTGGTCACCACAGTTAAAAAAGAAAAATATACGACAGCATCACCCGTAATTCTAACAGCTACAAGTCACGGCATAACTGATAAAACCTTAAGTTCATCCGTTTTCACACAAACCACTAAACCTTCAGTCACTGTCGCACCAGTCTCCACTAAACCTGGAACAATGAAATCCACCAGTAAAACATCTGATGACGACTCTTCAGGTGACTCTGATGACTTTGCACAAGAAAGCTCAGAGAAACCTTCAGCATCATCTTTGGAAAGTTGGATGACTGAAAAAACATCTACACCCTCTTCACTGTTTAGTACTGAGCAAGCCAGGTCTGAGATCATGCCTACTCCCCACACTGGCATCTCTTCTGAGAAAAATGTGCCAGCCACAGTGAGCCCAGTGTTGTCTAGTGAGAAGTTAAGCACTGCTATGGTTGTAACTGCCCAGACTGCATTAACAGTCACAACATTGAAAGGGGAAATTTCAAGTAGTTCAGACAGTGACATCCAGAAAACATCTCCTCATGCTATTATAACTTCATCTCATATGGGGACAGGAGCGGAGCCTGTTGGAGTAGAATCTACAACTCCAAAACCTCCAAGTGAAAAAGAAGAAGAAACTATAGCTACTGACACAAGATCTCCTGCAGTGTCAAGCGCTGTAGACGCATCACTAGAGATCTCAGGTGAAGCAACTTATTCATTTTCATTTGAAACAAAAAGGACTCCATCCTCAGGTGTGTCCTCAGTTTCTACCACTGAGACTGAAGGGTTGGTTTTCACTTCAGAAATTACTGACCAGTCACCCAAAATGATAACAGAACCTGCCCTTACCATTCTTGCTTCTACCACTGAGAAGCCAGCTGTAGTATCGACTGAGAGAGACACCTCAACCGATGAAGACAGTTCACGTTATGCCAAGACGCCAGTGAAGAGTGAAGAGAGGTTTATATCAACAGGAACAAGTATTATTATTTCTACAGCAGGTTCAAGTGAAATGGGATTGAGCACCTTTGGGTCTGACTCTGTCACTCCTAGTTTGTCGACCGTTAAGAAGACTATGATTACTAGCACTTTATCCACTCAGCCGGCAAGCTCCCAAACAGATGAGTCAGAATCTTTTGAAGAAACCTCAGGTCAGACATCCCATGAGGTCTTCAGCACTGCAGCCCATGCAACACAGCTCCCTGCTGTGACCAGATCTATTGAGTCATTGAATACATCAACTTCCTTTGAGTCAGAACCAAAGGAGTCACAAAATGCAGCTATAACAAGCACAGCTATCTCAGAGACAACAGTAATGATCACCACAATACCCACTTCAAATGTCCCCTCAACACCATCACAGCCAGATGTTGTCATTCAGTTGGACTCAACTCTTTCTCCTCTACAACCACTGACAACTCCCATGGAATTATTTGAACAAGCCAAGTCAGAAATTACACTTACACACCGCCCCAACCCTGGTCTTTCTCATGATATATCACTGACCACAACTCGCCCTGTATTTGCTAATCATGTCACAAGCCAGACTGCAGTATCAACAGTTGCACCTGCTTTTATTTCTGAAGACGGCCGTGTTTCGGTAGCAGATGGGACAGTTGAACCAGCTGTTGATCAGGTCTCAAGTGGTGCAACGACTCACCTCAGTCTAACTGATCCACAACCAGATTATGAAGCACTAAATCCGTATGTGGTGGCAGCAGATCCCCTGTACAACCAAACACTAGAAAATGATACAGTGTTAATTTCTACACCACCATCTGTTGCTCAAACACCTGACTCAAAGGTAATAGCAGAAGCTATCATGGTTACGGCATCAACCACAATCAGTGGAAAATCAGTCTCTACCCTCCAAGAAAACAGCATGACTACAGCAAGTGTTGTTAAGCTGGGTGATGATGAGTCACCTTCTGTCCCTAATGATAAGGCTGAAAGTGGCTCTGTAAGCTCTGGGATTTCATCCCCCAGCTTTGATGATGTATCTGATGAACTGATGACTACAAAGGCACCAAAGATCATCAGTATAGAACAGGCTCTATCTCCAGATGAAATCAAGAAAGTATTTAAGGTAAATGCTACAGAAGCTTCAAAGAAGGAAGGTGTTGATGTCACGTTTGGGAAAGGTGACATAGGTGTCTCTCCTTACACTGAAATACCAACCAGCACTCAATTCAAGACAGTATCACCAGCCCAGGTGCAAAATCAGCTAGGTACAATTGCATCAACCACACCATCAACCTTTTCTGAGCAAGACCAGAAACAGGGCAGTGACATGACTGCACCACCATCAGTTATTGAAGGAAAACCATCAATAAAAGAGGAGGAAACAACCACACCGCCTAATAGAGGATTTGATCTGGGACACACAGTTGTTGGCGAGACTTTGGAGATTTCTGGTAAGTTTCCTTCTAAGTTGGCACTGAAATAGAGCAAAAAAAATGAATACTCCAATAAACTTCTGTTTAATTCGACTTTTATTTTACTTTGCCATCAGGAATTGACTCATGCACAGAGGATGTTTGTCTAAATGGAGGCTCTTGCTTGAGGATTGGCAGCACCTATACCTGTCACTGTGCTCCTGGTTTCAGTGGTCATCAATGTGAAATAGGTAGGACAATTCTTGCAAAGCTCACATGAAGCACTGCTAAAAGAACATAATATTTCTGGGACTACAAGTTGTTTTGCTCATCTGCTCCTATTGATTATGTCTGTTTCTTATGAAGATATTGATGAGTGTGAATCAAACCCTTGCCGCAATGGAGGCACTTGTGTCGATGGCTTGGCTTCTTTCACATGTGTGTGTCTCCCAAGCTATGCTGGGCTGTTTTGTGAAGAGGGTAAGTTTGAAATTAATTTAACAATTTTTCTCTCTAGATTCTTTCTTATTATTATTTTTCCCATTAATAAAACTCATCGGTTATTTCTGGGCTGGTCTCAATTATCCAAATTGAGCTAGTGCTAAGCACATATAAGAGAGAAACAAAATGTTAACATTATAGCCTCTTACATTTGACTATGTATTTAGACATTTAACATATTACTCAGTTGAGTGAACCACAAAAATGTTTAGACACGCCACATTAAATATAATCATACTGTTTGCATGCAGCTGATCGACGTCTCGTCCTCAGGCGTCAGCTGACTAATCAACAACATCTTTATTTCATCACCACAGCTTTTTTTTTACTGTCTCTTTTTGGTGTCTCATTGTAGCTAACATACTTCAAAACCCCTTGAATTCCCAAAGATTTCAGTTTCTTAGTATTTAAAGATATGGCCTGTTGTCATCAAGTTGAATCCAGTCAGAGTAAATGCATGCTAGATCTCAAATCACTATATTTCCATCTAAGACAACTTTACTGGACTAGAAAATACAATGAAGTCTCTGAGTTCTTGCTTAAAAAAGTTTATCTGGACAAGGGAGTTCTGGAATATTTAAGAAAAAATTATTTTACTGTTACCAGTTGAACCACATATTTACACCAAGTGTGCTGAAACCAGGGCAATATGTGCCTTGGGTGATGTCTCTTGACCAGTGTCTACACCCTAAATTTTGTTAGTTACTCAACAGTGAATCCCACCCAGATATTTTACTCAGACACAGCTGCTGTCTGACTAAGTTTTGCCAAAAAAAAAAAAAA
>NW_005187407.1:6232588-6235421 GCF_000239375.1 Pundamilia nyererei
AAAAAAAACCTAATTAATGGGAAATTTTCTCTCATAAAGCCAACTCAAGAACAAATACGTGTTTGGGTAGAGACTATGCAAGATAAGGGTTCGAGCAATGAAAACATCCACGTTATCTTGGGCTTTCTCCTGCTTTCTCTGACTTACCAGTCCTAAAATGGAAATAGGCCAACTGAGGAATGTAACTGGTTGTGTTTTACTTGGCAGGTCTTGGACAGGACTACCAGTGGATCGGCCTGAATGATAAGATGTATGACAACGACTTCCGCTGGACCGATGGTTGCCCTATGGTAAGACAGGATGCTTTCTTACATATTATCGACTCAACAAACATGGCACCGGAGCAGTGTAAATATGCGCAATGCTGTTGACAGATTTAGTCATTTAGGGAGGGTCTTTCCTTTCTGGGAGTCGCATTGCTGTTCTCATGACGCATTCTCCTCCGCCTCATGTCACTACACCCCGCTGACCGCTGTGGTAATAAATCTGATGGAGAACATGGTGTATTTCATTTTAACTCCTTTTAATGAGTATGAGCTCTGTGTAGAAAAACAAATAGCTTCCACAAAGCAAAAATAAATAAATTAATTAAAAGTTAGAGTTAATATTTGCTATAGTCCTTCTAGCTGCTGTCCACTAAACAGAAAAGAAACTAAATACAATATATAGTGTGCTTAAGATTTGCACACACTGACGTTCTTGCTTCAAAGATGCCCTTCCAGACCCAGAGAAAGGCAGGAAGCATTGAGCCAGCCTGGGGGGTTAAAAGATAAGCACAGGCCTGGAGGCTGTTTCACTGCTGAAAGAATGAGGGGTGATGAAGGTATGAGTGACACAGCGGAGAGGGGACTTTGTCAGGCGTAGACAGGTATGTTTCTTCTTTATCCCCCACACTCATGAGCAGGCCCAACCAACAGGCAACCACCCAGGGAAAAAGGCCACCAAAGCAGGCAGACACACAGATGGACAGCACCTGTGCTCAGCTGTAGAATGAGTAAAAAAAAATAAAAATACACTGGATTGAGGGTGCCCAGGGGGTCTGTGTGGGTGGTCACCTCTAGTGGACTTAAATGTAATAAATAAGACTGATTTTAAATAACTGTGAACTATTTACAACGGCAAAAGAAAAGACCAGTGATTAAATAATTACTATAGAGAATTGAAACACATAGGCTGGGAAATCTTCGGATGTGTGTTTAGGTGTGGGTGATCAAAGTTTGTTTGAATGTTCTGAGGAGGATGCAGACCTGCTGAGGAGTTGATGGGTCAGCCATTTGTTAACCTGAAGCAAGCTGAGCAGGAAGTCAGAGCATGTTTGTTAACCATAATGAGAGAGCAGCGGAGCCTCAAGGCATGATTGGTGGGGTGAGGGGGGTGGGGGTCTGTCACAGCTTTGAAGAAAGCTTTTGAACCTAGAATGTGCTGAAAGACTGCAGGTAGCACCGATGCCAGCTCGAATGCCTCGCAGCACTGCAGCTGTGTGTATGCTGTATTAATGTATGAACGTACATGTGCTGTTGTGGAATTTTGTTCCTGGAGATGTACAATCGTAACGCTTGACATGTCAGCTAATGATGAAAAGACATCACATACTAATGGTTGTCCGTTATCCCAAAAACTCTGTTGTGTGAAAGACACATTAGTTGTTACACGGGATACCAGTCATGCCAAGTATGCGATACTGAATCAGGGGTGTAGACTGCACTGACTATAAAATCCAAGCTACTCTTATTTTTTGTGTAAATAGTAGGTTACGGTGACATTTACAGCAGGATAATGCAGATGGCTCCTCTCTGGACAAAGTTTATGAGCCCATTTTATAAACCTTTCGTTTTTGCCCTTTGAGTCTGGTTTGCTCAAAATTGGCCTACATAAAGATACACTTTCTCCCTCTTGTGGACAGTAATTAGAATTGCAATTATGAAAAGGAAAAGGAAAAACAAAAGGATTTTGACTTCACTTTTTTCTAGCGAGATATGCAGCAGGCACAATATTTGTAGTGATTTGGTAACCTTTACCGTACAAGTGCCTATTGGTATACACATTGCCCTAACAAGCAAAAAATGCTCAGTTCGATCTTGGGAGGAGACGCTATTCCCTTTTGGCTTGTGTCAGGAAGGAAATTTGGTATAAAAATCTGCCAAATCAAATATGAAGAGCTACTGCTGCAGTGACCCTTCAACAGGAGTATCTATAGATAATGTCTGTAAATAGTGTCTATTTTACTAATAAAAAAGCAAAGCTGTTAGGCTTAGAATGTAGTTTAATAACAGTAATGTTTTACTCTGTTGCCTGCTCTTATTTTAGCAATATGAAAACTGGAGGCCCAACCAGCCTGACAGCTTCTTCTCTGCTGGCGAGGACTGTGTGGTGATGATATGGCATGAGGATGGTCAGTGGAATGATGTTCCTTGCAACTACCACCTCACTTTCACCTGCAAGAAGGGCACAGGTAAAAAACAAACAAACAAAAAAATCCACTTTTTAAAATTTTCTTAAGGTAAAAATGAAAACCCATAGTTCCTGTAAAATTCCTTATCAAATGCCTTTGTCTCGTCTGGTTTACAGTGGCCTGTAGTCAGCCTCCTGTGGTAGAGAATGCACGTTCCTTTGGGAAGACACGTGAACGGTATGAGATCAACTCGCTGGTGAGGTACCAGTGCCGTATAGGCTTTATTCAGAGACATGTCCCAACTATCCGTTGTCGTGGGAATGGACGATGGGATATCCCGAAAATCAGCTGCATGAACCGTAAGTGCACACTGTTGCTCTCAATAGATAGACATTACTCTGAAAAGTATGGAGTGCCAAAAGTGCCAAAACTGAAAAAAAA
>NW_005187407.1:6236334-6247507 GCF_000239375.1 Pundamilia nyererei
AAACACTAAAATCACCCTTTTTCATGATGGTTGTCTAGTCAATTTTAAAATCAACTGGGCTATTTAAAATCTATGCAAGTGTTCATTTTCTAATAGAAAGAAAGAGATTATACTGCTCATGTAAACATTAATATTGTGCTGTTTTAATTTGGGCTTCCTTTTTATTGCGCTTGCAAAGAACTCATATCGCATGAGTTAAACATTATGTTGCATACAAAGAGCTATAAACTTTCTTACATACAGATCTTTTCCCAGAATTTATAGCTCATTCTATAAAGGGGCAAATTATACCCTGACATGGTTTGACAGGTTTCCTGTATAGTAGTTATTCACATTCTAGATTAAAATATCACAAGTCTGGGGAAAGTTTTTCACTGATTGCTTGGTTATCAGCTTCTTTGTGACGGCAGCTTTTAGTATCAAATTATCACCTTTCATTCTCTCCTGCTGTCATCAGATATATGTCAGACGTTAATGTTTATAAATAGATTTCTATAGATAGATTTTAAAAAATGTAACTGACATTTTCTTTTGTAGGAGACAGTTCAATATGAAAGATTGCTCTCTAAGTGCCTATCGACAAAGCCTTTATCAACAGATGGAAATTGATGACTATCGTCTACTTCATAAGGAAAGTGTAGCTCAAGAAGCCTCTATTTTCTGCTCAAATATGTTCATTGCATAGCCTTTAATTAGTCACAACAGCATGTTTACAATAACTTATATAACTAATGCTGTGCATAATCACACACCAAAGACTCTTGCTGTCATCTGTTGTGGGGTAGCTTATATGTAAGTCTTTTTTTTTCTCTTTTGGTATGATTTCTAAAAAATTTGTTTCTGTTATTGTGGTCAATTAAGATCAGTCATTGAGAGAATGTATTTTGTGAATCACTCAGAAAGACTTGAACGTAACAGCTGTTTAGGCAGAGATGCGTATAATTTATTTTCAAGCTGCTCTTGATTGCTTTACTTGTTTTACTGATGAAATATGATTCTGTCACTTGGGCCTCACGGGGATTCTTTTTAAATGTTTTTATTGTTTGTTCACCAGGACGCCGGCAACATTTGCATGCTAACAATCTAAAAGTAATTACTCAGCAATATGATCCATTTACATGCCTTCTTCTTTTTCTTTCTTCTTCTTTGTTTTTTGTTTTTTTCAACTTTAATGGCAACAGTGGACCAAAGAACTCAGAGACACACATCAGCAATAATCTGCATCGATTTTGTTCTGTAACATTAACAGACGTGAATTTTTTTTTAAGGAGAAATGTTGTTTTGTTGTCTGAGTATTTGTCTGTGTGTTTTAGCCTTGATGTGCACATAATATGATTTTATATTTATAAGTGTTTCTTTTTTTAAAGATTACTTTACAATGTGAATGGTTGGTACGTTTGTGAATTTAAAAAAAAACCTGTTTTTTAACTGTTGTTTTTCCTGCTTTAAATCACCAATGAAATAAAATAAAGATTATTTACTTACAAAATTTAATTTGTTGACCAGAGTTTTTATTATAAAGGAAATGTGCAGCAAAATTGCAGAAGCCAGGTAATGAAGTTGAACAAATTTTAAAACATGGGTCTTCTTGCACTAAAGCTAATTTAGGATGCAGTGTGCACTACAGTGATTTCCCCAGCAGGTAGTGCTATCAGCCTTACTCATGAACCGAAGATTTTTTCTGCTATCACGTTTCATTTTTTTTAGCACCCACACAACTCATGGACACTAAGCATATAATGATGAATTTAAACTTCATGTGAATCGCACTGTGTGGAAAATCATACCAGTATCCAATTTTTCAAAGTATTGCGGTGTCTTAAACATACATCACACACTTGTAGAAAAACCTATCAGACATGCTCTGCAAACCCGTTGGTAGACAGTTGGTACATCCAGGGGAGAAGATAGGAAGTGGCAATGTGAATGTGAATTGTAGCAAACTAAAACTGGATTAGGGAAAAGTGATGCCATGCAGAAAAGGCTGATGCTTCAGTACTGTGAACCTGCATAAGGATACCCCACTGCTTTTCTCTTTTCTTTTTAGTGAATAGCATGAGTAAAAGTGGTCTTCTTGAAAAACATCTTGAGTCTACATGCTGGTGCATAAAGGATCCACATGAATTCCCTGTGTGGAAAATCAGAAGCTTTTTGACTACATTACCTTTCACTACTACTCCCACAGTGCCTGTTTATGCAGCAGTCACTTGGAGTTCACATTGTTACTTACTAATAACACAAAGCACCATTACCTGAGTAACAACATCAGGTTGGTCATTGTAATCTGTGTGCAAGCTAAGCTGCGTTTTTCTCTGTGAGTGCCAACTCTGTCGTTAGAGGAGACGTGACTTGTGATTAATGGCTGCTCCTGGATGCTCCGCATCGAGTCAGACCTGAAATCCTGCCTCACGAAGTGCAGATGTCTCAAAAACCCCTAGGCCTGAGTTTCACTGGGATTTAACAGAAGTTCTAGATTTATTTTGGAAATGAAATGCTCCCAAGCTCTTACTGACTTCTTCAGCTTAGCAGGCACCTTAGAATAAAGTGTACCATTCACTTAATGCCATAATGTTTGGGTTTTTTTTTATTTTCCATACATGCATATCTGGAATTCTGTCAAGCATCTGGGATGTAGCTAGACTAGTGCACTGCACTGGACTGGTTGAAGTCAACAGACTGCTCATTGATTTGACTGTCTGCCTAAACACACAGAGGCCCAAAGAACAGCTCACTTGATGCCAGCTGTTTAAATACATGCATATAGTCTTTTGTATAATACAAGTGCAAAAATCTATAGTTTATGTACACAGTTTATTCCTCAAAAATATCTGCTGTTGCTTTTAGCTGCATTATCCAAAAAAAGTTACCTAAGATGGATCGCACACATTTACATTTGTCTAGCATTTCCCTGCTGTATCCACCTAAATCTGACCCTGTTCCCAGAGATTCCCACAAGCCTCTTAAAGACTGTGCTACTGTTCCCTTTGTCTGACTTAGTGGTGGGTTGGCAGCCTGGCACTGAAGATAAAAATGGCAAAGAATAAATGAATGTGGGGAGAGTCTAATCTTAAGTCCTTTCAGTTGACATGGCTTTACGCCAAATTCATGGCCTCCAATTTGGCAACTTAAACAATCCCATTTAGGTCCCTGCTTAAACTTCAACATCTCCACATGCTGCATGATTTTGCTCCAGTAAAATAAGAAGGAATGCAATTTTTAAAAAAGGAATATATGATTGAAAATGGATTTAAGAGTTGTGTTCTTTATTTCAAACAGCTTCATTTGAAAAGGTACAAGGTGCTAAGATACAAAATGTTTTTTCCTTGACAACTTGAGTTTTATTATTACAAACAATGCATCACCACATTATTGCATGTGTTCTACAGTGAGTGCCATATCTCTGTATCTCTAGAAAAGTTTTGTTGCACCTCTAATTACCATCTGTGAGTGTGATTGATCATCAAAATACGAATTGAAATTTTGCAGCTCATAGCCACAATATGAAGATGTGCAACTCCATCAGTGGTCATGTGCAACCAAACATTTAATAGTCATATATTAACTGCTGTAACATTAGATTTCTTCTAGGAAATGCCACTCGTGTGTTGGGACAAATCACATCTTCAGTTTAACTTCTCCGCTAAAATCCTACTAGTGTTAGAAACTTAATCTGTAGTTTTTCTTGAAAAGCACATTATGCACATGTAAAAAAACAAACAAACAAACAACAAAAAACTATCAGTAACCCATCATTAAAAAGTAAAAACCTTTTGTTAGGACAAAAGAATACATTGCATTAGATTATAGTGGTCTTTCCGACTGTAACTGGAAATTGTGGTAATTGAAGCTTTCACAGCAAAAAGAGTTGTAGACCAAAACGTTTACCTTCATTTTCTTTGCAAATATTTTGATCACAACTATTCTGTCTGAAAAGCTTTTTTTTAATTTTTCAGTTTCAGAAGCTAAAAGCAAACAACATGCAAATGATCACTTTGTGCAGGGTAACAAGTACCCATAGCAGTTTGTAATAAATTTAACGTAATTCCCAAATGCCGAACTCGATAAAAATAAAATGTCACGCTTTTCTGTTCTTGCAGACTTTAAAGCAGCACATGTCAACTGCACGTGTGCATATTTGCACTACATTTGGAACTTCACAAATCCAATCATGTTTTGCAGGACACAAACTGTAGTCAGATTATGCTAACCATTTACTTCTCTGTCTCTGTTTCATCAGTCACATTTTGACAAAATAGACCTTTACTTAATACTCTGTGTAAAACCAATGAAAGCCACCTATAGGAAAATGCAAAACATAATAGCTACAGGTCATTTTTTTAATTCTTAGGAGGGTATAAGATGTATGCATGTATGTATATATATGTATTTTTAGGGTTATCACAGCTTTAGAAAGGTACTGGGTTCATGCTAGATTAGATCAAAAGCTTATCTGCTTCATTGTTTATTTTACTGGTTGTGGCTTTTGCTGCTCTTTGGTGGTCATGGCTTATTTAGACCTATCTAACCCATCACTGATCAGGCTTGAAGCAATACACGCCATAAGACTTCACTGTCTTGTCGGGAAACCCAACAAAGCGCACTGCTTCTTCTGTGGGGCTGCAGTTCTTCCGCGGCCTGGAGATGGGGTACCGGACACTTCCATCAGCCAGCCAGCCGGAATCACAGCGATCATAGCCTTCAAGCTTCCAGGCAGCAAACATGTGGCCCACCTTGGCAATCTCTGCACCATCATCTCTGCATGCCTCCACAGCCTCATCGAAGGTCAGCCTTTCAGGCTGGACCAGCCAATAGAAATGACCTGACAGCAGATAAGGCAAACAAGACAGAATAATTCAAGCAGATGTGCTACTATATAAATGTACTAGTCTTTGTGGTCACTGCGTTTCATGTACAAAGACATTTTTATTAACTGACCTTTGAGTGCAGTAGTATAGCAGAACACATCAAATTGCCTAATCTTCTCTTGGCGTCCATAGGTTCTGAGGCCAGGCTCATTGTTGGAGCCACCACAAGGATGTCTGGGTTTGGTGATAGGATACTGCACTGTGCCGTCACTTAACCATCCAGCGTTGCACCAATCCAAACCGCCTTTCCACGCAGCAAGCAGCTGTTCATGTGAGGCAATCACAGCTTCCTGGTCCTCACAGGCTTGCACGGCATTGTTGAAGTTCAGGTTGTATCGGCCCAAAGGAGGGTAGTATGGGAACACGACACCTGAACGAAGTAGATCAGATGAAAATATGAGGAAGAAAGCAAGTGTTGTCTCTCTTGTTTTTTCTCTCTTGAATATACATATATATGTATATAGTACAATCCCGTTCAGGGGGGGATACGTTCGTGATGTTGCATGGTAACAAGCGTATACCATTTTTTTATTTTTATGAAATTGAATATATTATTAAATGAATTTCAAAAAAGTGTAAGTATGGAAATAGTAACAAAACAAAATAACAAAACAAAATAAAACAGGATTTACCAGTCATCAGACCAGCATGCACCTCCAAGATAACCTCTTGCAGTGAATCTTCAATCCCGTTATCGATGTCACAGTGATATTTTCCCTTGTCGTCCATGGAGACTTCAGTCATTATTAAAGAGGCATCTTCACTGTCGAGGTTCTGCAAGAAGACACGGCCCTCAAAGCTCTCATAGGCCCTTATGTGTGGTCCCATTTTAACCAGCACATCCTCGTTCAGAGCTTCATCATCTTCCACCTTTGTCCATTTTATCCGGTGTCCGTTGTTGCCAAAGGACACCGTGTCTGAGGACAAGATCCTGCAAGGCAGGGTGATGTTGCCACCTAGTTCAGCAGAAACCTTGACTAGAAAAGAAGAAATATGATATAACCTTTCTGCTCTTGTTTAGAATTATGATACTTGGATAAAAAAAACCAAAACAAAAAACCCTTTGTATAACATTTTTATGTAATGATTTTCAATGCAAAAAAGGGGGAAAAAAATTGTAGAAACACTTTTTTAAACTTCTCCTTGTTGCCTTTTTTTTGTTTGCCTTGTTAATGAAACAGCTACGTATTTTGGCATGTCCATAATGTTTGTATTATTGTAATATACAATACACAGTGTGACATCTGAAGCATTACATCACACAAAGCCAGTGAAGAGTCTGGAGTCTGTTTGGTTTATTAAATGTAATATTGGGCACCGGCCAGTCCTCAGCCCTGAAAGCCAATAATCCTTTTTCAGTCTCCTTCCTGCTGTTGTCAGTACTTGCACTTATAAGCCGTTGGTTCCTCAGCATTAACCTACAAAATGAAGTGCTTTTCTTTCATCCACTACATCTGATTTGTGTTAAGTGTGTCAGGCACATAAATAATGGAAAAAGAGAGCAGAAAATATTGTTGACAAAATACAGAATCTAGCTGTCATCATTATTTCTTTTACTTATTTCCTCTGTGCACTCCCTCTCTATCTTTCCTGTCCAAGCTAGGTCAGCCTTTAACTCAAAATGACAGGTCATCTGTGTCTCACCACCGGTTCCCATCCTCTATCTTTAGACCTCACAGGGCTTGCTTAGTTAAGACCCCAGCCAGGAAAGAGAGTGGGGGCTGTCTGTGCCAGACAATAACAAGCACTAGATAAATGCATGTAGACAGCACCGCTGACACCCCCTGCCCCTATCCTCAACCTATAAACATGCCGCAGTTTAACCTTTTAACAATCTAACGTGTAAACATAAGTGAGGTAAGGCAAGAAGCACCGCAGAAGACTTTTTTATTATATTCATAAATAACCCGTCTTGTTCTTTAAGTTTCGGGTACTCATTAAAAAGTATAGGCGCTACTCTGTGTCTTTTCTCACTCACTCAGTATGGACGATCTGCATGTAAGTCTGCAGTCAGCTTCTGATTTCTGACTGAGGATGCAGCTTTCATGTTGAAGGCCTTTCACTTTGAGCAGCCACACCTGAGCATGACTGGAATACTGTGTCGCTGGCTCTTCAGCGGGAAACATTTCCCACATGGCTATTACAGGAAATAAAAGTAGACAGTGGCTTTGACTCTGCTCAAACCACAACCTTCCCTCAGAACACACACACTCACAGTGGAGTGACACTGAATGAACCTCTCGTCAAACGCCTGCCGAAACTGTCCCGGTTCACACAGTAGAAGTGTGTCTGGAGTTCGTTCAGTGGTTCTCAGATCATTAGAATTAATTAGCAAAGGCAGTGCTGACAGACCTAATCTACCCGTCAGTCTCACCTTATGCCACTCTAAACTCTATGTTCTCATTTCTTTCATGAGGCTGCACATGCCAGTGACTACCTCTATTACCAAATCACCACACCCATTGCCTCACTTGCCTCTTGAGTGGTCACCGAGACGCCAGGTATTTTATGAGCTGGGAAAAACACTTCTGCCGCTGCTAATTGCCAGTGTCTGGACAAGAGTCGTCTTTGCCCGTTTTGTCAGAGAGAAATGACTCACAGCTTCGCTGTGCCTCGTAAACACTCTGCATGGGTAACGCTGTGCATAAAGTAGAATTGAAACCTGAGGCATCCAGGATGACTGAACTGGCAGAGGTAAGGGCAGTGCTGACATCAACACAGACTCACCAGATGTAATTACAGCCAACAGTGATGTCTGAAATTATTAGAAAACAGAGTAAAGGGCTTCATTGTAGTGTCTCGTGAGAACACTGTTCGAATGTTAAATCAAGAGCCTCTGTGTGAGCTGTAACCCTGAGGAGGACGGAGCCAATTCAGTGAATGCTGAAGTATGAACTGCTTGGGATGATGTTAAACGAAGGCACAGTAAATAAATTTGTCTTTTTATTTGTTCTACACCCTTGACAGTTACAATCCCAGAGAGACAGATGCATGTTAAAGCAACTCCTGAATTTCTCCTGCTCCTGCAGTTACCACTAGACAGACATCCCAAAGGAGACTGTGGCCCTGGCCATGCGAGACATGCTGCACATATAAAGCAACAGCCTACTGCGGGTAGTAATCCTTCTGGGAAGAGAGGGAAGCCTTTCTTTTCTTTGCCATTCTCCAACCGTCTGCAACCCTCTGAGGCCCAAGGTGGTTCCAAATTGTCATAATTATTGGTGGTCAAATAATAGGGAACCATTATGACTGACACTTTCGTCAACTGTGCAGCAGTTGACAAAAAAACAAAACAAAAAAACCCCCAAAAACCCCAAAACATAAATGAACACATGTGTAGGGCAATAAAAAGAAGCTTAGCAGCTGCAGCCAAGACCTACTGCCATTTTATTACCAAGCACAGTTCAGTCTCACTGTGTAAAAGGTGGTTTTAGCAAGTGATTGGAACCATCTGCTTCTTTGCAACACTGAAGTGGAAATGATCTTTACAGTGATCCAGGTCCACTCTGTGCCCCATGCATCATGTTATGCTCTTACTATACTGTATACTGTGTAACCCCTGAGCCTTTCCTGCATGAAGTTACTAAACAATCAACATTAAAAATCTCTTTGAAAGGATGAAACTCTGCAGAGCAACAGTCTGCATGTTTATATCTCCTTGTGCACAAAATGCCACACCCTCTAGCAGAGCGAGCAATGCTTTACAACATCCCAAAGTGTCGCTCTCTTCTGTTGCTGGCCCACTTGTGTCAATATGGAGAAAGAATTAACAAGTGCAGCTGGGATAAACACAGCAGGCCAACTCCTACACACGTATGCCAATAAGCTCTTTCCTGTATTCTGTCATGCAAAACAAGTGCAAACACAAAAAACGTGTGTGTGCACATCCTCGGTACAAGCGCACCATAGATTTCCATCAGAGTGATTTGTTAAATATCTGTTGAGCTTAATAATACAGGATCAATACCACCAAAAACGTGCCTCTGCGAACATCTCATCTCCTACCCTAAACACATCTTCTCCTCACCCCAGGCCTCATTTGCAGCCAAGCCCCTTTCCCCACTCTACCACAGTAGCAACCAGGCCAGGCTTCAGTAACCAACAACCACAGTAAGCATTAGACTTAACAGACTATTACTTCACAGGAAAAGACAGAGTCATTTGGCCGCTGTTCAGCATGGGGCTCTATACATTTGGCTGTGGGTCATTAATCTTAACTCCGCTCCTGTCAGGCTGCCTGCTACCATGGGCTGATTTCCAAAAGCTCCCAGTGGCAGAGTGAGTCAGTAGGTATAAGGACAGGCAACGCCCCTCGAACTGAGGGAGAATACACAGCTCATGTGGCCAAAAAAATATACTGTACGGAACAACGCAGCTGGCCTGGGCTGAGCAAATGCTTTTACATAATTCAGGCAATGACATCATATAAATGAACACATAAACACACACTTGTGATGACATCACCCGCAAATGTTTAAATGTTTGAATGACAAAAAAATACAAGCTCTCCTCATAGAATGAAATTCTTGTCCCAACAAATAAGCCGTTTCCTCTGCTCCTGGAAGAGAGACAGCTGAGACGTTCCTAATTTGACATACTGAGTCAGCTTGCAGAGCTGCTGAAAGCACATTAAATATCAGTCAATACATATAACATGAGGCCAGCAATTCCCTTTTTTCTTTCTCTGCAGCACTAGATCTAGCTGTGTTTTATTGGGAGCAGCTTCATCTCATGGTGTCATTCTGTAGGCAGCTGTGAATTTGAAATTACAACAGCATTATGATGGAGTGCAGGGGCTCCTTGGAAAGATTTCTCTAAGTTTTCATTTTGTGTCTGGAACAAATAGTGTCAGAAAGTAAAAAAAAAAATCAACACCATAAATCACATTAAAGTCCGCATTTACATCCACAAAAAGGGGGACAAGCACTACCAGCCCAATTTAATCCACTGCAGCACTTGTGACCTATTTTAGGAGGACAACCAGTGGTATTACTCATTCAGCAGAGTGGGTAGGAAGCCCCTATGAATGGCAAGGGTAATTTATTCACCAGCCTGTTCGTGCTGGGGTGGTCTGTGTGCAGCACATCAGTGAGTGTAATGCTGAGTTACACTGTGTCTGTGTGAGCGTTACTCCAGAGATGTGTTTGTTACCTGCTGCTACAACGACACCGTTATAAGACAAGCTTTTGATGGGGTACCACTTTGCTCAGACTTCTTGCACAGCTCATCCCCCCGCACGCACACGATTGATGCAACATCATGCATTTATAAAAGATCACACATACATACAGACACTTGGGCATGTTAAACTATTTCACATCATTTTAAATCTTACCTGTTAAGATCGTCTCTTCACTGTACGCACTGCCAGCCAGGATCAAGCAGACTATAGTGATGCACAGCAGCCTCATCATTTTCTCTCTCACTTTTTAGTTTTTGCAAAAAGTGTTCCTTTTGCAAAAAGTTAAAAATGTAATTTATCTATAATGTAAATATTTAAAGAAAGCTGGGCGCTTTTTCTTCTCTTTCAATTTTTACTAATCAGCTATCCCCTCCTTTTTTTCCGTTTGTTCAGCAGCCGCCTGTGGTGCTACTGGAAAGTTTGGGCTCCTCGGAGGTCCAAACAAGTGCCTTTTATTGTAGCCCAGCATGTTTGAGACCACTCCTTCTCCCCTCAGCCCATCACCATGTAGAAGCTGTAAATCAGCCCCCCTTTGCCACTTTTTATAAAAAAAAAAGGAACAAAAAACTCTTTTCTCTCAGGAGAAAAAAGGACAGAGCAAAACTTTAGACAATTAACCTGCTTGTGATTATCCAGAAGGTTCTGTGTATTCGATAGCAGGGAAATTTTAATGATCTTTGTGGTGTAGTATGGATCACAGTAACAGTCACACCAGTTAGTAAAAACATAACTGTAAAATGTAAAAACTCTTTTGGATCACATGCTTTGTCTGAGGATTTGCTTTTGGTTCATTAACTCTGAATTTTTGTGGCTTCTTCCAGTTTTTATTATCCGGTGCTCTTAACCTTTAGATGCACCCTTGGGTTTTGACCCCACAGGTTGTTTTTCTTTAAAAATCTTTAAAATGGGGGCAGTCTGCCTCCCCCCACCGCAGGGAAAAGGGTAACACCACCTGGGTCTGGGTGCAGTTCCCCCCTCCAGGGGCAAGGGTACCTAGACCCGGTTAATAGAGTACGCTTGGGGAGTGTGATCGTGTGTACAGCGTCTCTTTATGTCTGTCTCCACGTTGGTTGAGTGTGGAGTAAGTGCATATGAGAGCATGAGGGTGGGAATGGATGTTTGTATA
>NW_005187407.1:6248494-6252766 GCF_000239375.1 Pundamilia nyererei
GCTCTTCCACAAACAGTTCCTATGGAATCTGCTATGAACCATTAATTCTTAGCAGCTCTGACTGTCCCACTTACAAATCTGATGAATCAGGAATTAAGTTTTACACAGCAACATACATGATTTATAGTTTCCTGTGCATTTCAAACATTTTCCTTTCTGATGTTTTGTTTTTTTTAATATCTAACATAGCTGCTATGAGGCCAGCCAGGATCCTTGTGAACCTTGCCCTACAAATATCCAGGATGGATGGGATGAAGAGCCCATTGAAGGAACTGACTCAGAATCTGACATCTCAGATGTAGAGATGACTATTGTCCTGCCACTGAACAATGCCAGTCTGGTACAGAGAAGTCCTCTGATGAGTCCTCTGAAGAGGAAATGGATATTGTGTCTAACAGAATGAGCTCCTCTTACTGCTCTTACTGGGCAGAGTTACCTCCCAGCCAGGCTAAAACACCAAGCCACAATATTCTGAATAGTTGGCCAGGGCTTGCACCTGGGTTTAGTACTGTCTCCCCAAGAGATGCATGGAAGATGTTCATGTCTGATAATATAATAGAAGAGATGCTGACATGCACAAACATGGAGGCACAAAGAGTAGCCACAGACAGGGGAAAAGAGTGGAAAAATGTAATCAAACATAAGCTCCTGGCCTTCATTTGATTGACCATTCTTGCAGGAAGTGAGAAGAACTGGGATGTACAAGTCTATGTGTTTTTTGGGAGTCCTCTGCATAACCCATTGTACAAGGCCACTATGTCAATTCGTAGATTTGAAGATATTCGCCATTTCTTGCACTTTGATGACAAGAGGACCAGAGCCTGCCGACTGAAAACAAACAACATGGCAGCTTTCCGCTACATATGGGGCCTGTTCCTGGTCAACGGCAGGCAGAAATTCATCCTCACTGATTGTGTTACAGTGGATGAACAACTCGTGCCTTTCAGAGGGAAGACACAGCTTCTGCAGTATATGTTGAGCAAGCATACAAAAGTGATACAAGTGATACAAAAACTGCAATTTCTTAAAATTAATGAAAAAATAAATAAAAATGCAAGTGGCCTCATGTCACAAACATGTTTTATGAGGAATACCTGGAATATGAAAATATTACAGCTCTTCGTTTGAAAGATTTTAAAGAATAACAACCGAGTTTATTGCAAAATGCATTGATTTTATTTGGGGTCAATTTTGACCCCACTCGTGGAAGAGTGTAGATATTGGTATGTTGTGCATCCAAGGGATAATTGTCTATCTATTACGCTTCAATTAAATATAAGCTAAGAGATGAAGTCATGCACAACTATGAACTTTATGAAAGGACAGAAGGCATCTGTCTGCCCATACATGCACATGCAGGGATGTGAAAACCACTTGAATGGCCAGAAAAAAGTGATGCACACAGAAGATGTCCCTGTGAGGGATCCTTTTATTTTAAACCTCTTAGTTTCTTTTATCTATAAAGACATCCTCCCTGCCTCTCTTTCCCCTTTGGCACTAAACATCTGTTACTAAGAAGGTAGGACAAAGTCGGCTAATACCCACTCTTCCAACCCTTACTGTAAATTGTTTGAGCTTGTTTCTCTCAGTCTCTTCTGATGTTCTGGCCAAGGCTGAGACAGCAATACTGCAGAGCATTCGGAACAGCTCTAGGGAGGTAAAATGTGGCAGAGATGACCAGTGTGGTCCCTCTTAGATGTTTTTCAGGTGTTCTGAATGTCTTTGAAACATGGTCAAGCCTCAGGAATGGAGGAATATGGTGCTGATGCTTCTCTGGACTGCTCTAGTACCAGAATTATAACAGATGGGACATCCCAAATTGTTTATTGCTTTCTTTCTGATTCAGGCCCATCTGTCAGTCCTTCACATTCAGTAGAGATGACAGTAGGGTACACTGTGCTTCTGGTGTATATGGCAGTAATCAAAATCTCCAAGCTTAGACTGGACCCTCCAAAAAGAGGTTACATAAGACTGCCACGGGGAGAGTGAAAAAGTGAACTTTGGTTCATACACCATCACAGTGTGAGGCACATTTTGCGCTTAAAACAGTGATACAATCAGCGGTATCGTATAGATTAGACACTGGAAAGGACATCAAAGGCAGTGCAATTTTTTAACGACTTACTGTTATTGACTAAACTGTCTAAGTACAAAAGCCCTAACCTCCCATCAACTGACTATTTGTGACAGCATGATAATCTGGTACATATGTTTGAAAGAAATGACTTTTTGTTACAATGTTCCCATTGAGTCGTGTTGACAGAAAAATAAAAGAGGAATTGGTGTCAGCTTTGGCATTGTGCACAAAACCAATACAGTCAGCAAAATGTGTTACATGGTTTAGCTTCCAGATGTATTCAAATATATTTAAAATGTGCATGGATTAAAAAGCTTCAAGCATCTGGAAACCCAACACAATTTTATTTGAATATGCTTGCAAGGATTGTAGGCTTTCAGTATAAACCTTTTCTGTTTTTGTAATTATCAGACATGCACATGCCTGCTAAATGTGAGATATATTGATCTTTCATAAATCCTTTTTGTTTGTTTGTTTTCTACATTTTTTGCCAGATGCTGAAGCACAGCAGTCAACATGTGGAAGCTCTGCTCATCTACAGGGTCCTTCTTCAATCTTGTAAAGATGGTAAATTTGTTTTCAAGATGCATGTTTTCCCCTGCTTGTCCTAAAGAAGATGCAGAAAGCAGATCAGAATTCCAAACTTATATTCATTGCCAAAAAATGTATTTTTATCAACAGTTTATCAACAGATAAAGGTTGATGTGATCTCACAGTAGCAATAGATTATAGAGAAAAGCATAAAACATTTTTTGCTTAAGATTACGCAAATACAGATGCACCTGTATAATTTACAGGCTTAGGTGTCCTGTGCAGATTGTCTGTTTCTCTGGGTCTGTTGTGTCAGAGCCAGGTCTATGGGCCATGAGCACATTCACAGCTGGCCATTTGTGGACTCCCAACCTTTAGCCAGGTGGGAAAATCTCCTTCCTTCCTTCCTTCCTTCCTTCCTTCCTTCCTTCCTTAATCCAGATTCATAGTCTGCTATTTATTAACAAGAAGTCATGGCAACAGATAGCAGCTTTTTGGGTCCTGGCCAAAATAAGGCATCGGCAGGCAGGATAGGATAAGGCATCGGAAGAGTGTCTGTCAGGACCCCCTGGGACTTTCTTATGTAATCCTCCTCATGACACTAGACAGGAAAAGGTCAAAGCTGAACAAGCATGGGTTTGACATTTTCACATTAGCCACCGCCAAACACATGTTCCTCATTATCTACACGATTAGACAATAGAAGAAGTTTACACGAGAATAACAGGCTGCTCAATCTTGGTAATGGAACAAAGAAGCCAAAAACTTGGACTTTAAAAGGTTTGGGTGGGACGGGAAAGCTAATATGTAGATACAGACGTGAGCAGAGGAGCTTTGACGCCACACATCTGGTGTTTCACAGTCATCCTCTCCATATCAGATCAGCAAGAAACAAAAAGAGCCTTTTTCTCTTCATGTTTTGTCATGGATATTCTCAGTCAACAAATCCTGAGATGGGATGGATCCACACCTTCGCTTGGCTCTTCTGGCTCTTCTGTGCGCCATCTGTGCACTATGACTGAAAGACAGCCAGGGTGACTTAGGCAGAAGCATAACAGAACTCTGGCTGTGTGTTGGGACATGTCATCCATTTGCTGTTTTGGACCTGACACACACAAATCACAATGCAGCAGTTAAGAAACTCATAAGGTTGGAATGATTCTTCAAATCTCAGTGAAGATCAAGAAATCAAAAGCCACTGAAACATAACTTGACATTTATATCACCTAGCCTGTTATTGATGTCTGATACTGGTGTCTGGGTAGATGCTGTAATGTCATATTGTAAATTTCTTTTTTTTTTGTTACCTAAAATGTATTATACTTTATCAAAAGAAACACTGAAATGAGCCCTTCAAATTGTCTTTGAAGCAGTCCTAATTCAATGAATCTGTTCTCTTTGAGATCCGTCTGTCTTGAGATCCCACCAAATTTTCATATTCACCGCTACATAACATACATGTAAATCTCCATCATTATGTACAGAATCACACACCTAAGATTTCTCTGTCCAATGAGGATAAAGTTTGTTAGCACTATCACAAACCAACATTTGTTTCTGTTTTGCTTTGTGTTCTCTTTTTTCTCATGTCTCCATCTGGAGGCTGGCCTTGTCCTTGTACTTGGCTGCCAAGATCTCACTGTTAGCGTTTGGGGCTATGTGTG
>NW_005187407.1:6252797-6254934 GCF_000239375.1 Pundamilia nyererei
GGGAGAGTCACAACAGTAACAACACTTGTGGAAACGCAGCACTTATGTCAGCTCACAAGTGTAAATCATAAAGTCGAGCGTGGTTGGTCATCGCTGGGTGCCTGAATTTTGGCTGTCGGCAACAACCTTTAAAACTTTTAATTGAGCTGATGGAATTAAATCATTGTGTCAATATGGATAGCTATGGAAAGCACATGTGATGACTTCTATTAATAAAAGATTTACTGGAAATTTGGAGCTCTATTACAAACATTTGTCAAATCCTAGGGTTTTTTTTCAATGAGATGGTGAAGCTGGATCGTTGGTTTAGTGTGGTTGGGGCTCAAAAGGTTGGTGGTTAAATTCCTTGTTCTTTTGTCCCTGAGCAAGATAGCGAACCCTAAATTTCCAATCATGTATCACTTTGAGTATGAGCCTGTTTACATATGTTGCCTGTATTCTGAGAGCACTTTGTCAGCAACCCTGAAAAAGTATCAATTAAAATGCCAGCCTGTTCAAGATTTGTAATGGAAACAAATAGTCTTTTCCTAAAGACATCATCAGTTGTAAAAAATTCACAAGAAAAATGTGTGAAAGGGCGTTTGTAGCACAAGGTTTTGACACACACTGCAACTTATGCAGAATAAACACCAAAGGTATGTTAGCAGGACATGACTCAGAACAACAAGCGCGAGTCATTCCTCGCAAAAGAAATTGCATCGTCTGAATACACACAGAGGCATAATTGGAAACTTTTACAGGATTCATTTGATCTGCATTTGAGAAAAGCTAATGAATGTGGGTAACCATAACACAGTGAGCAACACACACTGAGACTTAGAAGATTTCAGTTGAACAGCGTGTCATTTAAATCGTTATCTCATGCTGTTTCTGCCCTTCCCCAGTAACTCAAACTGACAACAGTATATACAGCGATGTTTGCCCCCTTCCTGATTCCTATTTCTTTGTATGTTTGTCACACTTAAATATTTCAGAAGATCAAACAAATTTATATGCTAGAGAAAGATAACACAAGTAAACACAAAATTGGCCTCTTAAACACCCTTAGCAGCAATAATTGCAATGAAATGTTTGCAATAACTGGCAATGAGTCTTTTACAGCGCTGTGGAAGAATTCTGATCCACTCATCTTTGCCGAATTGTTGAAATTCGACCACATTAGATAGTTTTTGAGCATTAACCACCTTTTTAAGTTCATGCCACAGCATCTCAGTTGGGCTGAGGTTAGGACTTTGACTATGCCATTCAGAGGTGGACTTGCTGGTGTATTTTGGATCATTGTCCTGCTGCAGAACTGAAGAGCGCTTCAGCTTGAGGTTAAAAACAGATGGCCGGACATTCTCCTTTAGGATGTTTTGGTAGATGGCAGAATTCATGGTTCCATTTATCACAGCAAGCCATCCTGATCCTAAGCCAGCAAAACAGCCCCAGACCATAACACTACACCACCATAATTTACTGTTGGTATGATCCTTTTCTGAAATGCTGTGTTATTGCCAAAAGTCTTGAAGACCATCAAGATGTTTTCTGGCAAGACTGAGACGAGCTTTTATGTTCCTTTTGCCAAGCACTGGTTTTAGTCTTGGAACTTGGCACTTCATGGATGCCATTTTTGCCCAGTCTCTTTCTTATGGTGGAGTCATGAACTCTGACCTTACCTGAGACAAGTGAGGCCTGCAGTTCTTTAGATGTTGTTCTGGCTTCTTCTGTGACCTTCTTGATGAGTCGTTGATGCGCTCTTAGAGTAATTTTGATAGGCTGGCCACTCCTGGGAAAGTTCATCACCGTTTCATGTTGTGTTGCTTTTTGAGGTCTCTTAGTCTGCTTCAGATTTTCAGACATTTTCTATTTAATAATAATAATAATAATACATTTTATTTGAGGGCGCCTTTCAGAAACCCAAGGTCACCTTACAAAAAACACAATTAATAAAAGAAACAATAGTCATAAAATACATAAAATAAGTTAAAATTACAAAACAGAGCGTGACAACAGATAAAATCAGCATTAAAGCGAATAAGCCAGATCAAACAGATGTGTTTTGAGCTGTGTCTTAAATATGGAGAGGGAGTCAATATTTCTTAGTGCAGGAGGAAGAGAGTTCCAGAGCCGAGGAGCAGAGCGACTGAAAGCTCTG
>NW_005187407.1:6256225-6257439 GCF_000239375.1 Pundamilia nyererei
CTTCATTAGAACTAATTAAACCAGAGTAGTAAGCAGATTTGGCTGAGGCAATGCAGTCCTTATAGAACAAAACATGATCATTGTGCATTTCTTTATGTACAGTAAGTCCAGTTTTCTTGAATAGACGTTTGAGTTGGCGTCCTTTAGCTTTAAGGTGACGCAGGTCGGAGGTAAACCATGGAGCTGAACGGGAAAATGAGACAGTTCGATGTTTAAGGGGAGCAAATATGTTAAGAAGGTTATGAAGGTTGACATTATAATGACAAACGAGTTCATGAGGGGTTGAGGAGCAGTGGATAGATGGAAGGTCATGGACAGCAGATGAAAAAACAGCTGGGTAGATATTACTAATTTTCCTAAAAGTGATTTTACGGGAGATACAGGTTTTGGAAGCGGTTATGTTTGCATCAAAAGAAATAAACATATGATCAGACTGGGGAAACAATGTGGCTTTACAATGGGTGGGGGTAATGCCAGAACAACAGACCAAATCCAGGATATGACCTTTGGAATGAGTAGGAAATTTTATGTACTGTAGAAGCCCAAAACTTTCCAGGCAGGAGGTAAAATTTCTGGAAAGAGGGATTTTATTATTGTCCATATGAATATTGAAGTCACCAGCAATGATCAAATTTGGAGAAAGTACAGAAAAATGAGTGAGAAGAGCAGAAAATTCATTTAAAAACTCCTTGTTTGGCTTAGGTGGCCGATAAACAGTACATATGATGGTGGGGGTAGATCCAGGGAGCTGTAGTGCAGTGTATTCAAATGAATGGGAGGGAGGGGCAGAGACAGGGAGCACTTTCCAGTGCCTCCGGTATTTAATTGATTTCTTCATTCAGCAGGTCTGGCAGTTTTCAGGCTTTGGTGTGACCTCAACCTTGTAAAAAAATTTATGATTTTTCACACAAGGCCATGTAGGTTGGATTGTTTTCCCTCTTAATAATAAACACCTTCATTTAGAAACTACATTTGTGTTTACTTGTGCTGTCTTTGTCGAATAGTTACATTTTTTGGATTACCTGAAATATTTAAGTGTGACAAATGTACAAAAAAATAAGAAAAATTAGAAAGGGGGCAAACACTTTTTCACACTACTGAGTTCTTCTGCTCCTGTTGTGTTTGATTATGTCAGGCACCTCACCTGTTGCCAGTTTGCAAGGTGAATAAAAGTTTCATCTCCAAACGTCTGTGTAATGCATGAGTGAACAGTG
>NW_005187407.1:6267101-6276593 GCF_000239375.1 Pundamilia nyererei
GGTTCAAGTCCAATTCAAGTCCCAGGTCATTGGTGTAAAAGTCCAAGTCAAGTCACAAGTCTTAGAACATTTTTTCAAGTCAAGTCTAAAGTCATAAAATTAATGACTCGAGTCTGACTCGAGTCCAAGTCATGTGACTCGAGTCTGACTCGAGTCCAAGTCATGTGACTCGAGTCCACACCTCTGATTACTCATATTTATTTCTGAAACTTCTTGAACTTGAAATGTGTTTTAAAAAAAGTACAAAACTCACATGCAATTAAAAGCTGAAAAGAATTTTAAAAACCTTCTTTAAAAATATTTTAGTTTGCATTAAAATGCAAATGTTTTTACACAGTTTATTGAATTTATATGGATTTTTATTTGGAGTTGAAACAAAAGAGAAAATACATTTTGAAAAACCTTGTTGAGCCATAAGGAGATGGGATGCCAGAATATGGTCAAAAAGTCTTTAACAGAGAGGAAAATCAGCATAAAACGTTATTAAAGTTTGGAGTATCGGGAAACAGTTTGGGTGGATTCAGGGCAAATTACTGCGCCCACAGTGATTTACTGAATAGCAAAGAAGCCAGCACTTGAGCCCCATATGTTTTTTATTCACAACTGATTTAAGGTGCAATAAAAAGTCACACAATCCACCTAGACTTCAAGGACTCAACAAAAACTGTAGCCAAGAAAAAGGGTGGGGAGGCACCTGTGTGAAATAAGCCTTGTGAATAAAAGACAAAAAACAAATTTCGGCTTTTTTTTAGTGCCTTAAAAAACAGGCTCATTGTGTGTCTTTGTGAAGGTGAATAAACTAGGACAGCATTTAGCTTTGTACAGCAAAATCTGTTTCCAGTTTGGGGGGAAAAGGGTTTTTTTATCGTCCATTTGCAGATTGGAAACACACAGTGTCACTCAAAGTGCAGCTCAGAAAACTTACAGAAAAATGAATATTAGTAAGGCCAAAAATTGCTTATTTATTAACGTAATTATTTTACGTATTTACCAATAGAATCTTTACAGCTAAGACGGAGAAGCAAGTGAGAGTTGTAGTGAAGTAATGTAAATTAAGCCTGCGGTGCAGTAATGTTGTAGATACCCTATGGGTGAGAATGTGTGGAAAGCAAATGGCACTGTTCACAAATTTCCCCAAGTGAAAAGCTGAAGGAACAAAATAAAAAATACCCACAAGTTAAACTGTATGATTGGTTCTTGGCTTGCGTGTAACAAAGACCTGGAATTATTCCAGAGCAGTTCCTTCATTTAAAATCGATTAGACATAAAACCTATTAAGGGAGCCTAACACGGGGGAAAACCCGATGAGTGCACATCTCTGTTTCTCTGATGAACACTAACTCTGCAGCTGTTTAGAAAACTCTGTCAGTGTTGCAAACACTCTAAAAATCTGTATGGATTCATTTATTTAAATCAGTGTACATATGCTGAATACATTATAACAATTTCCTCTTGAAAGCCCTAAATCTAAATATTTCGACTGGTCACCATTTTAGCTTTGCAACACACATAACTGATTCCAGCTGTTTAGTTGTAAGTTTCTTATCTTATATAATTAAAAGTACTGCATCCATCATTTATGCGTAAATTAATGCCACATACAGTGGGATGTAATATGTGGGAGGATGTCTGCCTTTAAACTCATCATGAACTGCAGTTTCTCCAAGCTGATTTTTGGGCTGTATTACAGGCAATCAATATGCACACAGTCCCCGACAGTTTCTTTGATTCACTATTGAAACAAGATGTCTTTGCTTGTGCTTTTGAGTTATTCCTCTATCCAAGGTAAAAGCTGAGTAGGTGGTTTAATTCTGCTTGTTCAGATGCCTTTACTGCAAACTGTTTGCCTGTCTGTCATTAAGACTCCTTTTTTTGAATTCCATTAAATTTGGTGGGGAGAAAGAGCATGAGCAAAAAGAAATCTTTATTACATTTTAGTGCAAATCAAATTCACTATATTACTCTTTTTTTGCATTGCTTGATGACTGCGCTCTTCAAGTGCCCATCTAATTATTGATAATTACATCTTCAGCCAACAGTGCAATGTCATAAAAAGCAGACCCTCCCATCCATCCAGATCCAACTTTCTGCACACCACCCTCACTCGCTGCTGCACACAATCTCCTCACACAGAGGATCCTTTGTGTGAGGGGAAGCAGTGTGAAAAAGCGAAGAAAAGGGAGAGGAACAAATTTGTTCCTCTTCTCTTCTCAGTCCTGCAGAACAGGCTCCTGTTTGACAGGAAATAATCCTCGGATTGAATGATACTAAAGCCCATTTTACTCTCGGCATTGCTGGTGTCATCATCAGCACATTTCTCACCCTCAGCCACATGCTACTTTATATTCCCATGCAAAGCAACACATGCCCCTCACAAAAAGCATTTAATGTCTTTGTGCTTACCCAAACAAGACAGCCAAGACAGAAATATAAAACGGAAACTGCAACAACAACAAAAAAAGAATGAATGACAGAAAAGTAATGACTGTAATGAAAAAAAGTTTCAAAATCAATGATTTTCTCTAAGAAAACATACTTCTCTCCAGGCTGATTTCGTAGTAATTTATATGCATATGACATGCTTGCATTTGTTGCACAATAGACCCTGTGCACGAGAAAATGCTAACTTCCTGGTTTGAAACCGGATGTGGGGTTGTACATTTCCGGTAGCTTTACTTTGCGGTCAGTTGGTACTGCGAAGATATACTCCAAAATCATGTCCAAAACTCAAAAACGGAAAGATCGCGTTAAGTTACAAAGAGCAGAAGGTGGGAACGCTCACCACTGTTGTGTCATAAAAAAAATCTAATGATCAATTTTGACATTTAAAGAGTTTAGATCGATCACTTGTTTACATCACTCAACACAAGCAGAACTGCATTACTGCAGCAGAAGACACATCGTCCACATTCAGAAACACATCTCTGTATAGTGACTGGTCTTATGATTTAAACAGGCAAATGTTCAGCATTCAAACTACAGGTGAAGAATAGTCAAACCAGATGTTTCCCCGTTATGTCAAGATCAGCTAGTCAAGTACACACCTACACAGCATGTTAACAAACCGTGAAAAAAAGCCACACAAAAAATGAATGATTGCTGGTAAGGGTTTCTATACATTAGTATTTACGAAGGGTATGTTGTGACTTACCTTAAAAATGACAGTGGTCCCTCGCTATAACGCGGTTCACCTTTCACCTCGCTGTTTCACATTTTTTAGTGCAAGTTTGCATGCTTATTTTTTTTACATCACATTGTATCCTGCATCCTGATCGCTGCAGACGATCTCCTCCGTGACATCTCTCCTGTACAGTACAGAATCGCTGCATCGATCGCTAGCAGTGTGACTCTGAAGTGCAGTGCTGTATGTCCACGATGTCCATCGACAAGTCGATGAACATCATTTACAGATATATTGGGTAAATGCCCAAGACATCTATAGAAATGTAAATCGCCGCTTGATTCATTCATTTGCTTAACTTGTTTTGGACCGTAAACAAGGCGCGAATAGGACACCAGAAACCAAGCTCCCAACAGGAGTTTCCGCACCGGAAGTAGCATATGCTAACGTGCACATAGTCTATCTGTCTAACTCTCTGTAAGGTACAAACAAGCACATGTAGAAACGTGGTGAGTATAAAATTGTTATAAGTGCTCACCCACTTTGTTACACACGCCAATGTTAAGTGTGATAGTTTAAGGTCATTGACTCATAGAAACTTTGCTGCATGTCACATACGACGTCCAACAGACCATAAAGTATTATTAAACAGTCCTGTGGTAAGTGTTCAATAAAAGAATCATTTTTCTTTTTACAAGTGCATCCCACCAAACAGCATCCAGCATATGACTGACCAAACAGGTTTCTACCTTGGTTTTTTGGCTGCAAGCGTAAAACTCCTTTTTTTCACATGGAGAATGTAAACACTCTCCATGTGAAATGTGCATTTAATTAGTCCCAGTCCTGGGGTGTCCTCGGGGGAAATGAGTTTTCAGGACCACCCTACATTTGAAAGCATCAGTTCAGACCGGAAGGCTAGCCCTAAACCTCAAATGGGTTTAGGGACTGTGTAGGACATGTTCCAGCTGCTTGTATTTCCCACTAGAGTCTCCTCCCCTACTTTTGTTTCTAAGTAACACATGGGTTTGATCAAGATCTAAAATAAATAGGTCACATTTATCTGCTCTCAGTGGCATCGCTTACTGCATGAAGGTACTTCGTTAACACAAAGTATGTCCTTCCACTGGCATTCACTGTGTGTCAGCATCCTAAAGTTGAAAGACTTTTCACGCGTCCAAAATCAAGACCGGTTCTCACTTTCAATAAGTTTGATGTTTTATGAAACGCAACACTGAATCAGAGTTTATCCCACAGTTATATCCAAGAGTTTATCCCAGCCGTAGCTGTCCAACACTGATGTTCTCTGAGCACAATAACAGGTCTCTTTTATTTCAGCACTGTGTAATTCTCTATTCAAGCCCATTCCCTTTCATTCTGCTCACAGTTTGTTTCCTGTCCACTGTTGCCGTGTATATCTCCATTCTTCTCAATCAAAGCTTTCTCACAATTTTCTCCTCATTTGCTCATTCCATGAACAATATTATAGAAAGAAAAACACACTGTCAATCAGCAATACTAAAAGGATTATACACAACAACTTGACCTAAATACAAGTATGCAAACACAAATGGGAGATGATCTTTTCATTGACTCCTGTCCTTCCCTTAAAACCAAACTAAAGCCTCAAACTTGGGCATCTCTGTCCTAAATCAGCTTGGTTGACTGCACAAGATAATGTGCAGCAGACTCTAGCTGCTTCCTTGTTTTGGGGTCCACACTGCAACATGAAAATAGCTTCCACATGTCCTTTATACACAGGAGGGAAATGAGAAAAACTTGCCAGATGAAGAGGGAGAAAGAGAGGTTTGAAACAGTAAGACGGCCTGGAATTTGGATTCTTGGTGTGATTTCTTTGGTGGGATAATCTTAAAATAATACAAAAGGTTGAAAAAAACTTTCAAATTAACATCTTTGGCACAGAGAAAAGATTATGTATCTTAAATGAACCAGAACTTTCCAAATTTGAAAATGAAAACATGTTAATATGTTGGAATTGTATTTAAATCAGTGGTAACAGCAAAAACTTTAGTTCTACTGACAATTGTAATATTAGGGAACAAAGTAGGTTACATATATTTCTGTGAAGTTCTTTGTGTGTCCTGTTGGCTTTAAATTGTCATTAAAAACAAAAAATGAACACAAAAACTAAAAAGAGATGAGATCTTGCAATCAGCTTGAATTCATGTTTCTTTTAACAGTTACCAATAGCAACAAGAAATAATTCACTGACACCTCCTCCAAATCTTCTCCTACAGCATAATCCACTTCTTTTCTGTCCATCTGTTTGCTTACTAAGTTCTGACCACCTGTATTTCTTCCAAAATGCAGCCAAACTCCACGTGAAAATCATCTGCTTTTGCTGGCTAAATGTAGCAGACTTACGCAAATACAGTCAACACCCCATCTGTCAGAATCATGTAAAAGAAAACGTTTCCATTGCAGTGCTTATTAAAGAAAATGACAGTGGACCACCATCATTGCATTCTACTGTTTTGCAAGACACTGACAAATCGGTGGAAACGTGAATTCTGGGAAACTCGGTTCACAGTGTCTGCCTGCATCATGTGCAGCAGAGAGTGAAGTTTCAAGTCAAAATTTCGACCAGTTAAACAATTAAAGAACCCTACCAGGAGCGATGAAATTCTTTCAGTTGTGCTTCTGGTATACAGTGTGCAAAGAGCTCTGCAGTTCACTTTAATACACCGCTGTGAAATCTTAATGGTTAGTGAGTGGAAAAATGAGCTGAGGTTGGTTTTGGGATCAGGGAGCTCCTATTAGCAATCTTTTAACTGTCTTATAAAAAATGGCATGCTACTAGAGATCAATGAACATCAAGCAGACAACACAGCTGGCTAACGTTCTCACATGGGACCTCGTGTACAATGCACAAAGAAGCGAAACCCTTCATGTTCGCATGATTATTCTCTTCCAACGCATCGAGTCTTTATGAAACATAATTCCCTTGGATTGGATCATGTACATGCTGTATTCCCTGCTGGGATATAAAAATCACTGGCTACTGAACATTAGGCTGCTTCCAAGCCGTTCCTTTGCTTTTCCACCAGCACTAATGTGACAACAAGCACATAGGCCTGGAAAATCTTTGCACATTCAATGTTAAAAGCATCACTGGTGATACTGCATGGGTGCAAAATCTTGAAACAGGAAAATATCAGTCTGTTATCGTCATCTGCCTGGTTTATGGTAACAGTGCAGATGCACAGAGAGGATTTTTCTTTCAGAGCCTGACGCAATGTGGAAACACTGACTGTGCCTTCTGTTAACAAAGCGCCGTGCACACTTTGATTTGCTATTTGCTAGTTTAGGTTTTGATTTATGCATTAAATGTTCCTTAATAAACTCTTCATCACCTCCACGCATGTGTGTTATGTAAGGGTGGTTTAAAATTATGTCAGAAGCCAAGCGCACAACAGTCAGCACAAATCCACAGCAGCCGTTACACCCACCAACACTAAAAACTCAGGTGCAAACTCAAGTACCCTCTCGAGCTTAAGTAAAAGTAAGCTACTTTTATTCACACTGGGTCACTTGTTTGATGCCCATTCTTCAACCCCAAAAGGGTTTTATGTATCTGTTCCCAGGGCCTTACTGGGCATCTTCTGCTTCTTAAGCACCACAAAACTACGAAGCCACACATTCTAGCTTGAAGTATTGCTGCCTAATTGCTGCTAATATTAGATTTTAACAAACATAATTTTTCACTTTGTGGTCCAATTTTTAACTCCTTAGACTTCCACAAAATCACAGTACTTGTCACGTGTAATTTTACCACAACAACAATAACAGCTCAGCATAGAAAATCACTGTTATTCAATGCAAACACTTATTAGCAAGCCAGTATTCACAATGTTGACTATTTTTTTCATCAGCACACTCTCAGATAAATGTAAAGTACAAATCAAGTTTGTTAAAAAACACATCGACACATTGACCACTTGGATGATCTGACTGGCTTTTACACTGAGGAATAAAGCAACCTGTTTTCACAGCAGGTGAGGCTGGGACCTGGATCACACTGTTCTATCTAACATAACGCTGATTCAACAGATACTGAGGCCATAGCAGTGAGTCTCTACTGAGTCATTCTCAATATGAGCTGATTCACTGCGATGGAGCCTCAGTAACAAGTAGACCGCAGCAGGCCTCAGAGGGATTACATAACCAACCTGCTTTCTTCTCCATCCCCAGTATAAAGAAGTGGGACACATGGATAAGAATACTTAAGAGTACTTTAAAGAATGATATTCTGAAAGTGAAAATATGACTACAAGGGATTCTTACATAAAAAAAATGTAATTCAATATTATAATGAAATTAAATTTGGATTTTCTGTATGATATCCATGTATCTGTGCATGCTTTCAAAGGTCACTGAAAGCAACTAATTGAAGACGGGGAAGCTTTTTAAGTTTTAGGATTTGCTGGCTTTGATTGCAGCTTTTGAAAAAAAAAGAAGAAAAAAAGAAAAGCCACTTTGCTGCACTGCTGGAAATGGCTCCGTTCAGCACTGATGCAAGCTTACAAAAGCATTTAAAAAACATTTGGCTCTGTTTATTCTTGAGGGGTCCCATATGCCTCCTTAGGCGTGTGAAGCTGCTAAAATGGACATGTGGGTTTGTATTCTGATCAAATTCTGGGGAAAAGATTATCTGACATGTCTTCGTAACAGCCAAGTACAAATAAATCTTTCATACTAATTAATTCTTGCACTTGAAACACAACCAATCTTCACTTTTACTAACAAACCAAACCTCACAAATCAGCAGCAGCCTCTTGGTGCCCACTAATTACACACAGCCATTCTGCAGAGCAAAATAATGACAGATTAATCAGAGTCTGAGTGAATATCCTGCTTACTTTAATTGCTGTGGTTGGTCACTTTGTGTTTTACGAACATGAAAAATTCGGGGGCTCCCACACCCACTTCAGCAATAGGCTGACAGCATGAAGCAGGCGCATGTGGCAAACATAAAATTCAGACTGAACTCTGCATAGCAGGGGCACTGAGAACTTATGCTGATGAGAGCTTGTGTTCATTTATCTACAGGAAACTGGTACATGTAATGCTCACTTAATGACAGCCTGCAGGTAGTGTGCTACAGGATTTGGTAGAGGCACACACACTGCTGTGCACTTGCCTGAATAACTGATGTTGGTGCAGTTGCCAGATATTTCTCATTTAGCCTTCACTCACGGTAGAAAATATTAAATTATTACATCTTGATAAAGCACAGGTAAAATAATAAATATAACATCTATCATCTGAGCCCACTAATCCTGTGCAGAGTCACGGGGGGCAGGAGTTTGGGTACAACATAGAGTATAGACAGAGAACCGCTGAATTTTTAATGCATAACCTTTAATTTATGGTCTTACTTTTGCATAACTTGCATGTCTTTGGACTATGGGGAAAAAGATGCCATACCCAAATGTAGATAAGACAAGAAGGTGCAAACTCATCAAAAGTAACAGAAAAAACACACAACTTTAGATTAAAAAAAAATGTGACATTGCTAATGTATGCATCGCTTCACTGAAAATTTTAAACACAGAATGATTTTTACAATATAAGTGAAAAAAAAAACAGGCAGGTATGCTAAAAATAAAACAAACCATCTCACAGGACAACAACTATTTACTGACAGGTTAATAAATAAGAGTCATCGGGAGTTTAATTGAATCTCCCAGAATACTTTTTCTCAGCATGGGCAAAAACCATTAATGCACCCTGGACTGTACTGGTCTAACTGATGCACAACATTTAATTAAAAGTGCCAGTAAAATTACAGACTGTAAAATTACAGTCGAGTCTATCAAGTGTAATCATTACGCTAACGGTGAGGGATTGTCATGGCCCTGGGTTTAAGTTGTTTTTAATTGGTATGTTTGGCTTTTCTGTTATTCTCTTGTTTGTAGTTTTGGTTTCTGTGCTTTGCTGGTTGAGTGTTGAATTCCGTTTTTGGTGTTCCATCATTCTAGTAATACCCAGCCTGGATTTTATTGCATTATTTGATTTAAGTTTCCTTTTTAGTTTTCATGAGTTTTTGCACTGCGTTCATGTTATTTCTTAGTTCCATCAGTGTTTCCCCCTCATTCTGTGCTAAATATAATCACCCATGTCTTCCCTGATTATTCTTAACTAACTAATTAACTAATTAAGACTACTAATTCTTGTGTTAAGCTTAGCTTTGTTCTATTTCCCATCTGTCTCCAATTACCTAGTCCTATTCTCTGCGTTATCCTGTGTTTAGTTCCTTGTGATTTTTGGACTTTCACTTTGGATTTTGTTATTTCTGACTTGATTATAATGATTATAATGAAATAAATGCTCTGTTTGTTTTGAAATTATGT
>NW_005187407.1:6278127-6309354 GCF_000239375.1 Pundamilia nyererei
AAATCAGTTCATTTACATCATAAATAAGAATTTCATTTTTACTTTTAAAGAAGTTTTGATAGATTTCTACATTTAGGAGTCAGAGTGAGTGTTTCAGGTTTAGGCCGCTAAAAAATATCAGATTTTTGCTGATGTAAAAACATCACTGTGATATTGTAATATCTAACATAAAACAAGGTAAATATGCCATCAGTAGATGAAGTTTCCAGGTCAGAAAAATGAACCAAAGGAAGTAAAATCATTCAATCAGGCCTAATAAAAATGTGCTTATTCTCTTTGAATAATCGTATCAGTACAAATAAAACAGTTAGACTGACTTAAGTTGATCATCACACAACTGAAACAATTTGTGCACTGTTAACTAACGCATGACTAAAGATTTACAAGAGTATTATTTATAATGATTAATCATCTGTAACACAGCTTTGCAGTGTTTTGTTCAAGTGATTCTCAAACTAATTGAATGATGACAGATGCCATTAAACTGCCATTGTGCATCATCCTACTGTGTAAATACCCACACACTGATGCCACACACCCTCACAGTATACTATTAGTTGAAGGATTCTGCAACATCTAATAATCAGTGTAATCACAGACAGTTTAAAACACAGATGAAGCTTCCAGGTCAGAAAAATGAAGTCAATATAGGAGAACTTGCATTCTGCATTCTGGCTGGCGATAGCTGTAGCTGCAAAAACACTTTGATGCCTGTAGAGGCATAAAATGAGAAAAATGCTCTCTGCCTTGACCTCCTTAAACACTTTCCTGGTGAATTTATGAGCTCAGTAACTTATTTGGATTCTTATTTAATTTAAAAAATGAAGCATATTTTGCCTATGGAGGATTATCTGTGTATGGACATAGGCTAATGAGTTGTCAGTCACAGGTTATTAGCTAATGACAGTGCAGTTTATCAGCAAGATCCAGCGCATCCAGTATTTTGCGATCAAGACCGCAGTGGTTGGAATGCTAATCTCAAAGCTTCAAAACAGGGCTTTAAAAACTAATGGGTGACAGCACAGTAGCCATGTCCATCTTTTATACCGTTCATGAGTGTAACGTAAATAAAGAACATCATTGGTCCATTTACTGACCCTGTGTAAGTAATGAAAAGTGAAGCAAGTGAAACAAATTAAATACAAACATAATGGTGTCATTTAAGCTGCAGTTCTTACAGCATGAGTGTCATATCTTTTTGTGTTTCACATTACCAGTTATTGTATCAAAACTGTAACTCACATAGCAGCTGTGCTGAGAATGAGATGAATTCCTCTACAGAAGTTTATTGTGAATGAATAACAAAACAGAATGTCGACTAATACAAGCTCACGAATAAGTAAGAGAGATAAAATGAAATCATGAGGTATAAAGAACATTTATTACCTTTGCACGGTGATAAAACTGCACTAATGACATTTTTAGTAGTTCTGAGGAGCAGAAATGTCCTCGAGAATCATCGTAAGCTTTGGAGCAGAGAGGCATGTAAAACATATGTGACACTAAACTGCACTAACCCTTTTTAACTTTACCATGAAGTACCACACAATTCTTTTATTAAACGGCAAGAGACCATTGGAATTATGCCCATCTCAAATTAGAGACAAAGAGGCCCCATGCTGTATTTTCTGTATTTTAAATTATATTCCTGGGTCATCACATTCCTTTTGGGTATAAAGGAATGTGATGACAGCTTTTCTCTTCAAATCAGATGAGAAAAGCTGTTCTGAAAAGCTTTTATCATCAAAACAGAAAAAAAATTGTGATACATGCCAGCAAACTATAGCGTAAGGCTCTTACATACAGCACTGTATATATTTAATTCATGTTGAGGATTCTTTCCCAGTAGAGTGATGCAATTCTTGAAAACAACTGGATGGCCGTTTGTGTTTATGTCAGATGAAGTATGGCATGCTAATGTCAGATTCATGGCTTAAAGTTCGGTGTAATTCCTTCAGCAAATTCCCCTTGTAGCTTGTGGCAAATCAGCAGCTGGGAGAGGAGACAAGATGGATCACTGGAGTGACAGCCAGCAAAACACCCACAGAAAATTCAGCAAGGATCCATGACTGCACAGACAAGCTGCACACAAAAAACAGACATGCACGCTGAAATACAAAACCAGTGACAGATTCATGCATGGACTTAAGATTTATGTGCCCCTAATGCACAGATACAACCCCTTTCCACCCAAGTCAAAGAAACACACACAAACACAAGCACAAATGATGCATATTGACAATAACTTACACTTTGTGAATTACTTTAATGACCCTAATTTTATAGTACTTTGCAAAAGTCTTGAATTACCCCGTATTTCTTAATATTTTACTTCCAAGGAGCAAGAGTTGCTTGTACTTTGTATTTTTCTGAAGGCTTCTGAAAGGTCTTTCACAGTTGTTCTTTGGGTATTGGCTACTTTTTCACACATTTTCAGTCCAGTCGTTGTACTTTTTTAAGCCTCTTGACACTGACCTACGAATCATCCAAATATAAAAAAGGCATCTAACTCAAGGGATGAATCCGAGTTGTAACTGCACATAACCTATAAAAAACACATAATATATTCACATTTCTTCATTTAAAAATGTCAAAGTTAACAAAATTTTTTTGCACCACCAATTTCCTATTGGTCAAAAACTTGGCTATTCTTCCACTGGTGGGCAATGTGGAAACTGGACGTGTAAAGGACTAAAGCAGAAGTGGCAGGCTTTAAAAAAATCTACAGCAGATGAACAACATCTGAGAGTCATGTCTTTTGGAAGTATGACAAAATTCAGCAAAGACCAATCCGAGGACCTGGAAGATCCATCTGGCATTTTGGTTGATCCATCTACTGTTCACTTATTAGAAGTTGTCTCAGTGGAAGAGTAGCTGTTAAGGGGCCATTCTTAAAGAAGGGAAACACAGAGAAAAGGTGAGCTAAGATATGCCAAATTACACAAAAAAAACTCTGGCCCCAAGTCTTATAGAGTAATAAATTGAATTTAAACATTTTTTGCTCAAACTGTTGTCAGTATGTATGGTTGTGGCCAGGAAAGGTGCAAAAGTGGATGTCTACAGCCATGTGTAAAACATGTTGGAGGCGCTATCATGGATAGGGCTTCATTTGAACGCGTGAGATCTTGCAAAATGAACGGAGTTATGCAAAAACCATAACAAAGACTATTAGATTTTGGTCCACCATGCAATGCATTTTTCAGCATGACAATGATGCCAAAACAAACTGCCAAAGCAGTAAACGCACAACTTTATTACAGAACACAGAATACCTCCCAAGAATCCAGACCTCAACATTATTTAAGCAGTGTGGGATCATTTTATTAGAAGAAAACTCACCTAAGAAAGTTCAGGCAGTGCTGTTGGTGATCATGAATTATACAAACTCTGCTTTTCCTTATATACTGCAATCCGTGCACATTTAAACATTTGAATACATCACTGCACCTATTTCAAATTTTCCCAGCAAAATATACAGTGAGGGGTGGGCAAAGACTTTTGCACAATACTGTAATTCTAGTTCAAGCAGATTTGTTGTTGAAGACATGTTAACAAGCACTTTTTCTGAACATTAATGCAGACCAAGTACACTTTCCTTTAGCAGGAGCTATAGGAGACCAATGCACCTCACCATACCACAAAAAACTGCTCAGGAAAATGTCAGGGAACACAACAGAAGGACAAGCTATACACACCTCCAAACCACAATCCACTTGAGAATTAAAGATATGACAGAACAAGTCCAGTCCACTTGGGCCCCACACCACAACTCACAGAACTGAAATGATCCAGCTCCAATGTCTGTAATTTGATACAGTGGCAGCAAATGATGAGAACAATCAGTAACTAGATTTAGAGACATTTGTCTTCAAACTGTTTTCCACAAATAGCAGCATGAGAAATGCCTGATGTTCAGTCCTGATAGTTAAAGAAGTTTAAGGTATCAACTATGCAGCTACAATTTCATGCAAATGTGTTCTAATCTGGTCACAGTTTATTTCTGATGCACACATGCTAAACACACACTTAGACACACTAAAAACCTGAAAACATGCAAATTAGAACAAATGAACACCAGCTTTGAGAGTCTGTGTGACATGTTCACATTAAATGCCAAATGTTGGCCCGAGGAAGTGACTTAGTCATGATAATTGGAAGCTTCAAACATCAAACTTCAAAACAAATGCTCAGAGTTCAAAAAGAGACCCTCCCATGATTCCTCTGTGGGTGTAATGACTCTCCTTCACACTCCTTGGGCACAATGTGGCATTCATACCAATCAGACTCAGCCTCCCTCAAAAAAGTCTCACTTTCTTTCCCCTTTTTAAATCACCAGGCACTGCTTTATTTGGGGATCAGGCAGACTTATTGTAATAACATTTTCTAGCTACACAAAATGAGAAAGGAGCACTAATGACATTGTTGTCAAAAGAGTAGAAGAGTTAGGTGTTTGTAAATGTGCAAAGTAGAACAAGGATGCTGCTAAGGTGCTAGTGGTACTAAGAGCAATGGTGAAGAATTGTTGGCAAACCAACCCTAGAGACAACAAGATTGTTTCTCAACGTGACAACAGAAAACACTATCAGCAACAACAGTTTATAGTGCACCACAAAAAAATCAGGGTTCTGTACGTTGTGCCTGTGCTGTGCAGTAAAGTCATGACAAATGAGGGGACATTGAGTGGAATCCAGGTGACATTCTTTGGCTGACTGCCTTTTCTCTGCCCACCCAGGGGAGTAATTTCACACTGTTGAGAGGCTACTGCACACATTTTTCATACAGAAGAAGGAAGCAGCAGAATGAATGGTAGCGTTTGATTTCCCGCGTGCGCACCTGAAGACGAGTCCGATTTTGAGAACCTTCATGGATTATGGAGCTCTGGAGTTCTCTAAAACAGCTCGACAAGGTGAAACGAAGTCTCACAGCAAAGCGCAGACAGAAACTGCCTCTGGTATGTTAGTTTAAAAATGAATCATAAAAGCACTTGTCTTTTGTTTTTGCCCTTTCCTTTTTCCATCCTCAGATGGTGTGAGAAAAGCATGGGGAGACGACAGAATCCACTCTGATACAGGGACAACCAGCCCTATCTTTTTTCTTTTTCTTTTTCTGGGTGAATTCTCATAAGAATTATCTATGGTTATGCTCCTAGCTTTTGACAGGTCGATTGAACAGCGCTAGCTTGTTTTCTCTCCAAAGATAGGACCCAGAGCAATGGAAAATACTTTGTCTGCTATCATCAAAGGCCACAATAATCCCCTACACTGAAATATATAGAACTCTAGACATGAGAAAGTAAAGAAAAGGCCAATGGACCCGAGAGAAATACAAGAGTAAAACCCAGCAGAAAATAATCCTTTACAGCAAATACAACAAAAGGGGAATTTCTGAGTACTCTCATATATTTTTACCACATCTACATGTCCTATTAAATGATAGCTTTACAATATAATCAAAGCTCAGCAGTTTTGCACCAACATCATTTAAGCTGACCAGGATTAACTGTAAATTGTCACTTCTGAGCTTCTCGGGACATAAGGTGGAGAAATGCTCCAGACAGAGGAGCTACTGGGCTGTTAGAACACTTTAAACATACCCTTTAACTTACACTGCGGTTTTGGCTCCCACACTAATATTTGCTCCCACAAGAATTTGTATGTGTTAGCGTGCAAAGTAATAAAGCAGAGGAGAAATAACAAGGGTACAGTGTAGGGCAGGTTTGAAGAAAGGGCCCATTGTATTCCTATTTGCTCAGGGACAAAAGTCAAATGCAAACATTTTGAACTTGCTCGCTGCAGACAAGTAAAGCGATGTGCAGGAATTTGAAATCATTTGAAATCATTAAAATAGTCTCTCTGCTCTTGCTGTTGTCGCACTTTTCTCCTCTCCTCCTCTCCCTTAGCTTCCCTGCTTAGCCTCTTATGTCCTTGTCTAGTCTCGTGTTTTTTTTGTATTACTTTTCCCTGGAACACTCTCTCACAGTCTGTTCTCTAAAACCTAAAAGAGGAATTATGGATTTGATCAACTGGTCTCTGAATGCAATTGACACCCCTTTCTCAACGAGAAGTTTGGGCTTGGGGGAGCCTGAGTGCTGAAGATATCTACCTATTCGGAACCATGATAACAGGGATCTTGCTGATCGGAGCTGGCTTGGCCCTGACTTATCGAAGAATTAAGAAAGCGGAACCGGCTGTTCAAACCCCCACAAGGCTGCCCACTGGGATTGGAACGATGGGAAGAGGCGTGAGTTTCTCAAAATGGGCTCATTGAGTGCAGCACGGATAAGATCTTGGAAAGGCTTACGGCTGCCGTGAATACTCAGAATAAGATCACTGAATGCAGACTGGATTACATCTCGGAAGGGCTCGCTCGGAATAACATCTCTGAGCGCAAATTGGATGACATCTCGTGGAGGCTCACTGTGGTCGTGAGTTCTCAGAATCGGCTCTTTGAGCACAAGAATGACAACATCACAGAGCGCAAGTATGGCGAAGCTCGCGGCTCTCCAAAGGGAGATTGAGAGACTGTAGAACTGCTTTGAAATTCATATGAGCTGTTCGCACTAAAGTAAAAAGCACCATCACTTCATGCGGATACCCTCCAGAGGTATGTTACAAGAGCCGAACAAAAACACCCTGATAACGACTGTGTTTAGTCTGTTCCCATTCCATGCAAGGCCACCTGGGTTGGCTGGAAGGCTGTTTACTTAGCCTAGCAGGGCGAAGGACACTGTCTCAGCTGAACTCTGGACACACACACATACATATACACTGATATGCACACACTGCAGAGCAACCTGCACATGGCGAATAAAGCCTTGATTGATTGAGTTGGTGTGGGGGTGGGGTGGGGTGATTTGTTGTTGTTGTTGTTGTTTGCTTGTTTGGTCTTTGGCTTTCTTCCACTGTGTGTCTCCTGTTCTGTCCCCCTCCCACAACCTGGTTCTGCTGAAGGTTTCTTCCTGTTAAAAATGACTTTTTCCTTTCCACTGTTGCCAAGTGCTTACTCCCAGGGGATCATTTGATTGTTGAGGTTTTCGCTCTATAATTGAGTCTTTAACACACAATGTAAAGCACCTTGAGGCAACTGCTGTTTGGCACTACATAAATAAAATTGAATTGATAATTGAATTGAATTGAACTCTTTTATTCCTAATAAGCCATCATTTTAATATTAATAGTGAAGTGCTGTAGGAGTGAAGTAATGGGAAGTAATGTCAGTGTGAGTTAACAACAGGCACTCTGGCACAACTCTCTTTAAAGCATACAATTTAGGACCGATAAAAAACGAGAAGCCCAACACTACTCTTGAAAAACCTTGTTTTGACATCCTCTCGATTACTAAAACTCGCTGAGCTTAAATTACTGCCAGCCACCGTGTTACTCCTCATATTTACTGATATGTAAGATAAACGCAATTAGTAGTGATAAAGCCATAGAGTGGAACTGCACTGCAAATACAGTCACAGTCACTTGCAGAGCTCTTACTGTACTGTCTCTCTGTGACGGGTTACTTTCTGAAAAATTTCATCTGGCTTTATTATCACATTCAAGCACCTGAGAAATTCTAATTCCACAGTTATTGGAGTTTGTGATCATTCAGACAAAGCATAAGATAGGTCAAAGGTCAAAGGCAATCAGCACCATTCAGTGAAGGTGACAAAGCAGCAGACTCGAGTCAATATTGACTTCTTCTGTGTACCTACATTCCTCCTACTGGGAGACTGAGGCAGACAATACAAGGACAGCAGACTGCTCTGGACCTTTCATCTCCCTTTACACGACCAAGAGTAGCAATGAAACGAAGAAAGACTCAGATGACTTGTGAAATGAAGAAAACTTCTGTCAAACTTTATAAAAGGTTTCAGAAAAGGAAGAATGAGTAAATCAGCTTTTCTACCAGACAGGATTTTTGTTTATGAAAAAGAAACGTTGTCACTTGCTGGGAAAGTACTTTGAGGAGAATGTTATCACAGTGTAGACGCACATTTGTTTCTCATAGAAAATGTGAGGTCGCCTTCTAGCTGGCTTTGATAGGTGTGTTTGAACAGCCAAATGACAGCACAAGGAAATCACTGGCATCTTGTGGGTTACATGCCACATAACAGCAAGAAGCAGACGGCTGTTTCATCCTTTCCTCCATTGATCCACTATGGGTATTAGATTCCTGCAGATTTGAGTCATGAGTTACGATATAGACACTTTTTTCGCCTGCTGCAGGTCCAAACACACACACACAAATTAAACTGTTGATACGAAAAAGCCTTTTTTAAAGCAGCGCAACAGGCCCAAAATGTTCCTGCTTAGTTTCGACCATATTGAGCTATGATTGGCTGGTCACAATGACCTTAGCGCATCATCAATCACTGCCGCCCCCAAGTGCTTCAGTTTTTTCTCTCCCATTATTAGTCTTTACAGGGCCGGTGCTGTGATGGATATCACCACAGGGAGAATGTCTCTTCTGTGGCTTCTAATGGGGTGAGACCACCCCCACATTCACATTCTGAGACAGAAAAGAGCATAAAATCACTCAGATAACAGCAAGGGGAGGCAGAGGGGTTAAACAATCAACCATTTGGAGGCTGTAGGTGTTATTATGCATTAGGGGCTGATGCCCTTCACTGACTAAGACGTTTGTCAGCCCACTCACTGAGGAATATGCTACTCTGTGCTGAGCATCGCTGCATCCAGCTTCTTTAAACAGGATATTGCGTTTAAAGACTCTGAAGGGAAGATAGATGCAGTGCATTCATCCAAGACAAGATATCTATTCTGCCTCATTTGGTGTTCAACATGCAACATACAGTATAAATAAAGTCTAAACAGCAGGTGGTGCTGTCTGTACAGTTAATGGGCCCACAACTATACTTTTTCTTCCAGAGGGTAGTGCTTAAGTACATTGTCTTTGTCTGACGTACTTATATTTTTGTTGTCTGAGTGAGTGTAAGCATGGCATTTTCTTGCATTTGAATAGGTATAATAACAGTGCTGTGATCTCTGCGTGGAATAATGAACACATCTTGGTTGATATTTGATCCAAAAGACTTTTAAAGTTTAACCGTTGAATTTTTTACACAGTCAGACTAAATATTAGCTTGAAAGCAAGACTCAAAATCCATGGATAAAATCTGACTACATCTGTACAGTGTGGACGTTTTTCTCTCTCTTTCCTCCTAACATTCATTTTACTATCCAAAGTAGAGCTCAGTTAATCGCAGTGTGATCCAGCGAACAACAGATGGCACTATTGGACACATCATGCTCCACAGATACTCCCTCTCCTGCACAAATGGTCTTGAGTGCAGATGTGGGTTGAAAGGGGTAGGAGGATGCAATCAATGCTCTCTGAATGTTCATAATGTAGATGTTCTAGTGCCTGTGTTCTGACCTTTTATGCCCAAACATCACATTTTTGTTTCAAATTCCCACTTTGAAAAATAGTGAGTAGAATATGTATATTGTGCTCTGTACCTTTGAAACCTGCAGCTCACGCCTGTCTCATAGAAATGCTATTTACAGTACATCAGAGAAGCATGAAAAGAAAAGAAAAAGAGGGGCTGATGGGGAGGGGGATGTATATTTATCTTACCCAGTGTGCTGAAAAACAACCACAATGTGGAGCAATGCATAATGTAACAATGGAGTGAGTCATTACAAAGATGCATGTGTGTGTTGCAACAATGCTGCAAGAAAGTCATAGTGTGATGGCATGCGCTGAAGATGTGAACCAGCAGATCCTCAGATGTTTTTTTCATTGCTTTGGTTCAACAGAGGCTGTCTTTTGAATGCTGCAAGTCAGAAATGCTGAGATTTTTTTCTTTTGTTTTTTTATTTCTTATTTCCAGCAAAAACCATACAGTAAATATGCAATGAATGCATGCATGCTACTTGTGCTGCACTTAAGTAAATTTTTAAGATTAATGCTTTTGTAGCAGGCTATTCTGCATTCTAAATCATTTTAAGTACCCTTTGTTGCAAAAATGTCTGAGGATTTACATGGAAACAACTGAAGGAATAAGTTCAGCTTGTGTGCATAAATGCACTCAGCTGACTGCAGGCTGCATGGGGATTCTTGCATTTGATTGACAGCTTCTGTAAGCAGACTTCTTCACAGTAGAAGAAGAGACAATATGAACAAATTTACAAGGCATGTGTTGTTATAATTATGATTTAAGAGGAAATTACATTAGCATTGCACTGCAAAATCACTGCCAGTGTGTTACATGCTGCTGCAGGCTGTTAGTAAGTGTGACCATCTCTCATGATGCAACGACTGACTGCTTCCACGGCGGTAACATAACAGTAAGAAATACACTGCGTTCAGGTTATGCAGATCAACAAGTTCAACAAAAAAATGAACTGAAATCTTTTTGATGATCACCTTTCAATTTTTTTACTTGCCAGACACTTAACGAGTAAAGTCATTAAGAGATAATGGCTCGTACTTGAATTTGCTTCATGAACAGAGTAGGTGACCTCAGCTCTCCACAAAACGTGTGAATCTTTTTGGAGATGTTGCTAAATTATGATTGTTGAGACTGTAACTAAAGTTGTCTCTTTAATCTTCCTTTGGCTAATTTTGTATAGTCCTCAGGGACTGTTGGTGACACACTTGCCATTGTGCTGTTCAGTCTTCAGTCCTGAAAGTGCTACAGGGCTGTCGGTAACTCTATCCCTGCTTTTGTTCCTCTCTCAAGAGACCACACGACAAAAGATGCAGTTAATGAGTTTATTTGAAAAAGAAGGGAAAAAATATGTTGAATGGAAGTGGACTTTATAGAAGCACATGGATGAATAGCAAAGGAGCAAAAATAGAAACTTTGAATTGACATTGTTGCTGTTTGAAGGTAAATGAAGCCGTAAGTTGAATGCACATCATTTAAACACTTTATGTAATGGCTTCCATAAGGAAAGAGAAACTGAACATTTAAGCACAACAGTATCAAAAAAAAGTTTGGTGTCTTTTTTGATCAAGTCTGATTAGCATATATCCAAACTGCACTTTTCTGCTATAACTTTAAAAGTAGGTGCTCATAAATCTCGTCAGGGGATTATCTGCAGTCAGAACCCTCCATGATGGTCATGATTAGGCCCAGTGGGTCTTTGGTTGGTTTGGAAAGTGTAAGGCTATGTTCAGTGTTAGTACTCTTTCCCCTTAACTCTCTCTGCTGCTCGATCCAGCTGTGAGGTCAGTGAGCTCCAAAGTCTTTGATGGACTGGAAAGAGGAAATTACTTTTTTTTTTCCTTTTTGTGGCCATGATATTAAATGTACACGGTTGGTTTGATTTTAAAGACATCCTTTCAGACGCTCTTGAATGAACTGGGAGGATACATGGGAAACAATTTATTTTTGTGACTTAAGTCAACATTTTCCCCCCCTCTATACCCTATAGCAAAGCTTCCTCTATGATCATGCCTTCTCCTGCCAAAAGTTCCTCTTTTTTCTCCCACATTCTATTAATTTTGTTCTGTTTGCTGAAATTATATCGAGGAACGAGTATAATTCACCCCTGCTCCTCCACTACCAACACCACTGCCAATGCTTTGCATTATTGAACACATTGCAGCATGGGCACCGTGTCAGATTTACAGACTTAGTTCAGTTGCAGTGGACAAGTTGTGGTCAAGGCTGCTCTGAGATAAACATGAGGCACAATACCATTTGTTAATAGTCTTTCAATGACCCTGTTAGCTTTTTAGCACGGTTGATCATTCAGTGGTCATGAATTCTATTAACAAGAGTTAATGAAAAAAACACATTAAAAAGCAAATGAAACTCAGATTTTTCTCTCTGAAATTAAAAAGGTCACCAATTATACAAAACTGAAGGTTTTTCTTGATATTTTCAGTAAAAATACAAGTTTATTGATTCTTTTGTCTGCATTTGACACACAAACATTGGCCAGATGAGGATTTGCTATGTTTTATCAGTGTTACTGCCAGGCTAAACTATAGCCCTACAAGATGTGGATCATCAAGCATTTCCTCCTGAAGCACCCGGAGCTCTGCTTTTCTTTCACACATGAGTAGGCAAACCATCCAATAACCCGAATGGTACAGAATTCTGAAGTATGGCATCTGCACCATGCAGGTCAGTTATTGTCGTACTGTAGCTTAGCAGGTGTCTGATTTCTCTCAGTTCTTTTCATCTATTCAGGGTTTTCAATCTTTTCAGACTGATTCTCTAGTCAGGTGTATGATGCCCATACTTAAAGATCTTTGAGGTGGATGCAGGCTCACCAAGCTTGCCAAGGCAATTAAACTCATGACCTTGAGTGGGTCACATGGAGACTGACATGAACAGAATATTCTTACTTCAAAGTTTAAAAAAAAGAAGATGCTGACCCAGAAAATACTTTACATGTTTTTTGTCTTTCACTTACTGCCACGATGCAATTTTCTGCTAGTATGGCATATTTTGTGCAACTAACAAATTATGGAGGGTTTAATTTAATTTAGGATTCAAAATAAATGCAAATGCAAATTTCCTGTAACAGACCAAATAATTTAGAGTTGTGTAGAATTTGTGAAATGAATATAAATGTGCCATCTGCAGAGCTGAGACCATTGGCCTCTCTTCAAGAACAGATACAAAAATGGGTCGCATTGTATTCCATCAGCCTCAGAACTGTAGCTCTGAGAACACAGTGTGCTAACATGTGCAGTACCTACTACAGAGAAGAAAAACTTCAGCCTAAATATTCAAGTATTTACATATGAGTCATTATTCAATCACTGCCACACACCAGTGCACTAGATGATGAAGGGTTTAGCGTGGTGCACGGGGAGACAGTGAGCTGGAAAGTGAGTGAGATAAGTGAGCGGGTGTGTTTCTGCGTGCGATGATACCAGCAGCAGCGACTGTTCAGTATGACTGGAAGACCAGATGGAGTCAGAGTTAAGATGGAGTGTTTGATTTCCCAGCTCTTTTTCCCTCCTGCAGGTGTTTCACCAGCACCGCGTGCACACGTTGACTCCATTTTTGACAGTCATATTGCTTTGCTGTCTGGTTTACATTTGCTATCTCCAAATGAATGATAAAGAATAACTCTTACCTCCACACATTTTGTCCTTCTGACTCAGACACATACTGAGTAAGAGGCTGGATCATCTATTTGACCATAATTCAAAGACATTTCATCACAGTTTAAGGACGTTTTGACCAAAAAAACCCAGTAATTTGTCTTTTTGAGAGTTTTTCCAAGGGTATCGGAGAAGAATCACAGTATGAATAAAATAGGATGGTTAAATGTGTGCTAACTGGGCTGATGTTTTTACACTGCTAGATAAAGAGGGCCCTGATAATGCATTGTCTTCAGAGTCTCGTTTACACAATTCATGGCTGGAGGCTGTGAAAATTTACCAATTATCTGTGTGTGCAATATAGCAACGCTGTTTGACTTGGATGCAACCCATACGTTTGGATCCAACACAAGAACTGAAAAGGACCTCAGTCTGTGCAGTCCGCCCTACAGCTAGCAGGGCGCCAACCATTTAAAAACAGTATGCGTACCATGCAGTAGCAGAGCTGCCCATGTAAGTTAGGGAGCATAGTTATAATGATAATTATGCTACAGAGCCGTGCAGTAGAAGCTAGTGAAGGCAAGCATGGGCAGCTATTTATTATTTCTGTATAGACTTAAAAAGCAGGAGCATGAAGGTTGTTGCTATGCCTCACAATAATTCCATGTTCTCATATTAATATCACTATAAGCCAAAAGTCCAGAACAAACTTTTTCACTTCTTTTTCTAATCTTGCTTTTATACCAAGGGTGTCAAACACAAGGCCTGTGGGCCAGAATTGCACCAGCAAATACTCTAATGTGGCCCAGTGAAGTGCTTTGGAAAATATAAGGAGGGCATATATTTTTGGATTTAAAAGCTTTTCTGTAAGTATTACAGCTTTTTTCTGCTTGTAAACACCTCTCCCACGCCCATTCATACTACACCAAAGTCACAAAGTAATGGATGAAAAATTTATTAAGAGAAAAGTTCCTGGTTTTTACTTTACTACTGAAATTTTAGGTTAAAAACAGAACTTGTTTATAGAGCAACAAAAATGCTTTATAAATACAGTCGGGGCAGAGAGCTAGCTGAACATTTTTTGGTCAATTTTACACATTTATATAAAAAAAACCTGGAATGTGTTGTTGAAATTGAACTTCTTTATCTTATATTAAAATATTGCAGTGATTAAATGTGTGGTTGAATATCTTTAAACTGACAGAAAGGGGACTTTCACTCGTCCGACCCACTTAAAATCAAAGATGGCTGTATATGGCCGTTGATGTTAAATGAGTTCGACATCCCTGCTTTATACAATGTCCAGAAAGGCCAATTTCCTTACTATATTCACCCACCTTAGACCATATTGTATGCACGGGGGAGCCAATCAGAAGAAATTTGTGGGAGAATGTTAATTTTGGACTCTGAGTTATGCAATGCTCCACTGGAATTAAAAATTAAAACGGAACAAATAGTTGCCTAAAGCTTGTAGAAAGAGAAGAAGAAGTTCAGGTGGAGCTGACACAACCAAAATGAAGCCAGCATATGTACAGCTCAATATGTGTGTGAGTGAGTAGAATCTACAGTATGTCTTTATGCCATGATGACAAAATGTTTGCAATCATGAAACAATATCTTCTTGTGCGAATGAGTCTTTGCGAAAGAGATGATGTTCTATAGCGTGTATGAACAGATGGTCTCAAGAGCAAAACTGTATCACGTTTCAGCTCAAAAAGGATGACTTGCTCGCACAATTCCTGAGATTTAAAACAGAGGCTACTTAGAGCTAATATTTCCTCTTCTCACATCATTTTCTTACCTCATACCCTACAAGAAGTAATTTTATGGCCCTGAACATTTGTTTTTACAGCATCCATGTTTGATGGTATTTCTGTGTTGTTTATAAGAAATGAGAAAAATGAAATGAAACGAAAGAAGTTTAGAAGAGAAAAACTGGTAATATATTCATTTTGCCTAAAGCTACTTTATCTTTGTTCTAACTCCAGAAATTACCCAAAATGTGCATGCATTGTGCACTCTGGTGGAGTAATATTGTAGCCGGTACACACTTTTGAATGCTCACAGCGTGGGATCTACTGTATAGTAACTAGAAACATATAAACTGAGCTAAAAATGTGCAGCCTGTAAGAAATAACAACGGCAGCGAGCACAGCCAGGCTGGAAACACTGTGAAAATGAACGGAAGCTATAATGAAAATAGAAATTGTTAGAAAAAAAACAGGATCATTTGGGCTGAAGCTATCAAACTATTACTTTGCAGGCATTCATTTGTTTGTGTGTGTGTGTGTGTGTGTGTACTTGCATGCCTGCACCACCAGTTTTGAAGAGAAGTCTTCTGTAGGTCAGAAAATTCTTTGATACAAAGAGTTAGTCACTCAGACAGAGCACAGGTGACAGATATGCATTATGCATGAGAGCGGAAGGAAAGGCTGGATATAAAAAGAACACTAAGATATTCACAGTTACACATACAGTTGAGCAGAGCCATACTGTATTGTTGCTGAAGGCAACTTTATTAAAACACAACTAGACAACCGTGCTGCACAGCCTGTGCTTTTTCAAACACATTAACACAAAAGAATACGCAGGCATGTACACAGCTTCAGCACATAGGTCGCACATATTCGGATGAGCCTTTTTGCATGTATAAACAGTTCAGAAAATACTCCCACCACAGCTAACTGTGCTCCCACTCCCTCAGGCTGAGGAGGTAGTCTGGGGCTGCACTTTAGTGCCCGGCTGCAGAGAACAACTTTAAAAGGTAAGTGTCAGGTCTCTCCATCTGTTTTTCTGTTCTGGGACAGACAACAAGTAAAATCGCTTCAGTGATCAAAAATTACAAACCAGATGTCAGCAGCAACCCCGACTTCTTGGAGGTTTATGCTGTCCTCCTTTGTGATTGCGACTGACACTGTAGGTCGAAAACATTAGCAACCCTCACTCGACACAGGTGATGGTGTTTGTAATCAACGGCTGAAGATTAATTATGCAGATTTAATGGTGGTAGAAATTTATGTGTACTTAATCTTAGTCTCAAACTACTTTTATGTAAATGAGGGCCATTTGATCACTCGCTCTCCTACTGATCCTGAAAAGTTCCACGTCTGCACGGCTATCAGTGAAGAACTTACTGAGGAGAACCTATTCTTTCAAACAATCTAATGTTTGCATATTTTTGTGACTAATTATTAAAGTAAAAATTGTTGATTTTTCAAAGTTTTTTGCAATGAACCACAAGTTAACATCTCAATGACCAACACAATAATCAACACAGTTCCTCTGAGGTTAACTTTAGCATCCTTACCTAATTGTTTTGATTCTATAATACCATCATACAGATGTTTTCAGTAAAAAACAAAACAAAGCAAAGCAAAAACTCCCGTCTTTAGCAGTTTGATAACTTAATTGTTCATCAGAGAACAGCGGAAAGACACAGCGTTTCCTGATGCACAATTCTGAATTGTATTAACCTTTAACAGTATCATTTACAGCGTTTATGCTCTGGAGGTAGCGGTCGAGGAGGGCAGGTGTCTGTAACTTGTGATGCAGCTAGCTCTCCAGAAGAGGATGAAGGGAGACACATTTTTTTAAGTAGCAGCTAATTTCAAATTCAACATTTCTATCATCTCGACAAACATCAGCAAACACACAAACTGTTTGTGTTCAGGTTGTCACACAGTGTGTCGCTAAAGGTCCAGCTGCTGTTTTTCACAGTTAACTTCACTCAGAGATGGAGAAAGATATGAAAGACAGAAGAGGAAGAAGAGAGGATGGATTTAAAGGCAAAGACTGCTCAGTGGCACGTGATAAATTTAAATTTAAAGCTTGCATGTGATGTCATCATTTTAATCACATATTGGATTTGTAGATGTGTTTTGATAAATTTCTGAAGTTCTGCAAAACAAACAAAGCTCTACTAACTTTGGGTTACTCAAATGTTGCATGAAAATACTGGGTAGCTTTGTGTGAGATAAACGGGTTAGCTTCCATTATGTGGTGAATTCACAGTAGTGACGTGTATTCGACTGGTTGATGTGGTGCTCATGGTCAGATTTAGGTTACATCAAGTGTAGCAGAGATGAATTTGCATTTAAGCTGATGATGCTTAGATTAATTAGCTTTATACTGTCTAATGTAAATATAGTATAAACATTATAGCCTGTGAAACTGTTAACATCTTGTTTAATATAAATCCACAAAGAGCAGCAGGTCAGGCAATCACATCCTTTACACTAACAAAAACCTACATTTTACTGTTTAGTTGAGGAGGCAAAGTCAGCCTCTATGATGTCACTGATTGTGAAAAGTAAGCAGATTAATCAGAGTTAGAATTTACAGTGTAACATTTTTATTATATGTGCAATATTGTTTTATTATTATATTAATATAACACAACATTCAGTTACCTTTGAAAAAAAAATTTAGTAGAATTGTCCTTTAAGGAGATTTTTAATGTCTTATTTTGACTACATTTCAGAGCCTGTACAATTTCACTTTTATTTGAGTATAAAAGTTGCTTAAGTAATTTTACTGAAGTACTTTTACCCCAGGTATCTGTACTTCTGCACTTTTGCCTCCTCTGTTTGTGTGTGTAAGTGTGCACACACTGCATCCTCTTCTGCTTATGTTTGCGTCCTCTGTTGAGTTTTAACAAAGCTTCATAGGTTTTGCATTTCAGATCTTTCCTCCCCATCATGGCATCACACCATTATCCTCTATTAAAGGCAATATACTGCATTCTAGCTCATCATCAATGTAATTTCTTACTCATTAGTATCCTGTACATTAAAATGTAGCACGCTAATGACCTTGTTGTTGTTGGTGTCTTAATAATTCTGAAAAGAAAAAAAATCAGGTAGCTGAAAAACGCTTCCTTAGAAACAGCTTTCATTTTCTTTTTATCTTAACAACCTTTAAACATGGAATTGTTTTAAACCCAAAGTAATGAGCCTGTTTTAAAAAACGTAAGGAGCAGAAAGTTTAAAAATGTAGGGAGCAAAAGTAAAACATTGTCGAAAAATAAATATTCAAGGAAAGTAGAGATACCTGAAAATTCTACTTGAGTACAGTCGCAAAGTATTTGTACTTTGTTACTACCCACTACTGCACACAAACAACAAGTGGACATACTCCGGTCTTTCCTAGTTAAATGCTTCTTACACAACTGCGCACAGTGCCTCGTAATTAGCCTTCAACAGGATGGACATTCTTAATCTTAATCTTTCCCTTATCTCTCGTGCCAGACGAGAGAAATTAGTGGCCTTCACCCCGCCACTTGGCTCCTCTTCACGCCTTGACCATTTTTCCTTATTATAGCTTTATGGGACCATGTGGCCCAATGTGATACCGCTGCAGACCATGGCCGGCTCGTTATCCCTGTCCTTTTTTTATCCTTTTGCCTGATTCATGAAATGTCTTCTGTGGCACTGGTGACTTAGCAACATTGATGTTACAATTCAAAGGTGCTCTCTGTTCTTGTGAGCGTATCAACAGACTGTTCATTGTGTTCTTTGAGTGTACACATGCATGCATAGATTCTGACATACAGAGGGAAGGGGGGGGGGGGTAATGAATGCATAGACACACACAAAAAGAAGGGATGTGCTCTCTCTCATTCTTTAACACACTTTAATATTCCCCTTGGTTGTGTTTGCCCCCAGCATAATCTAGGTGCACCTTGGCATAGTAAGAAGAAATGTCTCACTTATCATTTGCATCTGGCTTCTGTTGTAACCTTTTTGCATACAAGGGAATTACTACACTGTGTACTACTCAGACACATGCAGACTGATATATTCATCTTCCACTGACAACAAATTCCTGTCAGTCATAATTCCTGCATCGAAGCTAGCCTTTAGCATTTTAGTAAAATCTCACCATCAGAAAGATACATAGGGGCTCATAGTCATTCCATACACAACGCAGCAATCCCAGAACAGACTATGGCAAAAACAAGAGATAAATAAGTAATGGAATTGTGAGTGGAGAGAAAAACAACAGCAAAAATCAGAGACAATATGAGAACATTGGGTGAGGAAGAGATGAGCGCTTGTGCGTCTTATCGGTGAAAGGTTTTATCGTCCTTTCTCCTTCAAATTAAAGACACGGCCCTGGTTTTGTCTCAGAGGGATGCCACTTTCACCGTGGTCATGAACCATCCTATTCGTATTTCACTATTGTTATTTTTATGCAAATGCATTTTTCTTTTGTCCACTTTTTCTCGCCCTAATGAAACGGCTGCTCTGATGGCAGCGTTGCCCTCTCTGGTGGCATACAGGAAAATCACCAGATATGCACTGCAACACTTTTGAGAAGATACTTCAGACCTTGATGAGATTACTAGAGGTGCTGCTTTTTCTTCAAGGTGGCTTATAAATATTTAAAGTTTGACCATCACAAGATGCTTACAAAAAGATTGTTCTTCTAATTTACTTTTTTGATAAAGGATTTACTGCATTTAAACTTAGAACTGCATTTTTTTTCAGTGTGTTCACTCAGGCTAATGACATCCAGGGTTTATTTGTTCCTTACACTACAGTCACATTAGTGAAAACAGTGATTGGACACCAGGGCACGACCAGTGAAGTTGCAGCCTTTGAAATGGTTGCTTTGAAGACAGAGACCAGGTCTGCTCTTTTGTTGTGCAATATATTTATTTAAAACCTGTCAAGTTTTTCTTTTACTACCGGTAATATATGTATATAGACTTTATGTTTTCTTATATTTTTTATATGTATATAGCTTAGATTCTTTTTAATACTTGCTTTTATATTCATATTTACTTATTTCATTGTGTTGAAATTTCAGTATGATAACTGATCCATTTGCTGAATGACAATAAATCTACATTCAGATTTATTGTCTTATTTAGTTCTGTACCCAGAACTTCTTAGATTTGCTCTAAAAAATAAGAAATTCCTCCACAAATTTCTAGTTGCTGCAGAAGAGCAATTTAACTGCAAAATCAGATATAACCAGTCGGCAAACAGCTGAGTCGAGGTTCTTATTGCAAAGAGATGTGTTGCAGACTCATCAGTGCAAACTGACTTAGACTGATTGCAAAGTGTTGGCAATCTGTCTGCATTTATAAATTATTTGTAAATCTTTGCAGTAGAACGTGCCTCAACACGACTGCAGTCAGTCTAAGTGGGATTATTTATTTAGATCACACCAAATCACAACAGCAGTCCCCTTGAGGTACTTTATATTGTAAGTTAAAGACTCTACGATAATAGAGAGAAAACCCCAACAATCAGATGGCCCTGTGGGCTACCACTTGGTGACAGTGGGGAGAAAAAACTCCCTTGGCAGAGGAAACGTCCAGTAGAATCAGGCTCAGGGAGGGGCAGCCATCTGCCACTACCAGTTGGGGGTGAGGGGAGGAAGGCAGGACAAAAGACACAGTATATAAGAGCCAGAGATCAATCCCATGTGAAATAAGTTCCTGAAAAATAAAAAATCACTGCAATCATCAGACAGCCAGTGTGTGTTTTATTGTTTGCCTTCAAATGTATCCATGCATTTTATATACGTCGCTTCATAACCACAATGGTTCCCAAAGGACGCAGCCTCCTGACAATAGTGAGCTCAGTTTCCTTGTTTTCCCAGCATTAGGCTGCTATTTCTGCCTGTAATTCATACATTCTCTGTTCAAATTAATTCAGTTATTAATGGTGGTCCTCTGAGTTTTTACCTGGCTCAACCATGTGGTCTAAATATTAGAGAAAACATCAGTTTGTCAAACTATTTGGCATATAACCACATGCCCGCAAAACAAATGAAATTCCCATCAGCTTCGATTGTGCTTTGTGTTTAATGGGAGTTGAAAAGATGGTGATTATGAGGAATATTATACTTGTACAACATCAACGTGTCACCATTGTTTGTGTGAGCATTCTGTCAAGCTGACATTGTTTTTACTCTTTCTACAGCCTCACAAAATCTGCAAGCATGACAGTAGATATGTGAAAAGTCAGAGAGCAATTTGTCATGTTCAGCCTTATCAACACTGTAATTGGAGTGTTTTCATGTTTTAAGTGATGCATTAGTGCTAAACACATTCATTAAAAAATCCATTAGACATACAGTATGCAGTCTTATATTGTTAACTTGCTAAGTGTTAAATTCATTAGTTATATACCCAGCAGCAGCATAGTCCACAGAAAAATAGGAAAAAAAATAGAAATTTTATCTTGTTCATAATGTGTATCAGAGTTCACTGGAATATTGCAAGTTACACAATCTTGCTTTTTTCAAAGTAACAAAAGAATCTCCGCTCTTTGAAGGTTAGCTCTAAAAACCATAATGGGAAAATGAAAAACAACAAGAACCCACTTTAGTGCTGATACACCAGCCAACGAGTCCATTTTGTGCTGGCACAGTTATTGTAAATGGAAAAAGAGAGGTTGGATTTAAAAGGTGCATAATAAAGATACCTACTGGGGGGGGAATCATCATCACATATCTGTAAAACATTTACATGCAAATCATTACATGCAAATTTATTCAGGACAGATAATACATGTCAAAAGATATGTCATTTAACGTACTGCTGTTCCCAGTATGTGATGAGTGAGTGTTAAATAAAACTAATTACTAAGTCTGAACTGTGAACCTGTCACATGAACATTTTCCAGAGAAGACAAACAGTGTGATGGTGTGAAGTTACATGAGATGTGAAATCCAGGGAAATTATTTTGAAATTCTTAACAGATCAGAAAAAGTAGAAAATGTTGTTTATAACAGCGGTGTCAAACATAAGGCCCGGTGGCCAGAATCGACCCGGCGAAGACTCCAATTCAGCCCACTGGGCATCTTTCAAATATGTGTTTGGACTTTTAAGTGTATAAAGGGTCCAAAGTGAAATAAATGAATAAAATGGGCAATTTTCTGCAAATTAACAAAAACTTTCAGCTTCATAATTAATGACATGAATAGCAATAAGCTAATACCAGAACTTTTCCATGAATTTACGCATTAATATCTTACAATTTAACCCCAAAGAGTTGTCCTGACAGATTTCTTTCATTAACTACAGCAGCATTTCTCATGTAGACGAAACTGAAATGCACTGTTGAAATTGCTCCTCTTTTTCTTCTATTAACATATCTGAGAGATTAGATGTGCAGTTAAACTACTTGACATTGACAGAAACCCACTTCAGATAAAAAGTTGGCTGTTTGCAGCCCAAGATGTAAAATGACTTTGACACCTCTAGTTTAGAGAGTCTGGAAACATTGACTGGGTGACATGTATCTCGTTGCCATACTTGTTTGCCATTTTTTAAACAAATGCTTTCCTTTTGATTGATATTAACATGTTATGTTAACTGGGCACCCTACATTGTTTTCTTTTATACAACAGAGTGGCTGCAAAGTAAGCATCCTAAAGATTATTCTACTGCCCTTGTTATAAAACAAAGGCAGAGAATCCAAATGGCTCAGTAATTAAAATGTCATTAATTTGGGGTCTCTTATCAGACCTCACAGACAGCTCTTATTGCAGGCCTGGAAGGAAGATAGAGCTTGCTTGTTCCCAGACAGCACCACATGCTGCTACCATTCACTCATCAGCTATCTCAATAATGGGATATATGGGCCTGCAATAGACTGCATTGCATTTTGACAATTAGCCAATTACATTTCTTGTGTGCAATACTGGGATTAGTTGGCAGAACTAGTCACCTCATACAGATATCTCATTAAAGAAGTAAATGAGGTTCAATGTTCACTAGTTTTGGTGAGTCATAGCCTTTTCGCTTCACATCTCAGAGTCTGACGCGTGAACATGGGCGTGCAACAGAGCATGTAAGAAAATATGTGTACACATACAAAGACTGGATCTGCTATCACAATCATGGAACAAGGGAGCAATCAGACACTTTATTGTGATAATTATAATTGTGTAATTTAAAAATTAATTAAGATGCACTACTATTTCTTTCTTTATGCTCAGTTTCACATTCCACTGTATGCAGGAAATAAATATTGCGCATTCAGAGGTCAGAGAAACAAAAAAATAGACATTTTTGGACCGAACATGATAAAACACATGGGCAGTAATTTTTCAACAATGCACTTGTTTGCTTTTTCCCTTCCTATAAAAAATATTTTAAATCCCCTGAAAATTGCAGATGCTTTCTGCCTTGTGCAAAAATACCACAAAAAAACCCCCAAAACAAAACAAACAAAGAAAACTCACATCCACACAGACACACACACACAAAAGTTTATTAGCAATAGCAATCTTGTGCTGTCATATTATGTCTTCTCGTGGTGTTATTCACCCAAGTCACTGTTTCTAGTTTAATCCCTGAAAATCCATTCTGACCGCTTGCACTACAGGAAGTCTGTGAGTTCTCTGCTTCATCTCAAACTTGTGCAGAGAGCAAACATAAAGTTCGAAACTCATGAGCATCCATTTGCACATCGCAAATCACGAATTCATCCACCAGGGGAAAATTACTTCTGTGAAATCCTGAAGCGTCTGAGGAACATTCAGAGGAAATGTTTGGAACTGCAGAGTATGGAAGTGTGCTGGCTCAGAGAGCATTAAAAAACCCATGAGTTTTTTGGCATTATGTGCACAATCCGGCCTAAACATATGGATCACTGGCCAGATTTGCCTCTCAGCAAATTCATCTGCTTCTCCAAAATGCAAATCAAGTTGAAGGATTGCCATTTTGACAGAGTGGAGGATGTCCAGCGCACATCCCAGAAGCACAAGTACAAGGGAACGTGATGGGATTTCTACTGAAAGATCTAAACAAACAACAGCTGCATGACCTTGAACATTGGTCCAGTTTAAATTAGGTAAGACACTGGCAGTTGGTAAAATGAGACTTTGATTTTTAAGCACTTGTTTTCAGAACTTTTTGATCACAGCAGAAGAAGAGGACAGAAAGCCAGAGTGAACTTCAGGCTGATGAAAGCTATTACATAATCAGTCTTGTTTGACAAATCAACCTAATCTGATGAATCTCCTGTATCCACTGATGCCATCTGTTTGACCCCTGAAAAGCTGCTCGTGGTTTACAGCAGAGCCTACTACTGAGCACAGCAGGCTCAGTGTGCTGTGTTAGACATGGGGCTTACAATGTAGATCAAACGCGGCTGAGCAATGACTGAATGCAGCCAAGGCAGTTCACCTGTCCTGGTAGCTGAACAACTGGTATCATCATTCTTGGTGATGTCTGAGCCCAAAGCAAGTCAGAGGAGGTCAGCGTAGGTGGCCTGACCAGAGCAGATGAGCACACAAGCGAGGACAGCTGCTCTGGACAGATGCCGTCATTTGGAGAGCATTAGCGTGCTTTAACCGTGCGTGTTATTAGGCTGGAGTGTCGAATGGAGTCACTGCTCACGCAGCCACCGTGCACTGTTTTCAAGCTCAAACAATGCAGACTCATCCCAAACAAGCACATGTATTTAAAACAATAGCTCTTAGTGTGGTAAATGGCCTGCATTTGTATAGCGCTTTTCTAGTCCTTAAGGACCCCAAAGCTCTTCACACTACATTCAGTCATTCACACACACTGGCGATGGCAAGCTACATTGTAGCCACAGCTGCCCTGGGGCGCACTGACAGAGGCGAGGCTGCCGGACACAGGCGCCACCGGGCCCTCTAACCACCACCAGTAGGCAAACATGGGGTTAGTATCTTGCCCAAGGATATTTGGCATGCAGCCAGGAGGCAGCCTGGGATCGAACCACCGACCTTCTGATTAGTGGCTGACCTGCTCTGCCACCTGAGCTACAGCCACCAGTGTGGATGGCGATATACCTATATCTAAACAGATGCCTTGTTATCATTCAACACATATATATGGATTTAATTAATCTGTCCACACATTTTAGATTATGGCAGAATCTTTTCACAATTTCATGCTTGCATGAGAACAAAATAACAGACAGAACTTTTAATATCATTCTGTAATTGTTAAGATATAATACAATATCACCTATCAGCAGACTGACTGAGACTATTATGAAAATGGGTCTAACATCAGAGTGTGTGAAATGTCCGTGATGTATATTATTATCATTTCTCCTGGGCTGTTTGACTGCGGGTTCCCTTAGAATCTGGTGTCAAACCTGTAGGAATAAAACATTTTCTTTTTCTCAAATAACCCTTCAAATCACAGCGAGTCTACGGCTCACTCCATAAGAACACCACAGGCCAACTCCGGTAGTTGATTTAACTGTCATATCACATCTGCATCAGCAGAACCCCTCATTAGTGTTTCAGCGCACTCTGATTGCTGATTGACCAGATTGCGATTGCAGGCATCAAAGCTATTTCCTCTTCCCAGTCACATCCTACCTCATATTCCCCTTTTCATTCTCCCCTCTCTCTCGCTCCAACATTAAGGGTCTCTTAGAGTTTGCTTAAGGTTGGACCTGATTATGTGCTTTCTCAAGCTCAGACTTGAAAATGTGTTCTTTTTGTGAACTTTAAGCAGTTACAGATAAAATTCATCTCGAAAATAGCCAAAAAGCAAAACTCCTTCTTACGATCACATGAAATGTTAACATAGGGACTCACAATCGCTACGTAGTCTGCATGTAGTCACAAAATTACATTTTCTTCAACATTAAATAACAAACAAACAATATAAACTCCTCTAATGTCAGCATCACGCTTGTCATATTTACCACTTTTGAACATTACAATCTACCTACTGTTTACCACCATTAACTGACAGTTTTTCCTCTTGAAATGAGAAGAATGTTTCCTAGAATATTAAATTTCCTTTCTTCTCTGAACTCTGTCTCTGAATATATTTCATGCAATAAAAGTGTATAACTGCAGAGATGAAATCGGCGGTTATTCCTTTTCATTTCCTCTCTTCATGTCTTTTTTTTTTCTTTTTCCTTATGTGGATTTCAAGGCACAAGTTTTCATTCTCGATAAAACCACTGAGTCGCTTCCTGTGTTTTGGTGTTAAGTTTTAATCACATGCAGCATTCATTGGCAGAGATGAGAGGGCGGTTGATTTGAAAGGCTCTCTGAAGTGTAACGCTGCACCCAAATAGCTCATTGGGCTTTCATGCCAATTTGGTATGATCTCTGCCATCTCAAAGTGTAAAAAAATGCTTATGCAAATAAGGAAGATTTTATATCTCTGCACAGATTTAAAGGTTTGTTTACTCGTATGACTCCCTCTGAGGATATAAGTGGCTTATATATGCTGCTAGAATAACATATAAACATGCAAATAAGCATATCTTATTTGTGCACATGACGACAGTTAATTATTATCATTTAATACAGGTTTTAGAGGAAAACTTATAGAAAATATATTATAATAGTTTTCCAAATATAATTAGACAAGTGGAAGCAACATATACAAACATGTTTTTCTTTTGAAAAGAAGCTGAAATAGTAATTGTGAGCGAGCTACAAACTACAAACAGATGCAAATAGGAACATAATAACAATAATTTGATCGATTTGATGTTGAGAGAAAAACCAGAAAGCGCTCTTTTCAAAAACAATTTTGTAAGTTAAATATCTCTGAACTAATTTAATTATAAATTAAATCAAAATTCATAACATATAGAATTTATCTTAACTGCTTTTGAAATATATTTTAATGACACAAATGTATTAACACAAAATTGAGAATTGCCTAATAATAAAATTTCTCATTAAATAAGGGTGTGTAGTTCATTTGTTCTGCTATATGAGCTCTGTGTTATCAATAAAGAAGGCACTGCATCCATCACAGTGAGATGTCTCTGAAGTTCAGATCATAAATGAGATAGTATGTTTACCCTCTAGATAACAATATTACCCTTCAAATATCCTCTGCTTTGTTATGACGTTAGAGGACAGGCCAAAAAAAAGACCTCTCGCTGTCTAATTTGACAGTGTTCCTAACTCTTGCAGCTCTGTTTGTGAGCATTGCATCCGCACTCATTCACACGTGAATGTACACACATCTAGAATTTGGGTTGTGTGAGTGATCTGTCGCGAGGCTCATTAGTCTATACAAAATATTATCTGAGGGATTCATGTCATTAAAACACTTTCCCCTTTTCACTCATTAAAACAAAATTACTTCTGTAGACTGCTCAATTATAGAAGAGTGACACACTATAAAGACTGACATGACAATGAGAAACAACAGCGACAACAACAACAACAACAATAATAATAATAATAATAATAATAATAAAAATTGCTATGTACAATACAGTTACATCTGTTCAACTGCTTGTTAGCACAAATATCCAATCAGCCAATCACATGGCATCAACTGAGCACATTTTAAGCTTGTAGACCTGCTGAAGTTCAAACTGAGCATCGGAATAGGGAACAAAGGTGATTTTAATTACTTTGAATGGGTTGTTGATGCTGGATAGGCTGGTCTGAGTATTTCAGAGACTGATGATTTTCTACTTCTGTTTTCTTTAACCATAAATTTCCTGCACATCCTGCATCTCTAGAGTTTGCAAAGAATGGTCTGAAAAAGAGAACATATCTAGTGAGCAGCAGTTCCCTGGGTGAAAATGCCTTGTTGATGCCAGAGATCAGAGGAGAACGGGCAGGCTGCTTTGAGATGATAGGAAGGGAACAGTAACTACTTAGTAACAACTGAAGTATGCAGAAGAGCATCTCTGAAGTTACCTCCTGCTTCCAGGTTCCCCTTTTGTAACTGAAGAACAGGAAACTAAAAGTACAAAAAGTACATTGCCTGGTCTGATGAGTCTCAGTTTGCCTACATGATGATTGTTGCTGGCCATATCTATCCCTTTATAACCACAGTGTCACAAAGGTCAACTCTCAAAGTGGTTTCTTGATCACAAAAATGTGTTCACTCATTGGCCTCCACCACCTGATCGCAATGCAAAAGAGGGCCTTTGGGATGCGGTGCAACAGGAGATTTGCGTCATGAATGTGCAGCTGCAGGATATAAGTAAGGACCAAATCATCTTGGTGAATTCCTTCTGTTCTGAAGGGAAAAGTTTGATAGCTGACACCATGAGAATAATGATCAAATTGATCAATAAATCAATCAATATCCATAAAAATATGTTGTGCTCTAATGTCTGTTAAGCTGCTGAGTTTGTTCTCCTCTCCTTGCTCTCAGGTGCTACCCGACAAAGTAATTGGACTGTCCTGCCCCTGTTTAAGGGAGGTTGGAGAAGAATGATGTCTCTTTGTTCCAGGCCAAGCAGCTCTCAGGCTTTTTTTAATTTATTTTTTTCTTTTTGTTCAAAGTTTGGAGAACCACCGGTCTGTTTTTTTGCATTGCTTTTGCTAGTTTTGTTTATGCATTCAATTTTTAGACCATGATTGCACAGTACAGGCACTTGATATCATCTCACACCTAAATTTGTGTGAGCAATTATGATTTTGCAACAACGTTTTCGTATTACTGTCAATTGTTGTGTGCCTATTGTGATTTTTTTTGTACTTGCGCTATTTTTGCAATGTGATAACACTTAGTTAACACAGTTGCCCCGGGATGTTCTCCCCAGCTGCGGTTTTGTTATTTTGATACTTATTAGTTTTATTATTAGTACTGTGCACTGTGTTGTCATTGAAACTGGTGCAACACAATGGAATTTAATCTGAAAAACTGCATCATCAAAAGCTGGTGGCACATATTAATGAACGTTTTAAACTCACTAAAAAAAGCTTGCAATTTTATTAGTAATTAGGTCATTATGGATGATTAAATAATAATGATTTCCTTTAACTGTACAGTACAGACGTTTCTCTAAAATTTAAAGAGATAGGTCGCTTGGCCTACTGCATGGTTGGACCAAACTTCATCCATCTTTTTGTTTCTTTTGACCAGTCATCAAAAGCTGAATCCCTGGTTTGCCATAATAGTAGGGCCTCTCTATCCTTCCTTTACAGTGGCTCATAAATTAAGAGTGTACAGTATCAGAGTATTGATATAAAACAAATGCTTTAAAATTGTGTCAGATTCAGCACCCCATACCACTGCAGATACAAATGTCCAAACCACACAATCACTACCTTGAGGGATTTTGCTTCTATTGTTTGATTCTAATTGGGTCCACAGAGTATCTATAGCAGCAAGCACATTTGAACCAGCAGACAAAGATGAAAACATGTTTCACAAGTCTACAGGCGACAAACTGAAGGGCGACAAAAGAAAAGAAACAAAATTTAAAAATATGTGTGTGTGTGTGTGTGTGTGTGTGTGTGTGTGTGTGTGTGTGTGTGTGTGTGTGTGTGTGTGTGTGTGTGTGTGTGTGTGTACTAATGAAGTTTACTTTTTGAAAAAGCAGAGTGTGGTTGGTTTTTTGGCTGCTTAAACAGGATTGCTGTATGCAGAGTGAGACTGTCAGCACAGAGGTGTAACTTTGTCTTGAGGCCCTTTTGATACAGTTTATTGTAAAATAATAACAGAAGTACTGAGGGGCATGAATATTTTACATGAACATAACTATTAAAGGAAAACTATAAATCCTTCAATGCAAGACATGCAAAAAATGCAAGTATATTTACCAGCTCTATGAATCTGAAGTACTGAAAGTAAAAGTTCTTACTGTGGGGAGCTGGCTCCTAGGAGTCAAACTGTTATTACTCATATATTATATGATGCTGTTTTTATACTCGTATAAAAACAGCATTTTGTTTTTGTAACTTCTGTAATTTTGTTTTAGACCTTAGACTTACACCATCACAATAATGCTTTGCCCGGCTATCTATGCTTTCATTTTCTGATGTCTATCTGGTTCTGGGTTGCGGAGGCAGCAGTCTAAGCAGAGATGCCCAGATCCCTGTCTCCCCAGACACCTTCTCTAACTCTTCCAGAGGAGATATTAAGGCGTTTCCAAGCCAACCAAGAACCAATTTAAATCTTCAAAATATCACAAATGTTAAAAAGCTATTCTAAAAAGGGGGAACAATTAAAATTGGTATATTTCCATTAAAAAAGATCATATTTCCATTAAAAAAGATCAGAATAGCTTCATATGTGCTATGTCCATATAATCTAAATTCTAGATTCTATAAGTTGTCCTTATATCTTACCTTATACCCTAATGACTAAAAACACAACACAACAACATGTTCCTCTAAATAATACATTAGCAGATGTATAAAGTCTCAAAAACTGCAAATACTTAGGTAAATAAATGATAAATTTTGCAAAGCAGCACAACTGATACCTTTCTTACCACTTATAGAAAACACGTATAGAAAACTTTAGGCCGGTGTACTGTCTCAGTACCATCCTCCTTACATAGGAAGAATATATGCATAAAAAACAGTGGTGCAACATTATAAGGTCCTTTCAGACAGTCCTACGGTGCAGGCAGTAACAGAGACAGCTGGTAGTTAGAGGTAAAGATGAAGGTAAAAACATCTGTAACATTGTGACTGATTAGTTCTACGCACCAGTTATTATCCTCGCTGTACTGCAGAGTTAAAAAATGAGCAATAACTTGAGAAGAGCAGTAGAGAAGAGCAGTACAGGATGCAAGTTAATGTGTCTTTTTGGACTTTTTATACATCGCACCAGTTAATATAACTTCATACTTCACTTACAGGGGGGGAAATACTTAATTGATCCTCTGCTGAATTTGTAGACTTACTCACTTATAAAGAAATGAACAGTCTCTAATGTTATGATAGTTTCATTTCAATGGAAAGCGACAGAATTTCAACCAAAAGTCTAAAAAAACACATTACATAAATGTCCTAAATTAATTTGCATAAGATAAAGTGAATTAAGTATTTGATTCCCGACAACCCAACAAGAATCATGGCTTCCACAGATTGGCTGTGTGCCCACATGGCACACAAACAGATAACAGACAATCAATCAGTTACAGATAGTCATGATCATAACTCATTATGGATCCAGAGCCCACCTGTTCACAGTTTCTTCTATTTCAACCTCTTCACCAACATGGCTAAGATTAAAGAGCTATCGAGAGACATTAGTGACACGAATGTGTTCAGAGCAGTAAATCAGAGGAAAGCTGCTGGCCCCGACGGAATACCTGGTAGAGTCCTCAAAGCCTGTGCCGACCAGCTGGCTCCTGTGTTCACCAGACTATTCAACCTCTCCCTGACACATGCCTCTGTCCCTCACTGCCTGAAATCGCCAACAATAGTCCCAGTCCCCAAGTCCACCACCATCAGTAGCCTCAGTGACTACAGACCCATCGCACTGACTCCAGTGGTTGCAAAGTGCTTTGAGAAGCTGGTCCTAAAACA
>NW_005187407.1:6310641-6313782 GCF_000239375.1 Pundamilia nyererei
TAAAATATGAAATGCCCTCGGGCTGGAGCTGCCTCATGGTGTGAGCATAACCATGAGAAAGGTGATATATCAGAACACCATTGCCACAGTCAACCATGGAGGTAGAAGCACAGCACATCAAAGGGCCAAAGGGCGCAGCCACATACCATAAAAACTTGGACAGGGGCCTTGTTCCTTCGGCCAGAACACTGAAAGTGTGTCATGGATGGGTCGTACAGCAAGACAGACCCAAAACATACTGCCAAAGCAACAAAAGAGCAGCTAAAGAAGATGCACATTATGGAGTAGCGTAGCCAATCTCCAGATATCAATCATATACAAATTCTGTGGAAGGAGCTGAAGTTTTGGATAGCTGCGTAGGGATAGCTGGCGCTATGAGGAGAGAGACTAAATGACTAGAGGTGGAGTGTACAACCTTTATGTGGACGAAATATGAGCATAAACACTATGCTTGAATTACTTCCGTATTTGAAAATACAGCAGTGAGCTAAAAACAAATTAAAATTTAAAAAAAGTAGAGCCACATCAGAATAGATATTTTGGACAATGCTTGAAATAAGCATTTGTGACTGTAACAAGTCTTATATAAGTAGAGAGAACTGATAGTTCAGGTCTATTCAGGTCCAGTTTACTCAGTTTACTCTCCGAACTTTAAACACTGCCTACAGTAAGAGCACATCTCTGCTCAAGTTTTAAGTTTTGTATATACAGCTTTGTGCAAGTTTTGAGAAAGGTGACTCTCAAAGGCACTGGACTCACACGTTCCTCTTAACGTGGACTGGAGGCTCATGGGAGCTTGGCTCATGTATCTTTCATAGACTGCTGCAAAGTTTTTGTCACCTCCTTCAACTGGTCACATTATCACTTACTCACCCAGTGCTATTCTTCCTCATCTCCCATTCAAGCTTTGATTTTTCTTAAGCTTCTAAGATCAGAATATCTGACTAGCTAGCGATATAAGACAAGACACTACAAGAATGCCATAATCTTAAAGAACAGACAACAACAACAACAAAAAATCACCTTAGGAAGAGGATTTAGATTATTCCAGGCTATTTCTACTGATGTAAAGCCAGAGTAATACAGTTTCTCCTTCATCTTTATCTCATTCTAGAAGAAAATGTGGATAGTGAAGAAGAAAACAGTCCTAATCTATTTTTAACAGTAACTACTCCATTTGTATTCTTTTCTTTCACTTTCTAGTCCTTTAGATCCTTTACTGCTTCAGAATGCAATGAATACCCTTTAGGCATTTCCATCTTAATTTTAAATAAAGGCAAAGCTGTGTAAGTAAAACAAAATGCACTGTTGGACTAATATCATCCCAGACTGCTGGAAAGTCTGTGTATGTCAGCAAGTAGACAGTGCTTCTATTCTCTGATCTGTCATCAGGCCCAACTTTGCATGTAATTAAGTTTCATTTAAAACTTTAAACTTGACTCTAGAGAGAGAATATTTTTTAACCACTAGGGAGTAACCAAAGAAAGTTTATGATGACACTGTGGCAGTGGGGTGGGGGGTGGGGTTATAGGTGATAAATATATATGGTATAATGTTATCTTATGTCATAACATTCCACATTAATACACCTGTTCCCAAAACACTGTGAATAACAATGGGGCATATAATAGGCGATATAATAAAAAACTTTTATTACTAAGACACAGTTAAAATCCTATATTTTTTAGTATTGGCCCTGCAATCTGTCACCTTATTTACAACATAATAAAACCAATCCACCTATTGTAGCTTTGAACCAGCTTAAAACCAGAAATTGGAGGAGCAATATGAAGTCAATATTCATTTGACTCATTTTCAGTGTGTACTCACAGACATACTGTTTTGAAATGTAAATGCATTGCGCCTGACTTGTTAAAGTAACCAAATCTAATAACAACCAATGCCAGCAGTTGTAAAAATTCCCAGGGATTCGCTCTACCTTTGTGAGAAGGTTATACATACAAAGTAATAAACTCTGGTGCTTTGGAACACTGGTCCTGTCCGAGAACCTCTAATCTCCCTATGTGTTGCCTACTTTCACTGTTTTCAGTCATGTGACTTCTCACAGAAACAGGAGCTGTTTTATTAACCTCAATGCGACTCGCTACACTCGCTGTGTAAGGAGGCATTCAAGATGACCTCAAAAACAGGGGGAAAAAGATAGTTTAATGCTTTTAGGAGCTTATTAGTCACAATTTCTGTCCCTCTTGAATGCACTACAGGTTTTTAAAACTGAACCAAAAATAACATTTGCTTCAGTGTCATTAGAGAAGTGAACAGTCCACACAAGTGTGGCCCAGTTCTGCCAAAAACTCCCCAAAGACTGCACAAACAAGATAACAAGAGAGATATCACAGTGCACTTGAAACTCATATGCCCTCAATATTCATTGCGACAAACAACACGGCATGCAGATAAATTTATTCCATATGATAAGTGACACTATATATAGCTCAAACACTCTATGTACTGTAGTGCTCCAGATACAAAATGCTCTGGATAAAGGATGATGAGATTAATCACAAAAGCTTTCACAAGTGAGGTAAGAAAAATATGTAAGATCACTGAATTACTTATCACTGCTTATTTCTTGTTTCTAACCGATAGTCACTGTTTGTTTTAACCATGTCTGCTCCATAACTTCACGTGTTATTCGAACCATGAAAACAAAGATCGAATAACATTAACAAGGTTCGTACTTGTACCCAAATCAGAATATTTTGCTGAGAAAAAAAAAAGCTTATACATAATTAAATCAGAACATTTAATGATGTAATTGTTTAGGGTTGGGGAAATGTACTTTACTGGCCAACTCTATTTTCTTTTTATTTTGCTGAAAAGTGGGAAATATATGTAACTATTTATTAAAATGTGTGCAAAGATAAATTTAATTTAGCATACAAGATAAATGCAGAGAGTGTGTAATTCTAACAAGCTTATAAAGTCAACAGGCTTTCTTATTAAGCTTTCTAGTAATTTCTTTAAGCACATGGCCTTCAGATATTGTCCATTTCCTGCAGATTTTTTCGACCTCACACTTCTCTCACACCCTTTGTCCTGCTCTTTGTCCTCTTTGTCCTGCAGCATCTGGACTCCCCAGGAACCTACGCCAGGATCCTGTTTGTGGACTTCAGCTCTGCC
>NW_005187407.1:6314368-6326386 GCF_000239375.1 Pundamilia nyererei
AAATACTGTTTTATTAACAATTTATTCCTCTGATCTCTATTTAGTGTTATCACATACAGTATCTACATGTGCTTTCTGTTATGCACTGCACTGGATAATGTTTTACCTGTAGGTACTTTTAAAACATACTATAGGATTACCTGTTTATATATGTTTAACTTAGTGAAATTTAATTATTTTTTACACAAGGCCTTTTGTTAATTAGGATGCCTCCTTCTACCTCAGGTTTATAAGGTTTCGTGATCCTTTAATCTGTTAAGCTATTTCAGTTTGTAAAGCTAAATTCAATCATGGGGCCACCAGATTAAATATGACTTGCTTTTTGATCACAGTAATAGATTAAGGCTCCTTGCTTGGGAGAAGACAAGAGACGTGAAACTGCAAATAGAATAAAAGGTCAAGACAACAAAGACGAGTCCAAACACGAACACAAATGCTGAAACTAAAATGGCAAACAATTTTCTGCTTTATTACAGAGCCTTTAAAAACAACAGCTGTTTGACATAAAATGGAGAGAAAAACAAGAATTGCTTTGATTACTAAGGTGGGAAGTAAGAGAACAAGAAATTAAAAACACATGATGTGAAAATTAAACCAACAGATGAATAAAAACACGACTACACAGGGAAATTGCTTTGCCAGTCAAGTGAACAGCAACTTTGATTCATAATGTAAATGTCTTCCAACATCCAAAACCAGGATCGATCCAGGGCTCTTGCAGAACATTTCTTTATTGCAAGTGGAACAACAACTTCTTGTGGTCCAGAGTCACAGTGCTCACCTCATGTTGCATTTACTGACAGACCCAACATGGGAAATTCCATATATCAAACAAAATGTTTGACTTCTTGAACTTTTTATGCAATAAATGATCACCATAATATGTATTCACATTACATCTAAGGTAGATTAGATGGAATGTTGCATGCACAATCTTCCTTAACGTGACCCTTCCTAATTTAAATGTAAAATCTTTAAGGGTATTAAAAGGCATGGCTAACTCGACTAAACTGATTTTTTCCCCTTTTCGTATCACTTTTTAATTGCCCTATAGCTTCAGTCACCTAGGTTTACAAGCCAATTACATTAAACTGGACTGACACTTCCATAGCAGAAGCATTAGTGGACTTTTGCCTGCACTGTGTTAGCCCTGTAACTCTCATTTTGATAAGCTGCCACAACTGTGGCACTAACCTCAGGGAGGCACAGAATGGCCATCGCATGTCACAGTAAATCAATGAAACATAGGGTCAGATCTGGCATGCATGGTAAATTACTGCGAGGTTGTAATCGAAAAAAAAAACCACCAAAGAAATTCTGTGTGAGATCTAAGGACAATGCACGAATTTAGGAACACCAAGGCAGTCAGCTCATATCAGCAATGAACAATGCAGTCTGCAAAGAGCAGTGCAAATTAGTGGGGGGTTGGAAACGAGCAGAACTGATGAGGGTGCCACTATTCTACTAACGTCACAGGTGCAACTTGCTGCTTAGTCGTAATATAACAAATAGCATGAGTAGGTCCAATTCACATGTTTCTTTCAGGAAACAGCAAGGCAACAGAGGACAAGAAATGGGAGCAGAAACATAATTATTCTTTGGTTTAAATGGAGGCATCACAAATTACAACAAGTATTTTTAAACTGTAAAATTCTATAAGGTATGAAAAATCCAGTCAAAGTCATCAACCTTGGCAAAGAAAAAGGATGATGCTTTTAATACTGATGTCTGTCGATGATTTTTATGGCCATATAGCAGCACAAGGTCTTCACTAATGATTACCATGTTACTCATGGATGTGCTGGTCTTATGCCGCTCGGGTAGCTCTGTGATTGTGGTGCTGCATTTGTTGCTGCTGCATGCTGAGTGGGAGTGATCAAAGTTTGTACTGCTACTGTCAGCTGGTGTCAACTCTGAAACATTCCTCCAAAATTGTAGCTGCTGGTACAACGAAAACAGCAAAGGCAGTAATGCCAAAAATTGGACGAATAGGTGCAATGATTGTACTGGGGCGACCGTGGCTCAGGGGTTGGGAAGCGTATCTGTAACCGGAAGGTCGCCGGTTTGATTCCTGGGCTCTCTGTCCTGGTCGTTGTGTCGTTGGGCAAGACACTTTACCTTACTGCCTACTGGTGATGGCCAGAGGGGCCGATGGCGCAATATGGCAGCCTCGCTTCTGTCAGTCTGCCCCAGGGCAGCTGTGGCTACAACTGTAGCTTGCCTCCACCAGTGTGTGAATGTGAGAATGAATGAATAGTGGCATTGAAAAGCGCTTTGGTTGCCTTGAAAAGTGCTACATAAATCCAATCCATTACTGTAAACTGAACACTGAGGATGGAAACAGCTAGCTCAGCAGCTTCATGTCATACCCATTGTAACTTGTTACTGCAATTTATTTTTTTTGTTACTAATAATTGTTTTGTACCATAATATTAGATACTACCAGTTAATTGGTATCCATGTAGAGTTTTTTTTTTGCTCAATGTCAGTGTTTTCTTAGAGTTTTCTGACAAATCGACTGGTCTAACTTTTTTTCTTGGATTTCAATGAAATGGAAAAGTAGTTGCCTGAAATATGCCTTGTTTAAATATCCTAAGAATTCGTAATGTTTGTGCTGGTAAGCATTTGAATTGTTTCCCTATTTGCAGACTATGCAAGAGGTTGCTATTAATACTAATACAGGAATACTGGCTACATAGTGACCAAACATGAATGTATTACTGAAAGCAAAAAAGCATTTCCAAAAACATTAAATTATAACTAATGATATAATATAATAATAATATTTCATTGTTTTTAGCTAAAATGGCATCAAAAAGCCTGGATATATATTGTACACTCAGTTAGTGATTGGGTTTTTATTTAATGGGATTGTATGAATGCAGTTTGTTGAACCTTGAGACTTAATTGTTTGTCACAAATCATAAACCAGTCCGTTCACAGCTGACAATTACACTAACAAATCTTTATTTTCCACATAGGCATTTAGTCTTATCCTTGACATAAGGGGTACTCACTGTATAACTCATTGTATGTGTGTGTCTTTGTGAAATAGCACACATCCTGGGAAAAAAGGCTGTTGCGCTGTGGCTATTGAAAGAAGTTTGAAATTGAACTAATTTTGTAACAACAGTGAAACAGCAAAAGACTTATGATGCTAAAATGAAAAAGAAAACATAAAAAGCAAAGATAACTTTCTCTCTTTGAAATACTTGTGTGCTCCACTGTGTGGATGCTGCGTTCCCAGCCTTTAGAAAGGTGGGAAACTCTTTTTTTGAAGCTATTATGTTTCCTACTAAAGTAATATCAATGGCATCAAAGATTTCAAAAAACACAAAGCAAACGTATCATTTTCACAGATATGTTTTTATTTGTCAAACTGAAAGAACTTTTTGTTTTGAAGCAATGTCTTTTTTTTTTCCACTGTACAGAGTTTTAGATTCTCCTCTGCAGGCTTGAACCTAACTATTATTATGATGGGTACATTTTCTAGATAGTGGGTGACAGTGAGATTGAGGAAGTAAGAAATAATATGTGAACAGTTGACACTGAAATACAAAGACATGATGAGTTTCTATTTTTTTCCCCATTTGGACCCGTGAGATGCTTCAGTTTTACAATGCACAAGACAACTGATGGTGAATACAAAGTAAAGGCTATTAGATCTTTATGATATGCAAGAACACAATGTGCCTGTGGACATCCTTGTTGTACTGTACGCTTCAAATCATCATGCAAAATTCCACAAAGCTTTGCAGCACACCTGCTTTGTCATAAATGCTCACGACAAATTAACTACAAAGACAAACTGGAGCAGATCTTGGAAATACTTGATACTTGTCGATAAAGAATCACAGCGAATATGTAAAATATACAAGAGATACTCGTATACTTATGTGTGTCCTGTGATCATGAACCTATGAAGTGTCAATGGACCAGTTCACTCCAAAGACAAAGAAAAAGAAACACATAGGTAATCTACAGCAGACTTTCGATGTTACTTACACAAATACGTAACACTTAAATAACATCTTAACACACATCCGGTCCATTATAGCATACTATATCATATCACACTGCCATTTACCAAACCTACACTACTGCCTATGCTTGGTTGTTAGGTAACTTCATTGTTAGGTTTTGTTTTTTTAATTTCAGACTTTTTACCTTTTGTCTCGAAGAATTCATGATGTCTTTCTGTACTTTTCATCATTTCACATTGCAGAATTAAGTTAAAAAATAATGTTAGAGGATTTTTATTTTTATTCATTCATGCCATCAAAATATCTGTTAAAGGCTGATGCAGTTATTTCAGTACAGAATTCCTGTAAATTTCTCACTTTCTTTTTCAGAACTAGATTCTGAAAATATAAAATGAAGGGTTTGTTATGGGCCTGAAAGCTGACAAGGCTGAAGTGAAACATGGAGTATCAAAGCGGAAGTGGCTCCTTTTGGATTTAATTGTTGCACTAGAGAGCTTTGGAAAAACTAGCCAAGAGTGGAAAACCCTTGAGCAATCCAGGTCCGATACAGGCCCACAAGCTCTGACACTACTGCAATACCTCAGGGTTTGTTTGCTTCCATTTATTTAACTGGCTAAACATTGCTGTTCATTTACTGCAGATGTAGCCAACAAGAGAAGCCATACAGTAAAAACTGCAAGTCTTTAAATATGTTTAGCAACCTGCAACCATTTGAAAATGCAGAGAGCAACAGTGGAAACACATATAAGCATTTTAATATTTTATTCCTATACTTTAATCCAGTATTTTAATAAAAGCTTATTATTCCATTTCCATAATTAATTTACAGCTCTGTTCTGTCACTCTGGTCATTGTAGGTCTGAGATGACGATAGTAATACGAGCAATTTTCCTGTCTTTTGAAAATGAGGAAATTAATTAAAGGTTTTCACTTATCAAGTCAAAGAAATTAAGGATATTAAGAAACTGCTTTCAGCGTTTGAGTTATGCATATATGGATGATTTCAATAATTACTTTCACTCATGTGGTATTTTCTTTAAATAATAACACAGAAATCTTCAACTAGGAGGCCAAAAATATGCGCTGTGGGTTAATATGGATAACATCTATCCTGAGCTTTTTTAATTGATTTGACTTAGATCTCCAAGACAACACGAGGACATTAAAAACATGTTGTGAATCTAACAGCTGAGATTGAAAAACCAAACAAAATAAAATAAATGCAAAATGGCAAACAAACAATAATAGCAAATAATCTTACATCTAGCAATAATCGAATGTTAAAAAAAATGTGAGCTAACATTTCAACTACATACAACCTTATAAGCCTCAGTGTCAGTGCTGCAGAACCACTTTAAACTGCAGCGCTTGCTTTTTGTCTCACGTATCAGTCATCTTTATTAAGCTTTTGCAGTGTGTTGTAATGTTTCAGAACTATTTAAAAATGCACATAAAAATAGGTCTCTAAATCAAATCCATTTGCTTTCAGGGCTGGAGGTTTTAAATGATTTCTCATAATATATATTTATAGTTCACGCACCATGCAATTTCTTAGTCTTTTACATATAATACAAGAGCTTTAGCAGTGTTTTGATTGATGCTGTAATGCCAGTGTCCATTAGGGAAAAGGCATGGCTTGAGGAGGTGCTGTATTCAAAGTAAAAACACATTTGATGATGAGATAACATGTCATCTACATGATCATTTAGACAGTTTAGTCATGGCATGAAGCTGGTTAATCATGTCCAATGAAGCACAACAGACAGATTTCACACATTTGTTAAAAAGTGACACTGTACAATAGCTTCTATGGCAACAAGTTAAAACCACAGGGAGACTCCCTTTCTGACACCACCCCCAAACCCACCCCTCCCATATATATATTATAGAAGTTCATTCCAAACAGGATGGCAAATCTTGAGAGGAATAAAAAGACAAAGATCACGCTTTAAATAGGAAAAACAAAAGGACAAACAGGGGCAGGGGCAGGTTTTAAATCATTGTACAAAAGAACAAACAGCAACCCATCACAACCAACGCATACTCTTGAAAAATCCATTGGAAATCAATTTCTTTTTACAGGTTGCACAGTTTATTTCTGAAGTACTTTGTGAGACACTCCAGTATGCCAAGGGACAAGGGGCGATGGGCAGAAAGATGAAGGAAAGGGTTTACTCTTCCTCTGTGCATCCGAGTATTTCTACACGCAAAGTGATCCTGCCGTACCACGACCAGGGAAGGATCCGAATGAACCGAGCGTAGATAGGCGGGTCTATCACGTTCTTTCTGTGTGTGTCGTTGTCAAAGTTCCCTTGGAATACCTGGAAAAACGACAACATGAATGGCTGTTAATGGTTAGTTGACTCGATTGTTTCTGCAAAAACAAATCCCCATGGAAAGAATTGAAATGCAATATTCATGTCCAATATTCTAGCCACATGCTTCAACGTGCGTCATGTGTGAAGACAAAGAGAGAAATCACGCACACATACAACCAAAAGTATTTTCGGTAGGGGGTTGCAAAACGTTCTTGGTGCATTTCTCATTTGATTTCTACAGACTGTTACCTTGAAGACCTCATGCTTGAACTGGTAATGAATGAAGTGCAGCCAATAAGAATTTCAATCTAAACATGACCAGAAAGAGAACATTCCCACAACTCGGTCCTATTCGTGGTTTCTTTTATGCACTATGCGAACACATCAACAGTTTCCCCCCTGGGGAAGATTGCGCATTGTTAGAGTGGCACAGCTGGAAGTGCCACCTTCATAATTAGTCAAAAACATCAGCTGCTGTTTCTCCTCCTTACTGAATTTTGTTAAGTAACCCGCACCTCAGGCTTGTTGGTGCTGTTTTCCTTCGGTTTTGCCACACAGTCTTGAATTCTTCACTTTGGCTTTGGCATAATGTTATTTAAAAAAAGCCCTGCAGTTTTCTTCAATATTGGCTCCATAAAAGTCATTACATGTTGTGCTAGAGAATAACATGCATTCTGATAGATATTAATGAACACGCCTACTCCTCATATAGTCACCATCATTCATACGACAGTGTGCAAAAGTCTCGAACTACCCCTCGTTTCTTCTTGTAATTTTTTTTAAAGTGGTCTTTAAAAAAAATACACATTTCATTGAATCTAAAATTCCAAAGAGAACATAGTTTCTGCAGCCAGTGGTGCTGGGGATTTTGTTAACATTGATAGAAACGCAACGTTTTGGTTACAGTTGTTGATACATCAGTAGATCTGCATGTCTCTTTTTGTCTCATTCACATTTTTTTGTTGAGAGATGATTTTTTTTGCAGACCATGTCACCCTAGTTTTGGGAAAATATAATTTCATAGAGATTCAATGAAAATTAAGAACTTTAAGGTGAACCATAAATAAACAGGTCAGTGACTGACCAGCTATTACAAACAACTATAATTGTCACACTGGTATGCATGCTCTGTTGTTAATTATTACAAGCTTTGGTGTGTGTTTAATAGACTGTACAATGAAGTATATTAAGGAGAAATGCATCTACAGGGAGTGCTTCATTGACGAATATGATCATTTCAATTAAACAGATATGATTATGCCTGCGTAATTGGGATGAAATGGGATTCGGTGTTGTGTGGAATGAAAAAATCAGTGGGCTAAATCCAAGCAGGTGCTAGAAATGGGGCTTCACATCTTTTGAGTAAATACTCATCTAATCCCCTTTCAAATATTCATAGTGGCATTAAGAATTTTGGAGAGAAAAAAACAGTTCAGACTGTGTGATTCAACCAAATATTCACAGACTGTACAGTGTTTTCTAAAACACCAGGCCAGAGAGGAGATTTGAAGATTTAAGTATTAAGCACCAGCTTCGGTTTTGTATAAATGTCCTCTGCACATCCAAATGTCCTCATCAAACATAAGCGCAGAATTGTTTTCTAGTCAATCGGGTAAAATAATCTTAAATGAAAAGGATGAAAAGCCGATTGTTTTAGGCAAGCCAGTATAACTTTGAATAGGACAAATTATGCATAGAAAAACACGAGGCAAAGTGCTTTCTTGTTCACCGGTATAGTGGCAACATGAGAAAATAACTGTGCAATCAAAGTACACAATATAAATTACGCATTCAACACAGAGAACGAATGCGAATCATTGTCATATTAGACATGGGGGAACTGTCGCTTCGAAACCATTATGTATAAAGTCTAAGATTGTCAAGTCAACTGGGAACCGTAACGAGGATCCCAACAGATGCGACTCAAATGCATGAGTCACTCTCAGACAGCTTGAATAAGAAGGTCTTTACTTGCAACAAAGTTTGCTACACAGTCCAAATAAATCTGGCTGTATCCCACCCAAAAAAAGTGCTACACAACAGCAGTATCAATAACACAACAGTACAATCTAATGACTACAAGGAGAATGTGAGGAGAAACAGCTGGAATGTGAGACACAAAAACACTGAGTTTAGCTGCCACAGGGGAAAAGGAACACAGGAGAAGAGGGTTACTGGATACGGTTGATACTAACGAGGGCAGGGGGATCTGATCAAATGGGCAGGAAATACGTGAGAGTGAAAATGAAATAAAGAAAATGAGGTAAGTATTGTCAGATCAAAGAAAATTGCAATGGTAACTGTACAATGTAAAAACTCTGAATCTTTTTATTTTCCAAATAGCACAACTCAAAAATTTGATAATCATGACAAACAAATGCAAGAAAAAGAGGACAGAACTAAATGTGAAAAGTTGAAAAGCTGAAATTTATTTATTGTTCTTTTCTTACATTTCAATAAATACTGAGTTTATCCATCTACAGCATTTTTTAGAAGTAGTTACTGTCAAAGAAAATGCAACAAAAGGTTTAGGCTACTATTAATTATACATAATTATATAGCATCTGCACTAACAATGTTTAACGAGGTATGCTATTCTTATTTTCTTATTTTCATCACCTCAGTTTATTTCTCGGACGCTGCTAGAGGAGCTTTGCATTCAAAGTTCATGCAATACAATATTGCATGAACGATATTCATGCAATATTGCATGAAAGATACTATACTGCTCAAATTACAGAGAAAGCTATTGTATAAATCATGGCTTAAAATATCAGATACTCTCATGACTCACTTGGTATCTATTTACAGGCAAGGCAAGGCAAGGCAAGGCAAGGCAAGTTTATTTGTATAGCACAATTCAACAACAAGGTGATTCAAAGTGCTTTACAGAGACATTAGAAACAAGAACAAATAAAAAGCATGATGGACATATAAGACATTATGGTCTGCAATCAATGCACAATGGCGTGACAATCAAACCTCTTATTTCTCTTCTAACCAGGTGCGTTTCGATTAACTCGTCTCTGACTAATTCTTTAGTTAGCATGTCTGCCCCTATGGTTTTCATGTTCTGGCTCCTGTGTGAGTTACTCTTAATGGGAACATAAGCTGAAGGTGACAGGTGTACTCTTTCATTACTTTCCTTATTTTTGGGTCACCTTTTCATTCTACATTCTTTTTTATCATTTTCCTCCTTCAGTGAAACCCATTCTCTTCCCCTCTCTTTCTCATCTATATTGTAGCACAGAGCTTAGACTGTAGTCAGACAAGGTTTGTATCTGGTGCAAACAACATCACATGGAATCCTGCTCTCTGTCAGTTTCCTAGTCTTTTCCATCTCTTTGTTCTGCTGTTTTTGAGTGCTTAAAAAAAATAAAAGCATTATATTTTAGGTTTCCTTTTGTCTATTGTTCCGTGCTTCAATGTGTAACAGATTTACACAGTTTCTGTCTAATGAGTCAATCACATAAGTCATTTTCCATCTGCATCCGAATTTAATCACTTATTTTGCTTTTTCAGGATGATAACGATCCAAGAGTTGTACAATAACACATTTTTTATGATTCCTCTGGTTTTCAACAAGAAGACTACACAAGATTAAACATATGTGAATTTTATAGAGCATTTGGAATGAACTTTTCCTGAACTCTGTTCCCATCTTGCCTCTCGGTCGTTGCCTTTCAGTTAGGAGAAACAAAAATATACTGTCAGAAAAGAGAGTACGCAACAGCTTAGGGTTGTATTTTGGTACCAGATACATTTATGAAGAAATACTTCACATTCTGGTCTTTGTTAGTGACTGTACAGTCCACAGTCAACACAAGCATCAAGACATCAGACGGACCAACCTTATTACTTAGGAATGAATTTGACTGGCGTAATTTGGTACGTGCTCTTGCATAGAAGTGTCCCATTTATTTCAGGAGGTTTAATGTTACATTTTCTGTGGTATTTGGCAATTATTGTTCATACTGTAGTACAATAAATGCGTTTCACAAAACGAGTATTAATTGATCAACAGTGCTGATTCTTCAAGAACAACATTTCTAAACCATTCTGTGGGCATTTCTTTCAACTTTTTTAGTATTTGACAACATTATTTCAACCTGAGAAATGTGTCACATGCAGGAGTCTCACTGTGACTTTAGGTAGCACGTTATAAAAGGCAGAAGAGGGAGGCCATAAAGCCAGCAGCTGATCGAAATATGACAGAGATGTCTGCCAGACTATCCAGGGACATGCCAGGTCGCACACAATGTATATAAATCTACTCTTTGGAACAGGGTATGTGAAGAATCACAATAAAAGGACAAATAATGTGTGGAGGAAAACAAAAAAAAAAGATGGGGGATGGGAAGGTGTTGAAGATTTCCTCCACATCAACAGGATAATGGCAAACACCCTCCAGTGTTTCAAGTCATTCAGAGACGGGAAAGACATAAAGATGCAATTTTGAATCACTTGGCATAGTTAAACACATCTAAAACTGATGTAAAAGACTGATGCAAACTAAAGGAAAGCTGGATCATTTCTCAAGAGCAAGAAAAGGAAGTCTCTGAAAAATGTATAAACAGCATGTTATCATTAGGTTTGCATACTGTAAACACACATAAAGATTCAGATTTCCAAATTCCAGTTATTTAACAGGTTTTATGATTTTTTTTTTCCTATGCTGATCAGTTTGTCTAACATAGAAAATTTTGCATAAAAATGTACAAAACTTGCAATTTTACTTCCAGGCCCAGGGAGGGTGCCCAGAGGTGAGCTCTTGGTGGCCAGACCTTAGTTCACGGGGCCTGGCCGGGCACAGCCCGAGGAAGGGAGACAGGCCCACCCTCCTGTAGGTCCACCACCTGGGGGTGGACACCCTGGAGGACAACTCCCCGGGTCCCGAGACTAGCAACTGGGGCACTGAACCTCACCTCTCTGGTGGGGAAACAGCCTGAGCTAGTGCGTAAGGCTGAGAGGTACCGACTAGATATTTGATCCTTATACAACTGTTGCAAGCGCTTGGTCCGCACAGCCGACAGTATGTTGGACTCTTTGTTACCCATTCTGTTCATAATTTTTATGGACAGACTTTCTAGGCATAGCCAAGCGTCATCAGGCGGTGGCCTCGCCACCTCATTCACATGAGAATGAGAATCAGCACCTCCAAGTGTGAGGCCATGGTTCTCAGGTGGAAAAGGGTTTAGTGCCCACTCCAGTTGATAGACGAGTTCCTGTCCCAAATGGAGTTTAAGTACCTCGGGATCATATTCTAGAGTGAGGGGAGAAGGGAGCGGGAGATCAAATAACAATCCTATGGCTACAGTGATGCACACACTGTACTGGTCTGTCGTGGTGAGGAGAAAGCTGATCGTAAAAGTGAAGCTCTTGATTTACTGGTCAATCTACATCCCTACCCTCGCCTATGGTCACGAGCTTTGGGTACTGACCGAAGGAACGACATCGCAGATGCTAATGGCAGAAAAGAGCTCTTTCCGAACGGTGGCTGGCCTCTCCCTTAGAGATAAGGTGAGGAGTTCGGAGCAGAGCTTCGACTCCTCCACATTGAAAAGGGCCAGTTGAAGTGGTTAGGGCCCCTTGGGCTCCCTCCTGGGTGAGGTGAGATGAGGTGAGGTAAGGTAAGTTGTTCTGGACATGTCCCCGGGGCAGACCCAGGACACGCTGAAGAGATTATATTATATTATACATACATACACACACATATA
>NW_005187407.1:6326406-6334870 GCF_000239375.1 Pundamilia nyererei
TATATAATATTATATCTCTCCAAGGGGACACCTTGGTGTTCCCTGGGCCAAGCTGGAGGAGTTGGCCAGCGAGAGGGAGGTCTGGACTTTTCTGCTTGGGCTCCTGTTTCTACGACCTGACCCGGATGAACAGAAGAAAATGGATGGATGGATATGATTCCACAGCAAAACAGGGAAAGGCATTGTTTAAAAAAATTAAGGCAGTTTCAAGCATCTTTGGAGTTTTGTTATTAATAAAAGATTACTAAATATACAATCTGTAATTACTTATTATTACTGCCTTTGTTCTTGCTTTTGTCCAGTGACAGCTAAGATGGACTGCAGGCGTGCAATGACCCTGAATTTAATAAATGGTTAAGAAAATGGATATTTGGATGGCTGGATGGATGGATGGATGGATGGATGGATGGATGGATGGATGGACAGATTGATCGATATGCTTTGTACTTGAGTTAGAACAGTGGCAGAACCTGTTATTACTGTAACTGGAATTAGAATCTATTAAGCAGAAGACAAATGACAGTTTTTATTTGTTTTCTAAGGGAAGAAGAAGAAAACTAACTATGCGTAGCTGAGTATAAACAAGCCCAACCTGCCATGCGTGACTTGCAGAAGTGACAGTGACAATAAAGGAGTTGGCAACTGACAGGTGAAGCCAAGTGTTAATAATTGTGCCACGGATAACTGAAACACTTAACAATGTGGCAGTGTTTTATTCTAAACTGTAAGTTTATTTGAACTGCTGCAAAATTCACAAAGCTGTGTTGATAATTCTGAAGAAAAGGAGACACTGAATCAGGTGGTGTTTTTGCATGTATTACTTTTCTTGGAATAGTAAACTTAGTCAAATATGCTGAAGCTAGTTGCCTCTACCTTCACACTAAACAAAGAGATTATGCAGCAATGAAGGCATAATGACAAAGAGCACATGTCACTATGTGTGCATTCGGAGTGACACAGCAGCCACAACTGCTCCTAACTATTGATTTTCCTGACAGTCAGGAGCATTATGAGGTGAGGCCCTATGCGACTCTAGAGCTGCAACTCAGCCCATACTACATTATTTAAACCTGCTGCACAGGTCAAGGAATCAGGTCGCTCAGATCTCTTTGCTCTCTAACCCCTTGTTGCCCAGAGCCGCCTGCGGTAATACCAGGAAAACTCACATCCGTCTTCAGTGAAAGGTCAAAAGCATCATGCGAGGTGAGAAAGAGGCAGTCACGCTGCATCAAACTGAAACGCACACCGAGACCAGTCTTTGAGGGGGTCAGCAATACGTTACCTAGTTATGTGTTTTTGTAATCCTGAGGTGCACAGTGGACCGCAGCTACTAAATACTACTACCATGGGTTCATTTTAGGTATGTCGGTATTCAAACCCATCTAGTATTCAGTTACCCTCTGACCTGAATGGAATTGAAGGCTCTGATGACTAATTAACCCAGGACACCTGAGTAAAACACTATTAAACATAAATCAATTACTTTTGTGCTTGATTGAACCCATCGACGGACTGTTTCAATACTGACACCAATGCAAGAGCGGTGGTGCAGGACAAGGTAACATAGTGACCCAGGTGCGGAAAGGGAATCCAGCTTAGCCGATATGTAGGATTATGGATGTGTCTCAGTGTAATTATGTTTAAACAATGGACTTTGCTCTTACTTGTCTCAGTTACAAGTGCAGTACAGCAGTATGTGGGATTGGTGTACAAAGAAAAGGCAAACAGGGCACTCTATAGATTTTGTAGAGGGATACTGTTGTGCGTGCACCGCTGGGCCCTGCTTTGACAACATCTGTATTCTGACAGAGTCTCCTCTCTCAATCTAGATCTAACTGCCTGCAGCCTCTGCCACACAGGAGCTGGAGGGGGGAGCTGAGAAGAATACTTACAAGCCTCTACCACTGTGTTGGAAATAGGCAAACACACACACGGACATACACACACACAAACTTTCACAGTATATCCCTGCCAAGTCAAGCATTGTGGTGTGGCAGGAGGAGCCTCGGGAGTCTAACAGCCAAATGTGTCCTCTAGCATTAATGGCTGCTTCGGCTGACTGAAGGGGGAAAACACCTTGAAGAATCATACATCTGAACAGCCACTTGGCTCCAGCAAGGGACAAACTGATTGACATTTGCTGAAGTCTTGCAAAACACGCCCGCCCTCTAATACAGAGCACACATGCTCGGAGTGACGGTATAGTCTTAGCTCTTCTCTGAATTATACAGCAATAACAACACAGGAGAGAACAAAAAAATGTGGAGCTGAAACTAGACTTAAAAATAAATGTATCATTCTCTTGAGATACAACCAGTATTTTTCCTTCTTTCACGTTCTAACTCAGATGACGCTTAGAAAACATTCATTCCAAGGTATTGAAATTGTCTGAGTATAAATCATGGTGAGCATGCCTGGCCCTCAGCCAAAGATCACCACGGGTGTTACAAACTCCTCAAGCAAAGAATATGACCTGTAGAAATGGAAAATTATTTCCAGGGATCTGCTACTTCACTGGATCCCCAGCAAAGATAAGGGGATAAACTGAGAGCAGCTGTTGGTGTCAACGAAGCGCTGCTTTGATCTATCGTGTATCAGAGACAAACAAAAATGGAAGCTGTTTTCTAAGACTGCAACTCCCCTCGTGGTTGCATGCCTCCATCAGTGGGTCACACTGCAGTTTAAATCAGTGTTTCCATTTTGCTCAGTGATGGGAGTGATTCCTCATTTGAGGTTATGTTTTGCTGTGTATGTACTGTAATGGTGTGTAGTTTCAGAGAGGAAAAACAAGTTAAATTCTTCATCTTCTCGGTTTGGCCAATTATTTTGATTTGGAAAGACAACGTGTTGATAGATGCTAATGTTTCAAATATGGATCTTGCTGAAAAGAAGCAGGAAGTTATAATTCTTCAATGCTTCACAAACATCTTCAACCCAGTAGCACAGTTACACAATTTTTTTTAATTGAATGTTACACAGAGGGGATCTTTGACCTGCTGATGCTGCAAGTGAGCAGTAGTGCCAAATTCAAAATAAAATTCTCAAGGTGTTTCAAAAATATGTTGACAAAAAAGAAAAAGAAAAAAGACAGGACACTACCTCAACTTAATGCCTGCTACGGGCACCGGTAACCTCTTCAAACTGCTCAGAAACAGTTTATGTAAGAAAGCCTGAAAATATCTGTCCACAAACTACAGAGTATGACCCACAGCTGGGCTATGATACAAAGCATGACAGAAAACTAGTAACTAAAGGATGTTAAGCTCAGTGTCGTCTTATTGTACTATTGGTTTAAAAAAATCACTTATAGATGTATATACTGGAATACAGATTCTGAATCCAAAAATTCCAGTCTGCCTTCAGATATTAAAGTGCTCAAATTATGCCTTGTGAGGTTTTATTTGTCTGTTATACTTTCTTTATTCATGTAAAGAATTCCATGCTGTTCTCTCCCAGGAAACACGGTACTTCTCTTCATCATTAAGTAACACAATGGCATAATGGCTACTTACCTAGTTCCTTTGGTACACTCTCAAACAAGTGCTTCAACTAAATCCACATGCAGCCAGATGCCATGCAGTCCACTATCAATTCCTCGCTAGAGTACCTTCTGCTAATTCTTACTCGAAAATATCTCAGCTATGAACAAAGCACACCAAATGTTCTGCTGCTGGTTACAACGGTGAACACAAGAGCCTTCATGCTCTCACAGCTTCTGAGCTGTTTTACTTCTGATGGCAATGTTGCAGCAATAATAAGGCAATCACCATGTGTTTAATGGTAGAATGGCACAAAGCTATGTACTAGCCACTCTAATAGAGATGAATTTCCATTGAAAATATTCCCAGTTTTCTGTTTCTGTTGTCAGACAGTAAACAGAGCATAAAATAAAGACATACAATGTAACACATTAAGACTACTGTAAACCTGCCGCTTGGCATATTTTTCAACCTCTGCTCTGTGCTGACAAAACAATCATTTACATAATGTGCCGTGATTTACACTTAAAACGACTTGTTTTCTGTTAGCAGAAACTAACCTGAGTTAAGGTGGTGAAGCACTTCACCAAAGCTGCCTGACCATAGACAGCACAAAAGATAAGCTGTTTCAAGCCGTTTTGGTATTTTCAAACTGACTTGCTAAAGCACATTTCAGTATCCAGGGATCACATCTCGAAAAATCTTCCTTTTTGACACCAAAATGTAATAAATAGACTTAATGCTTTATAATTATACAGTATAACCTGAAATGACTTTGACTAGAAACCCATTAGCAAAATGTCAACAGCTCCTGCAGAGGACAGCTCTCGCCTCCTGGTGGCCGTTACAGAAAATGCAGGTTTAAGGGCAGTTATGCATTAGCTTCATTTGTTCAGATCTGGAAACTAGCTCCATCTTTTATACTGTCTATGTGTCTGACTTTCTTCATGCCCACTGACCAATCAGAGGAGGATGGACTTTTTGGGAGGTGACCAATAAATGAGCTAAAACAGAATGATTCAAACAGATGTGATGATGATGAGTGATGATGTTTTGCATCGTCAAACTAATTTAGATACTAGACAAAGACAATGTGGCTAAATACAAAATGCAGTTTAAAGATTAGTTCATTAATTTACAGGAAAAAAAATTTAGCCTTAGCCCGTTGTAAAAAAAAAGCTGTTGGCCACTGAACCTAACAACTGGCTGTGTCAACCCTTGGAAGCAAGAGCTACAATCAAGCATTTGCGATAACTGGCAATGAGTCTTTCCCATCACTGTGGAGGAATTATGGCCCACTCTTCTTTGCAGAATTGTTTTAATTCAACCACACTGGAGGGCTTTCCTGCATGAATGGCCTGTTTAACGTCATACAGAAACATCTCAATTGGATTAAGCAGCCCCAGACCATCAGACTATGATGTTCTTTTTATAAAATGCTGCGTTAGTTTTACACCAGATGCAACAAAACTCAAAGCTTCCAAAAAGTTTAGCTTTTGTCTCATCAGTCCACAGAATCATTCCCCATATGTTTTTAGATCAAAGATGTTTTTGGTAAATGTGAGATGAGCATTTGCGTTATTTTAAGTCAGCAGTGGTTTTCTCTTTAAACTCTCCCATGGATGCCATTTTTGCCCAGTCTTTTTCTCACTGTTGAATCATGAACGTTGACCTTAACTGAGACAAGTGAAGCTTGCAGTTCTTTAGATGTTGTTCTGGGTTCTTTTGTGACCTCCTGGATGAGTCATCGATGCGCTCTTGGAGTAATTTTGGTAGGCCGGCCACTCCTCGGAAGGTTCACCACTGTTTTAACTTTTCTCCATTTTTGGATAATGACTCTCACTGTGGTTCGCTGGAGTCCCAAAGTCTCCGAAATTGCTTTGTAACCATTTTCAGACTGATAGATGTCAGTGAATTTATTTCTCAGCTGTTTCTTTAGATCATAGCATGATATGTTTCTTTTTCAGGCCTGGGTGTGGTTAATGACATGGAACTTAGCTAAGCAAAAACATGGTTAATCACAGTTAATTCATGATTTATCAAAGAGGGACAATTACTTGCTTGCATAGAGGCAGAGTGGTTTCTCCTTTATAAATGAAATCATCATTTAAAATCTGCATTTTGCATTTACTCCAGTTATCTTTGTCTAATATCAAAATTAGTTTGATGATGTGAAATGTGTGATAAATATGCATAAAAATAAGAACTAAGGTAGGGCTGTTCTGACAAAACCAAATGCACAAATTTTAACAGCTGGACTTTGTTTCAATAATAGTTATGAGTCAGTTATTTATTAATACAAATGTCATCTCCAGTTGAAAACTAATTTAACTATTGTAACTATTTTAAAATGTTAAATATTTTGAAATCATCTACAAAGCCTAAATGGATTTAAGTTAGACTGGAGAATAAACAAAGTATACAGTATATTATCCCAAAGCTGTTTCATGCTAAGCATATTTGGCTTCTTGAATTCGACACATCAGCATTGGATGAATCAGAATGAAGAGGTAGGCCTTATCGTTCAATAGCACAGCAAGATCGAAAAGTAAACACAGATTGTCTTGCAATCAGGACCTGAAAGACAAGACGCTCCAGCTTTAGCTGTTAGCCTGTGTCTGCAGGTTCCCTGATATCAACAAAGAGCCCGCTGCAGCTCTGAACTGTCTCTGTTGTTGTGGGCGATTGGAATGGACATTTGTACTCTGCTGAAGGACCGTAAACAAGATTTTCAGCATAGCACCGGCCTGGCCAGGTTGACAGGGTGGTCTTATCTGATCTCAAACCAGAGAAAGGCAATAGGACAGACCAGGACAGACCAGGACAGCTCAGTTTGAGACGCTGATAAGAAGATGCTAAGAGGAAATGGAAAGGAGAAACAGACAGCTTCCAAGATGAACATTTTCACAATTTAACACCTTATAACACATTTACACATCTTTTTGATATTTGCTACGTTTTTGTCTGCTTCAGGTTTATTTGGCTGAGTGAGACCCTTCGTTCAAATAAAATAAAATAAAAACCAATCAAATCAATATGTAGTGTAAAAGCAACTTACCTTGTCCTTGCCCTGCTTCTCATCTTGATATACATTCCACTGCTCTCCATCATTACTGAAAGCGACTTTATATGAGCCAACAAACTGGACATGGCCGAAGTCTTTCGCTCCCTGGGTGATGATACCTGTCACCTTGGTTGGCACAAGCAAGTCCACCTGAGAGGAGCAAAGCCCAAGGAGGGATGGGAGCAGAGAGAAGGAGAGGCAAAACCAGAATGATAAATTCGATTGCTCAACAAACTCAGGTAGCAAAGTGTCAGATATGCTAAGTTTTCAGGATTAAGTCAGCATTTTTCCTTTCGATTTTATCTGAGGATTTACTGAATAAAGACACCGGGCGCCAGTCAAGTCAGTTTCAATTATTCACAGAATATTGAACAACAAGGCTAAGTCCACAATCTCGCCTCAGCAAAACAGAAATTGCATGCTGCAGCAGCTTCTGAGACCCACACTGCTCCATTTGGGTTAATTTTTAATAGGTTCTCATTTGTTGCAAACAATTTACTGCACAAGGGTTCCAGGCAGTAAATACACAAACTGTTACATTTATAGGCTTTTTAATGTTCAATTATGCTTTATTATATTCAAAAGTACATAACACTGTTGGTCTGAAACAAAAAATGAAGTTAAGAAGAATTTCAGGATACAGGCTACACTTTGAACCAAGGAGATGATAATCAAGCTTTTTGGGGCGAGATTTTACCACCATGATAATTATGTTAAATAAATATTGCATTCATTAAGTGAAAGGGATTGAAAGTAATTTTTAATCTAGTCCTCAGCAAAGCCATGCATAACTTTATTAGGTTTAAGTGCAGTATTACTAAATAAATAGTTTGTTTTTTCTCAGGAATCAGTGGGTGTGTAATGTGAGACCCCTTTAACACAATGAAAACCTGAAAACTCTGTAGAACAACAGAAAAAAGTTTATTGTTCTTGTTATTTAACATGCAATTCACACATTTTTTTTTTTATAAAAAGGAAATTTTGTTTTTCCATCTTCCATTTTTAAACGAGGACATTTTATATTAGATAAACAGCAAACTAACATAATAACAACACTGTGTAGGTGATATCAAAGAAGCTGCTTTAGGCTGGTACCCCCTTTACACAAAATAGCTCAAATTTAACAGTAAAGCTGTTCTACTTAGCACATACATCAACGTGGCACCAATTTGCTATGAATAGAGGATGAAATACCGGGTTCAACTTGACATTTTGCTGTGCCATAGATAGCTGCAAAATTTAGAGGCGCAGCGAGCGCATGAGAGAAATGTAAGTATGCAGAGTTGTTTCTTTTGCTGAATATGCTGTACACAACACCAAGACAACCATGCATCACACTAATTGGCCTGGTCACAGGCCAACTTATACTGTGTCACACTGTTCTGATAAAAAAAAAAAAAAGCCCCCCACATAGATTAAACAAATAAGCAAACAAACTAGCGCATGAGGTATGGTTTAGTTTCACTCCGTCTCCTGGTTTTGACACGTTGCAGAACCCTGCAGTGCAGCTTGGCACATCACAAAACACTTTCCAGTTGACTGCATTATCTGTTGTGACGAGTTAGAAAAAAAAAACCCCTCTCTCTCTCTCTCACACACACACACATGCAAACATACACAAATGCAGGACACCGGAGGCTGACAGGTAGTTTGCAAAACCTAAGCCTTAATGACAAGCCAAAGGAATAAATAAAATTCCGGAAGGTTGTTCAACAAAGTTCAAAGAAAACAAGTAAACCGAAAGCTAAATTTGCAAGGAACACAATAAAAAACCACTAGTATCAAAATAGAGGAATGCAGTTTAGGATTACACACAAAGGCTGACACAACCAACAAGGGACTGGACTGTAAATGCACAGAAAACTATCAGGTAAGCAAGATGCAAATGAAGGGAAAAAAAACCCCCAAACAACAGACAAAA
>NW_005187407.1:6335508-6338991 GCF_000239375.1 Pundamilia nyererei
GCCAACATATGTGAGATGATAAGCTACTGAAAGCAGAACAAAGGTTTGGGAGTGGGACATTTATTTCACTGAATACCTGAAGCACAGGTATGCAACTAGCGAATACAGTAGCGTGCTATGGATGCATTATCTAAATGTTGTGAAAGCTCTATTCATTAAATTCCACTTCTAAATGAATTTTGTCAACACCTCCGTTTTTTTTTTATGCACCACAGTTCTCATTGCTGTTTCTAAGAGAAGCTGTGGAAGTGTTGTGGAATATTTGCCTGTGATGTATACCTTTAAAAAAAACACCCAACACTGTTATAATGAAAATAATGTCACGCCACCTCCTGAATAAAGGGTCCAGAAAGAAATGGTGGCAGACCTAGCTCAGTTGATTCAGAGGGGCATGGCATTGTGAGGCTTTGATTATGCTACAGTTGCAAAACATTGAGGTAATCTTGTTCTACCCGAGCATTCAACTCTGCCACCAAACAAAGGCATGCTTAAAGGGGAACCAGTAATTGCTATCACAGGTAGCGGTCAAAAAATACAGCCGCCCCTAGCGTCGCCGCCTCTCAACGCTTTGATGGCCCAAACTGCATTAGGGAGCGAGATAAGCTTGTTAAAGCACGGCCTCTCCTCCAGCCCCCACCTTCTGTTCTTTCCTCCATCACGCTCTCAACCCCGTTCTCTCCTCCACAAGCTTTTAACCCAGACAAACTAGGAGCGTGTGAAGTCTTTGTAGCAATCTCTGAATGCTTGTGGCGTACAATTTACAGAGAAGTGAAACACGAGAATCTATTTTAGGATTTGGCTTTCTGAGTCTGAGATTACAAAATTAGATTCATCTCATATCTAAGCTCTCAGTATTACCAGAACCATGAGCCGCAGAGGCAATAGGGAGACAGGGTCAGTTACTTATTTGTACTTTGTCTTTGATGGCTTTGTGCAAAGTGGAAATGTTTGTACACTTCTGTCAGAGAAACACTTATCTCTCCCGCTCATTATGAGTTGGTATTTAAATGTCCTGTTTGTATTGAAATGGTTTTGCCACTGCAGGATAAAGAAGATTAATGCAGCGAGAGGAAAGCTTAATAAGGAGCCGAATACGTCCCGCTTTTCTATATTATGAATACAGTACGTGCACATATACAGCAACCTGCTAACAGTCTTCGTCCAGCTGTGCTGATTTAACTGTATGCAGCGAAGACTCGTTTAATCTTTGCAGCCTAAGGGAGGTGTTGTGTCTTTGTGTATACTGTATATTTAGAGGGCAGAATTCAGAATTCAACTCACAGTCATGAGGCGGATAGTGCTACGGCCCATGAACCCCACAACAGGGCAGCTATCATTAAAGCTTAAAGATGCAACAAGAACATTAAAAAGTGCTTTTCTGTCTACAGGAAGTTTCCACATACCTGTAGGAGGTTTGTTTACTTACTAGGGCTGCCACGATTAGTCGACTAGTCACGATTACGTCGACTATCAAAATCGTCGATGACTGATTTAATAGTCGACGCATCGTTTGAAGCTTTGTAAGATCACAAAAGACGCAGGAATAAGTAGTAGGATTTAAGAGTGTAATAACGGACTGCAAGGCTAACTAGAGCCGTGAGAACACCGGACTCCCGGCAAATCGTTTTCAAACCCACCGCCGTCTTTCGCTACTCAGGTTAAACATATGAGTCACTTGGATAACTTAAAAATGTTATTGTTTGGCTTTTTTTAGTATTTTATTTGTTCCTGAGTAAATCTGTTTGGCTGAGATTAAAGTTATAGTTTTTACACAGCTGAATAAACGTCAAGCAGACAGCTGATTATCAGAAGTGTGAGATGCTCGAGAATTTACTCCGGTGTCCTGTTATATTTTAGATAGCAAGGAGTTTATTAAACTTCACCAAAACAATCTGCAGATTTCATTAAAATTTAATAAACTATCATCTTGTCTTTGTTTTTAGTTAGCACAGACCTGAAACACTTAAAGCTGTAAGCTAATGATGGTTATATAAGAGCAGATGCTGCTGGTGCAATAAGCTGTACGTTTTACGTCCAATGGATGATGATCTGATTAGTCGACTAATCGCAAAAATAATCGGTGACTAGTCGACTATCAAAATAATCGTTTGTGGCAGCCCTATTACTTACTTATGAAAACTTAAACAATGCACTGTATGCTTCATGTGATCACGCTGAACGTGAACATCTTGTCATATTACTACAACTCAGTTGGTAGCATGATAAAATAGCACATGGCCTGGTAAGGAGACCAGGGCAGTGCTGAGAAAAAATCAAGTTGAATTGTGTCAAGTTCAGCAGTCAGAGAAAAATGCACGTGTGATGCAATTAAGAACAAATTAAAATCTGTTTCACGTATTACAGGCATAATAACAGTCAAAATTGCACTGGGGCAGTCAGTCCTGCATATGTTAATTGGTAATGTTAATGGATCTCATTGCTAATGAAACTTAGCATTAAATTGAATTTGTTATCACTGTTTTAGGCGTGTGTTGTTTGATTTTAATCTCACCTTTAAGAAAGAAAGACCACCATCCAATGTACGATTTATGTCACAGCTACCCTGAATTACGAGTATTGGCAATTACCAAAACCCTTTTTTCATGTTTTTGTAATGGTTAATCCACCAGTATGTGCAAGCGCTGAAATCGAAAAGAGATTTTTAATGCTAAAATCGAATTATTAAAATACAGGAGACAGAGCTGGTGGTGTTAAGATTTTAGTTGGGAGTAGGGATGTTCCTGGTGAATAATTTCTTAGTCACAAGGGGAAAAAACTGACTGAGTAGTTTAAAACCACGAAACACTGAGATATTAAGTTAAATTTGAGAACCGTTTAATGGAAAATGTCAAAAACTAATAACAAAGGTATTTTAAACTATTTGTCACATTCTTCAATAATGCTGCTTAACTGTGGAAAAGGAGGAAAAGAGGAAGACCTCAGAGGTGGTTCATGTAGAGAAGGAGGACATGCAGAGGGTTTGTGTGACAGAGGAGGATGCTAGAGAAAGAGGCAGTCGAAAGAATAAGACTATATACACAATACTGTAAAAAACATAAAAGACGCCTTACAAATCTGACAATTGCATTCGTCAGACATCTGCAATTGTACAATTTTTACCACTGGATGTTTGATGTATTTTTGTAAGAATTCAATCCAAACAAAGCCACCTAATGTCACAGTGTACCTTTTTGTGGACTGATATACATTGGACTGAGTAATCACAGCAGACAGTTGAACCACTGTGGATGTTTGTAGACTGTTCCTGCTGTTTGCTGATGCGAAGTCAAATAAGGGAGCCATTACACAGAGAAATGGCTCATTTGCATTGAGTTATGTATGAGTTATCAGAGAGGCAGCTGGTGACATGTAATACCGTCTGAAAACAGCATAACATGCCAAATGGCAAACACTTTTATATACTGGTTCAAACCACCTGTCTCCAAAAAAAGATCTTTAATCCAAAAAGCACACATGAAATTA
>NW_005187407.1:6339662-6350736 GCF_000239375.1 Pundamilia nyererei
TGTCCATAAATGTACACTTCATTGTTAGGTGATTTGTTTGATAAAATACTGTTGTCACTAACTCTAATCAGCTCAGATTATATTGTTGTATTATATAATTTAAGGGAACAATAACTCACCTAATGTTACACCTCTGTTTATGTTACCTAAGGAGGTCTCCTGCTCCACGAGTGAATTATGACTCATTCTCTTCTCGTTCCTCCTCGTGGATGCGCACAAACCCACGCACCAGCGCTCAATCAACTTCACTTTTTCCTTGTAATGTTGTTTTCTACTCCACAGTGCAGTACAAATGATCACTTTTTGTGTTTCGGTTACCATCTGTCTTACGCAGCCATGTTATATAGAATTTCAAGTCTACAAGCTAACAAGCTCCCTGCATTAGCACGCAGACCGAGATGTGCGTACTCCTACAAATTTCAGTATGGCTCGTGCACACACACACTCACAGATAGTGGATCCTCCTTTCTTACACCTTTTGTGACCGGGGTGGTGGGATGTCAAAAGGTATAAATGGCTGCTGAGTTCTCACACACTGAAAGGAAGGTTTGCAGGCAGTTTGAAGCTGCCCTGCAGCATTTAGCATACAAAAGTCAATGTCACAGAGGGAAAGCATAACAGGCTGGTCAGTGTGGCTGTGACCGTTCACACTTGGGCGTAAACATTTTTTCTTTTTTAATTTGACTGGACTATACTGATTTCAAAAGTCCTAAATGTCAAAATAAGAATCAAATGCAGTCGCCTGAAAGAAAAATCTTCATGTGCCGTGTGTCTTTGTCGCAGCGAGTCAGCTGGTTGGCTGGTCAAAGCACATCTTACAGCCAAAATGAGAGGGAAGCAGTAACTCACAGTGAATTGCAAACACACAAATTTGAAAGGCAAACAGTTATACATGCCATGAACATTGCATGCATTAAACATCCTCCCCTGCACTCTTCTCACTCCTTTCTCTCTCATCTTCCTGGCAGCGCACTCGAATGAAGCAATGCTGCATGTAACTGAATTTAAATTCTTTGTTGCTAAAAATAAATAATTTTGTTTGTACATCTTATCTAGCGACACCAGCAGTATCATTTCCATTTATCCGGTGAATGCTAATGTTGCTAAAGTTAGCATTTCAGCATGTCTGGTAAGCCTCGATCGTGTTAATTTAAGTCAATTTTAATTGCTACGGTGCCAAACATCGCTGGCATTTCACATTCAGGGAGTAGGGGTCCTTGTGTTTTTTCCCTGGTATTTTCCCAAACTTCAATAAGCATTTTTTTGGTAGCAAAAAGAAAAAAATAGATGAAAACAAAAGGCGAATTAGAAATCTCCCAGACATGACAAGTTCTGGCTGTCAAACTTCAACCTTTACCCTCAATTGAACCTCCAAATGTGGACTTGGACTCTATCAGCCAAACCTGACAGAATGGCAGCATGAGAAGTTTTATCCATAAATGTATCCATATTAGATACATAATAAATCAGAGCGCAAGACCAGTATATCGGTAGGGTGGATGTACTGGCGAAAATAAGCTGTTTGCTGATATTTCAGCATCAGAATTTCTAACAGGAGATAAATGAACAGTTCAAAAGTAAAGAAGAGACACTTCTCATTCCTTCATATTACTTGTCATCTTTAAAGTGATGTTGAACAAATGTTTTCCAGACTTTCTGATGTTCTTTCTTTAATTGTGCCTGGCCATTTTATGAGGAATGTGTGTTAGCCCTGCGACAGACGGGTCCAGGGTCTACCTCGCCTCTCGCCGTATGACAGCCGGGGTAGGCTACAGCCTCCACGTAACCCTGATAACGGCAAGTGGAAGAGAATGGATGAATCTTTAGGCACTTTGTTACTAGGAGCCTTTCACAAAAATGGATAATTTGATCAATTCAGTTTTATTTACAGTATAAATAAAATATAGTGCCAAATCATAAAAACAATTGTCTTAAAGAGGCAGCTGTATAAGGTAAAGAAAAAAGAAACGAGTGTAAGGGAGAAAAACCAACAACAATACAAAGAAAACAGAGAAAAGCAGTGTGGGACAGAAAATGGAGCATAAGAAAGCCAACATCCAAAGAAGAGCTTTGGATTATGGACAAGAAGCCTGCAGAACTATTCCTGAAGACTACTTAAAGAAATTACTAGAAAACTGCCTAAGAGAGTTCAGGCTGTGTTGAAGAATAAAGGTGCTCATACCAAATATTGACTTTTAATCTCGTTAGAATTGTGCAAACTCTGATGGTACAAATATCCAGGCTATACCAAACTTGCTTTGTATTATGCACCTCAGGTTAGGAAGATACTCCAGATGTCTAAGGAATGGTCCTTCATATTCTTCATATCATTTTATTTTCCACTTTATTTCCTTATTAAAAAATATTTTTTAAGGTTTTAGAACATTGCACTGCATTTTTTCCCCTATTTTCCTAGAATAATACACAGAAATGAGGGGTGGCTAAAGACTTTTTCACAGTACCGTATCCTATAGCCATAATTTATTAAAATACTGGTGGTGGTCAGCGGTACCCCTCAGCTTCCTGGTAGATACACTTACATTACTAATTTCAAAATGCTAAGTGACTTTCTTCTCAAGTAACCGCATCTACAAGATTTGAGAAAATCTGACCTTTGACCTCAACCTTGAGGTTAAGGTCACTGAGATTCTAACTCTTCCGAGATTTTTAGTAGCTACACCTATGGTATCAACTTAAAAGTCTTACTCGTTCTTGAGTTATTGCATTCAGAAACTTGGGTGTTCATGTTGCCCGCCTGCCTGGCAGGGTGATGGCAATATCGCATCGTTTTACAGAGTAAAAACTATTTGATAAATTAGTAGCGAAATATGACCATCCGCCTTACAGTCACAGCTTGAAACAAAAAAACCTGCAAGGTCAGCTTTTTTTAGACCTCATTCATCCAATCCACAACTTCAAAGCACAGCTCCATGCTTTAAAGGAGAAAGTGCATATTCAGATTATTAAATGATTATTTAATTTCCATTCTTTGCTCTAAAGCAAAGTCAGACTTTAATCAAAGCAACCGGCTTAGATCACAAGCACTGCTATCTGAAAAGGCCTCTTTCAGAAAACTTGGAGCACATACTGTAGCCATAAAACAGATGGAGCCTCACTTCAGCATGTCAAGTTAAGTCTAAATGGTTGCACCGATGCAGGGAATTGGTCATGGCAAAAGGAACAGGAAAGAAATCAACCATGGTCATCTGGATCATTTAGAGCTATTACGGCACGGAGAACATCATCTGTAGCCAGATGCTTCCCATGTCAGAATGAGTGAAGTGTGGGAGTCGGATCCACACGCGTAAAAAATGGTCTTGATGGTGCACTAGTAAGGGACTTGGGGAATTTCACACTCTGTTTAATGCTCACTGTGGCTAGACATCTGATGGACACTTACTCACAGCGAAAAATCTAAAGCATTCTGTCTCCTTGTGTGATCTTGACCGAACTCAAATCTGTAACTCACTCTGGTGGGAAGAGAACTCCTTACTGTTGAAATATTAAGCAGGCGTAAAAAATGTAAAATGATTTAATAACCTAAAGAAAGGTTTTCCATTTTATCGCTGATTACTCTTTCTGGAGGTAGTGCAAACAAGGTTGCAGTTTAAAAAATAAATGTTTACTCCGAGTGCTGCACTTATGTCTCATCATACCACTTTCCCCGCTTCCTTCTCCTCCTTCTCACACGGTATATGAAATATTCATATCAAATTCTCACACATATGGACATATATAAACACACAGTGCACAAAATGGAAGAGAAGGAAGTGGAGGACATCGTAAGCAATAAAAAGAGGAAGTGATGAAATTAAAAAACACATTTATGGACATAAGTGCATACTGCAGTATCATATCTACACAGCCACAGCTTGGCTTCAGACTATTCTAAATTTATCATGATACTCTAGCATGTAGCAGTCCTCCTTAAATCCAGTCCATACTCTCCTGAGTGGATATCATGTCTGATTTAAGTGTACAGATGTGAGTAGCGGATGCCCCTGTGTGCCAAGAGATGGCTTCCAAACACGATGAAACCACAAGATACACATGCAAAACACAGCGAATCTCTGCTGCACCGATTTAAGATCTGGCACCTTCACTTCTGACAATTCCTGCAGAACCACGGCATGCTCTGCTGCCGACTCATGAATCAATCATCCCGGGATAAAACAGACAAATGCATCCTGCGTTAGGTCAGAAGGAATGAGAGAAACAGAGGAAGAAAGAGAGAGAGGATGTGGTGCTGAAGGATAAGATGGCTTCCTTTGATAATAAGAACAAATGAGTTATTTTACACAGATTTTAGACCTGGACATTTAAGGATGTGGTGGGAGGGAGGAAACGCTAAAAAGAACACAACCAAATGAATCAGAGAAGCAGATGGATTTACCATTCCTTCTATAACTTTATTTGGAAGCTAATTGAATCAGCACACTAGCTGCAGGGAATCTGAATAAAATAGAGCCAAGAAAGAGTCATATTGGACAGGGTGGAAGTGAGGCTCGGACGATAACGCTTCCACTGAATTTACATCGGGCATGTTTTCGGCTAGTGTGCAAATTGTTTTTGAGTTCATGGATAATGGTGTCAATATAATAGAATTCGCAACATATGTGAGAAAAATGTTTTATTTTTGAATCAACAGTTACTTTTTATGTCTATTCAGATTGTATTATAGTTGGGTAGCCAGCAGTTACATATGCAGTAGCAGATGTGTCCCATCTGACATGCTTTTTCTACTGAAGTCTGATAAGAGCCCAGAGCGATTCCATTTAATATTCAACAAAAAAAAAAAACAAACAAAAAAACTTCCCCACTTGTAAAATCATTCACGCACCGCCCGTAGCTGCACGGTGCAAATTTCAATTTGCCTTTCTGTAACTGAGATGGCACGTCAGCGCTGGCAGTGGGATTTGGAGCAGCGGTCATCTGTTAACATGGCTTTAAAAGTCAGAACCAGCAGGCAGTACCGCAGCCCAAGCTTAGGCAAGCACGACTAACAAATAAAACTAAGCAAAATAAATATTTACGCAGAAAAAGGATTGGCTAATATTATGTTGGATAAAATCACCATTGACAAGCGTGGCTGCAGCCTGGCAGATCACTGTTCATAGAGTCCATGGTTATGTGCTTCTCAGCGGCATCTGAAACAGAAACCGATCGGAGATGTTTTCTCTGTAGCAGTCGCTTTCTTCAATTAGTTCAGAAAGAAAACTTAGCTACAGGCGCCGCTCCTATCGATTCGGTTTTGTATTTAGTGCAGTAGGACAAATAACGATAAAAAGCTGCACAGCCGGGAAAAATAAAGAATGTGATTAGAATGCTGAATAGTCCAATCTGCAGGGACAAGTGCCTTTATCTAGTTTCAACCAGATCAATATGACAGTAATAAAAAAAAAATGCTGGATTAAGAGGACACCACGTTTGTGCTGCCTAATATTTGTTGCAAAAAAAATCTTCTACTGCAGAGGGGATCATACTTGAAGGACAGAGAAGACAGCGACTCACCCTTTTTAAAGTTCCCAGTGAGTTCTTACTGTCTCATGCAAGTATTTGCAACAAAGTGCTGGTCTTTTGTTCTTGAAATAAAGACATGATCATTGCCATGCTAGACAATAAGAATCCCTCTTAAATCCTTTCATGCCACAATGCCTTTGCTCTCTCAGTGGCAGCTTTTCTGTTTTTTTTTTGTTTTTTTTTAGAAAGGACACACTTCATCTTTGCTGCATAAACACTCAAGAAGAGATGAGAGTTTCAATGGGACAAATTAAAGCCATTCTCCTCTGTGGATGGATGAGACAAACACCCAGCTAATTCTATTGATTAAAAGAAATAGAGTTTGCAGTCAGCAGCGCTGTATTTGAAGCAGCAATTTGATTAGGAAGCTGCGCTTTGGCAAAATTGGTGAAATGATAATACCCGGTTTGATTATATCAAATGCAGGCTCACAGGCACTGTGCAGGACTCAATCTTGCATCACATTTACTTATTGTGCGCTCTTGTCTTTGACCCACATGAGAAAAAGTGTGAAGTGTCAACGTGTAAAATGCTTTATGAACGAACACTGTGGGTGATTTTCTTCAACAGTATATTAATTAATGCACTTTATTACAAGTGCATTTTGAATTGCACTATAAATTACACTCTCAGAGGTTTAAAAATTGATGAATGCTTTTAAAGAGTAAATAAAAGATTGCAGGATTATAATCATTCACTACTATATCTGAAATTAATTTACTGACTTTAATGTAATTTTTCTGCTCCTATTACAAAATTCGCTCTAATGAAACAACGGATATCCGCAGATGTGTTTGTGTGTTTATTTAGACTTTTGAGATGCACTGATGCTGTCAAACCAGGTAAGTGCAGTGCCTTCTTTTGGTGGGATATCACGAGCCTTTTTTGAGATATCATTTTAATTCCTTAGTTTATAAATACAACATTACCAACTGCGACATTGACCTTTACTGAGGTTAACCTGTCTGTGAGAGTGGGTGAGATAAAGACAAGCTAAATGACAACATAACAACATTTATTTGATCTTATTTACCACTGTTTGTTAGGAAATGCAACCCATTAAAAAGTTACACTTTCTGGTAAAAATCATGAATACTGCTTTTAGCAAAATGTTTTTTTAATCTAAATATTTGCTTACTGAGTGTCCTGAGTGCCTTTAATCATCTATCCATCTATCCATTTGAACAAGTCACCATTCTGTCTCAGGGCGTACACAGAAAGGCAACCACTCACGCTCACATTCACATCTATGGCCAATTGAGAATCACCGGTTAACCCAACATGCATGTCTATGGACTGTGGGAGAAGCTGCAGTACCTGGATAGAATAAGCAAACCCGGGGCCTCGTTGCTGTGAAGCAATGACGCTGTCTGCCACACCACCGCCCCTGTAATAATCAACCAACCACAGCAAGCAGGGTTACTATGACTGAACACTGAGAACATTAACGAAACCGAGAGTGCTTCTGAATCTCAAGATGAGGATAAGGCGAGAAGAAGAACATCTGAGTATCAGTTGAGCAACAGACTGTTCATCCCATTTAAACGTTGGCTTGTATCTATCTGAAGTGCTGCTTGTACTGTGCCTAGCCCTAACACGACAAGACTAATCTCTCACATTCATCCTGCTGGGAGTCTCCTCCGGTACTGTATAACCACTGCCATTCCTTTTTGGTGCTGATAGACTTTGGATTCCAGACGTGCTTCATATTAAGAGCATTGGACCATGAATTAAATATATCCACTTGCCTCAGATGAACAGTGCTTAGTGGCTTTTACGCTTCTCTCTCTGGAAATCTTACTTGCTTAAAAGGCATTAATACTGTACGAAATGCCTTAAGTATGCTAAGGTAGTATTGCCATTGTCTCCATGACATTGAGGGATCCTTTAAACTTTTGCAGTGTTTCTTAAGTATGCAAATCACAAAGAGGTACTCAATAGAGTGAAAAGTATTTTTTTTTCCATTAAAAAACATAGCAGTATAACCGGATCACTAACCCCTGCTACAATATGACTTTTTAAGGTCCATGAATTAAAGCAATGCTCATTTAAATCGAGAAGACTTCAGACAAAAAGCTCAGCTAACCTGCTTCTTTTCATGCCGGTAATGTCTTCTTCTTCCTAGGTCAGGACTGCTCTTTCAACATGGATCATTTCTTGTGATTTAAACAAGGAAATGGTCAAAACCACCAATTACTGCTATCAACAACCATATACAAAGTACTGAGTCAAACTGTTCACATAGCCTGGTATTTATTTCATACTGATTCATGAATGAAGGTAATAGATAAAAAATATAAACCAGAACTTGATGATGCAATCTGCTGTCCTACTGTCTCACTGTTTTCAAGGTGGAAACTGGAACTTTGTCAAAGCCAAAAAGCTGGAGAGGGAAAACTATCTCCTGGCTGGCCTTCATCATTTTTAGTGAGCATTGACTACACAGACTCATTTAGCCAATGTCAAGAAATAAATGGCTGCAACCCAATTCTGTCATATACCTGTAGTGCTTTATGATAATTTCCAACTTCCCAAACCTCCTGTACTGGTAGTATCAATCCAAATTCTTAGGATCAACAGAGAAGATGAGAGTGCAATAGCTTTTTTTTTAAACTGATACTTGATTTCTGCACATAATATTGGCATTGAGGAAATGTGTGCTTGTAAACTAGTGCTACCTTGATCTCAGCTCTCTTTGGCAGTTCTTTAACTTGTTACCCCATCTTTGTTTGTAATCGCCCAATGTGTTTTCTCCTCGGTCCCACGTGCTCCAACAGAGAGGCACTTCTCCCCCCCATGAGTACCCAGTACTTCACCTGCTGCACTTTCAATATTTACCTCATCAGCATCTGCCTAAGTAAACCCGCACTATCATAGTTCACACTAATTATGTGTGCTCTGCTCTGCATGTTAGTTTATGGTTGCTCATTTTTCTGTCTTTTTTTTTTTACGATCCTGCAACATCAATGCTCTTCATTCAATAAGCCCGTGTTACAAACTAAACAGTGATAATATCTGGGCAAATCTGTCTAATACAGAGTAAACAGATGGATTGGTGTGATTTACTTACAGAAACTCTGAAGCACTGATGCTGTGTTTGAATCCATAAATGCTAATGCTAGACTCTAGGTTTAGATGTAAATAATAATATCAGACACAGGCCTATGGTTTTCTTTGATTTTCTTATTTTTGATGATTGCTCACAAGACTAAAGAAAAAAGGTTTTCTTCTTGTTTTTGTTTCCACTAAAACAAAAACCTTGCAATGATTAGCTTTGTTGAGGTTGAATCTCCATTAATAGCATTACTTCATGTATCTGATTTTCTTTTGGTCAAAGGACCTTAAAGGATACATATTTGATTTTATTTATTTATTTTATTTTCCTTGTGACACTGAGTGGAAAGACACTACAAAAAAAAAAGGTTTATTATTTAAAATTGTGTCAAATAAATGTGTTTATGTTAAGTAAGTGTGGTGTCCATTGTGTGCTGGAAGCCTTATTGTTCCTGTGGCGGAGCAGCTACTACCAATCTCCTTTACGAAACTAGCCTCGGACGGGGGATATAGATATTTGGGACGCATTTGATTTCTTGTAACCTATTTCTAGAGAAACTGTGATTCTGGGTTAAACATCGGGGTGAAATTGATGACACCGACACCTAGTGAACTGCCCAAGGTCAACAGTCCTGATTTCCACGCATTAAAGGTTTGGCGTAAGTACAGATTGCGTTACACCTGCATCTTATTTTCATTTTTATTCTTAAAATTTACAGCAATAGGAAAATGAAAAGGATTTCCATTTATTGTAAATAACTACTTGTGGTCCACCTGCAGTTTTTTCACAGCCTACCAGTGAGCTGTGACCCATGCTTTGGGAGTAGTTGGTCAAGCACATGGTGACTCATCAGTGTAAAAAGGATATGATGTTACAGCTGCTACAACACCACTGCATTAAAGAAACAGTGTATATATTAGCAACAACCACTGTTTGCCGAGTAAACCATTAACGCCATTATTAAAAAGAGAGTTACTGTACTTCTTTCAAAGTTTTCACACAAACCTCGCTCACTCTGCATCATCAGAGGCAGAGGTGATTATCAGGGTGCCACAGCCGCACACCACACATATTCATCATTTTAAGGAGATAATTGGGTGTGAAAACCATGGAGACGGGGGATAAGAAATGAACCACAGACCGGAATTGCGTTCATAACTTGTTTTGTAACCTTTGCTGGATACAAATAAATCTAACAAGTTGCAAACTAAGTGATGTATTTTGTGCTATCTATGTCTACACAAGGCCATGCTTACACTTGTTTCACTAATGTACTGTATGGTTACATTTAATGATTATTTACTTGAGCCCATTGCAATGTAGTTACCCAATATTAGGAATAATCTAAGAAAAAGTTGCAATTCCTTTGTAGAAGAATTTTACATTCCTGTTTAAATTCCTGAAGGTTCTGTGACTTCTAAGTGCAAAGGCATGTCAATACCAATACTGCAGCTGAGTGTCAACAAATAACCAACATACAAATAGCAAGAAAATGTAAAACCTCCTCAGTGCCGCCTATGACAGAGATACAAATGGAGAATTCAAAACTCTTGCCAAGTCATTTGTTAAACGCAACCAAATTAAATATGAGGGAAGAGACAATCCCACTTCATTCCAGCCTTGTGTACTTGTTTGTCTGGGGCTTCTTTATCATAATCCACCATAAAAACTCTCCACAGTCCCGAGCAGTGCTTGTCAGAAAATTTGCAGTACACTTGTTGCTTTAACAGAACAGTTATGAAACTGAAAAGTAGCAACTGTCTCTCTATCACGTTCTCTCTGCAACATGGACATGTTAATGTGCATAATTAACTAATCAGCTTATGCCAGCTCGAAACATTTGGCAGCCTCGTCTGACAGCTTCAGCTCCTCTCTTGAAAACATCTTGAAATTTTCTGGTTTAGTCTCCCCGTGTGTAATTTTATCCCCTGTCAGAACAGAATAGCTTCAACTTGGAAGGTGACAAAAAGGTCCAGCTCTTGGTGATTTTTTTTTCTTTACTTAAAAGCTTTCTGTCGCAAAATGAAAAGGAATATAATAGCCTTAATATTTTTTATATTAAGGCTGTTGCTAACTTCAGAATGTTAACTGTGCAGTTAGATCAAATGATGATAATAGACGTGCTTACTAGGTGGGGAAATGTCTTACTATTTAGGGCTCCACATTGGTTGGTTGATATGCTCTCTCCAGAACAAAGTCTTACAGGCTTGACAATTGCCTGTGTTACTTTGATAAGGAAGAAGGCGCTAGATCAGTGGCCCTCCAGGTTTCAGCAGTTATTTTTGTGTAAAATATATCTATTCAATTTCAGATTCGCCCACCCTAATGTAGAGTGATAGATTAGGTCTAACTTTACAAACATTTACAGCTGCTGAACATTTACTTTGAGCTGTCCTCAAACTAAATGGCTGCATTTCTATTGCAAACAACAGTTTAACAGCACAGTAATTTGTGCTGTGATTTTCCAGCAACTTTCTCTAGGACTCGCTGTGTCTTTGA
>NW_005187407.1:6351856-6360124 GCF_000239375.1 Pundamilia nyererei
AAGAGGGTTTTTCACTGTGTCCAATCTGCAAAAGAACAGTTTTCTTGATTAATAGGAATACTTATTTTATCATTAAGGTTGATTAATTCCATTAGTCTGTGAGGTTTTAAGTCATTCAGTAACGCCACTCTGAATCAATTATTTGCCATGGCAACGAGTAGAAAGAAGACAGTGATTATAGCAGGAGCTTAACAAATGCATATAAGATGATCGCTAAATATTCAAAACAGTCATTACCAACAGCCTCATCAACATACTTTACAGTACAGAACTCTTAAATGTCGACTTTTAAAAGCTGGATATTGTATCTGCTCGTGTGCACAGAAATGGTTCTTGGCAATGGAAGCCATTGATTTTCTCACTTCATCTGTATGGCATCTCCTCTTTCCTGCCAGCACAGCATGTAATATGAGACTGCAAGTTTTCTTTTACCCAAAGCAATCAATTTTGCTTAGCCAAACTCCCTAGCATGGATGGAGCCCGCCTAAGTACCTGTCTCCACCGACACACAGCCCTGTATGCCGTCACCATCTAAAAAAAAGCTTTCAGCGTAATAAAAAAACATGTCTGAATCAGAACCCAACCAATCTAATAACAGCCAGACCAGTCGGTATGACTACAGAGCGTTAACTGTGTCACTGATAGGGAGGGGGTATGTGCGAGCAAGTCCGCGAGAAAGGCCAAGAAATCAAAGAAATCACTGATCTTCAATTCCCCGATGAGATAATCCACATCACATTTTCTTCTATGCTATCACTTTCACAGCATGAAGTAAGATCTGGTTTCACACTTTAAAAGCAAAAAGCGTTTATGACTTTTCTTTTTTGTATGAAAAACAAAAAAAAAGAAAAAATCCAATATATGAGGCCATACGTAAGGGAATTCTAAGCCTGACTGAGCCTTATTGATATCTATCTGAAACTCCCTCAGCCACCATCAATCTCACATATTGTTAAACAGAAAGACTGGGAGGTAAACGTTCACTTAGAGACGTGTCTTGTCCCTTTCAGGAGACATGTTTAGCCTTCACTTCTGTAATGAAAACAAATAGATGGGCTGGTTTCATAGAGATAGAAAGCCTTGGACTGCAGCCAGAGATAACAGGGCGCAACTCTTCCAACTGAGGCAGTGTGGGTGTTGGATTCAGAAAGACTGACATGGAAATAAACAGAATTTACAACCTATTACTGACTGTTTCCAAGAAGGATACTGAGAAGCAGCTAACAAAGGTGGTTTTTTAAGAGATAATTTAATTCTCAACTGGCATGAACAGTGAAGTCCTTCCCTATGAAATATAATTGAATCCATTGGCATGCATTACCATGCACAACCATCAATTATTATGCCAGGGAGGTAAGAGCTAATCCTTCATCAGAGTGAAAGCCAGCTATCTGCAAGAACAGGGGTGTCTGTTGTTCATTTTGCTGCTAATACATTGATTTATCTCTACAGTAGCTGCAACAGATAACAGACTTGGCTCAGATTATATCTCACCTGTAGCCACTGCGACTGGTCGCTATGACCAGCTGTCCAAGCGTTGACCTTGCCCTGCTTGTCTAAACGGGCTTTCCCAGGCTCCCAAGTGAACATGTCCATGTTGAGCGTCCTGAAGATGCTGGAGGCTGTGACCTGATAGTCCTGGATATGGCCTGACTTCATACCCAGTGGTTCAGAACAGCCTGGCAACAACAAAAACAGATTGGCTCTAAACTCTTTTTTTTTTTTTTTTTTTTTACATCTAACCCCAGGCCTCCTGAAAATGGATTCAGTGCTGACACTACTTAAAAACAAGAGGAACAACTGTGCAAGAGGCATACTGGAGTGGATTTCCAAATTCCAGTATGATGCATTTATGATAATGATGGTGATTAGTGTATTCAGTTGGATAAAGAAAGCTCACTCACCTGTTAGCTCACAACCGAGCAGCTCCATGCGTAAAGTACAGTGCCTCCTGCAGACTTGGGGGTAAATGCGCACGTACTGGGCTTCAATGGGAGGGGTGAAGGAGTTGGCTGATGGAGCGTTGTTATCGACATTTCCTCTGAAAATCTGTTGCAAGGGATGAAATAACAGCAGATGGGGGGCGGGGGAGGATGGTGAAGCAGATCAGTTTTCAATAATGTGGCAGTCTATCCACCGCTGTCTCTAGTGTCTACTCCACGCTCAACAAATTGCTGTCATTCAAGGTCAATGAGCTAGAATTACAGGGAAAAATAGACAATTTGTCGCACCATTTGAGCCAGTAATTCATAAGAACAGTGGTGTGTTTTAAATTAGTGCTCCAATTATATCACGTTACCTTCTGGAGTGTTTCATCCAAATCGCTGAAGATAGCCTGACAGAAACTATATGATTGGAGCGAAAGATGTACAAACAAACATAGACATGTCATAGCCGTGTCTAGCTTTGACTGAGCAAAACAAAAGAGCTCTAAATGAAAAATATCAAAGCCCAGACGTAGAGCATACAAATCTGACAACATATCTGATAATAAGTTTGGAGGTCTGGTTGTTTCGGAGCTCGGCCAAAGAGAGGACAGTCGTGGCTTGCTGTCAGGAATGATAGAATGCTCTGTGGCCTATTTGGTGGCTGTTCATCCCCAAATAGTATAAAAATTCAATCTAGAAGTCATAAAAGTGGAGGGGGGTAAGGGGCAGCAGGATGGGCCCGGTGTGCGCTAGCTAATTAAAAAGCCATCTCATCATGTCCTCCACCCTGTCCTTGACTGAGTGCACAGTCTCTAGTCGATGTGTGCGCATGTATGAGTGTGTATTTCGTCTGTCTACCACAGAACAAGAAGCAATGGGTGACGATGGATGCGTACACCTATGTCTGTGTGCCCGTACAAGTGTCTCACCATATCCTCATCTTTGCCCTTGACTTTGTATGTTCTCCAGGTCTTCCCGTCATCACTGTAGGCTACTTTGTAAGACTTGACGTACTCTGGGCTGCCGATACGCTTTGCACCCTGGGTAATTAGGCCCGTGACCCTCATTCTCCTCTGCAGGTTTATCTGTGGAGTACAAAAAAACACAGATAGGCTGAAGATGAAATTCTAGCTTTATTTTCAGACACTGTATATAGAGGTGTAAGTGTCTGTGAGCATGCATGTCATCGAGTTCAGTTCACCCCCTTGTATCTTTTCTGTCAGGGCCATCCATCTTATTCTAAAAGTCTGTGTCCAAATAGAACATTTAATCAATTGTACACCCCATATCCAGTCTGCCCACACTGTGCAAACTGTCAATATGGTGCCAGTGTAAAGCAGCTTGGTGAGCCAAGAGGAAAAAGAGGCACTAAGAAAGAGGAAAATGACGAATGGCTTCCATAGATCCTACTCAGCACCCACAAACCAGATTCATTACATATAGACCAATATCTTCAGTACCTTTCCCTGACAGCTCATTTTGATACAGTATATGCTCACCGGCCATTTCATTAGGTACACCTTGCTAGCATAACATTGAACCCCGTTTTGCGTTCAGAACTGTCTTAATTATTTGTGGCAATGATTCAGCAAGGTGTTGGAAGCATTCCTCTAAGGCTGTGGTCCATATTAACATCCTTATTTGGTCTGGCATCTGTACAGTGAACTCCTTGTTCTTTTCAAGAAACCAATCTGATATGATGTAAGCTTTGTGAAATGGTGAGTTAACCTGCTAGAAGCAGCCATCAGAAGACACGTAAACTGCGGTCATAAAGAGATCAACATGAGAGATCAACAACAAGAGAGCAACACTACTCAGATAGGCTGTAGCATTTAAACAAAGCTCAACTGGTAGTATCAGTGCCAAAATGTGCCAAGAAAATATCCCCGCCATCATTGCACTGTTGATAGAAGACAGGATGGGTCCATGCTTTTGTGTTTACACCACATTCTGACCCCATCATAGGAGAAATTGAGACTCATCAGACCACACAGTGTTTCTGCAATCTTCTCTTGTTCAATGCAGGTGAGTTCATGTGAATGGTTGTCACAGTTTCCTGTTCATAGCTGACACCCGGCATGGTCTTCTTCTGCTGTTGCCCATCTGCTTCAAGATGTTTTCCTGCATATTTTGGATGTAATGAATGGTTATCTGAGTTACTGTTGCCTTCCTGTCAGGTTAAAGCAGTCTGGCCATTCTCCTGACTTCTGCCATCAACATAGCATTTTCAACCAGAGAAATGCTGCTCACTGGATATTTTCTCTTTATGTGGACCAATGTAAACCCAGTAAATCAGCAGTTTCTGAAATACCTGCCTGGCACCAATCACCTTTCTTACCCTTTCTGATTCTCTGTTTAAACTGCAGGAACTCCTCCTGACCATGTCTAAATGGCTAAATGCTCTGAGTTACTTCCATCTAGGGCTGTTCGATATAACGATATATATCGGATGACGATATAAAAACGTCTATCGTTTCATTTTACGCTATCGTTTGTTTCGTGGTGTCGCAAAATAAACTGTTTACGGCAATATTTTTTCATTATTTTGATGGTCACTGTAGTGGCTATAATAATTTCTTAAAGTTCTCTCTTTCTCTTACATTTAATATAACCACACTACAGACAGACAAGTGTTTGTTTTTATGCATTGTCGTTAGCAACAACGACGGTAAAACCTCCGCGTGTCCGCTTGTTCCACATAAACCTTTCACAATAAAGCTCAAGATCCTGTTGAGACTTTTCCAAATAAACTGAATCACGTGAAAGATACAGAGTGTTTACGGATGAGAAGCAAAAAAGAGCCGCCAGGTGCTAAAAATAAACCTTGGACTCAAACGTTAGAACAGGCTTTTCCCCGCAGCACGCCATGTAATAAATACTCGCAAAGAAAACGGCGGCTGTTACAACTTATGTCTAAAAATGTATAGTTTCATGCATCGGTTAAAACACTCGACTCCAGCTACACGACGCCCAGCTGGAAACACTTCACGCAAGTCGAGCTGCCCGAGATTCACAGAATTTACAGAAAATGTTACATTTTTGTGATTTATATCGTTAACGGACGATAGATGTCTTAATATCGGGATATGAGATTTTGGTCATATCGCACAGCCCTACTTCCATCTGATTTCCACATAAAATATTTGGGTTAATAATAACCAATTACACCAGTGTAACTAATGAAATGGCCAGAGGATGCATTTTCAATATTTTCCTGAACATTTTCTTTTGGCAAAGCAGCAGCATGTTTGACAGCGTGTCGATTTTCCAATCACTGGACTTTCTTGGATACAAAGTCCATATATATATATAGAGTGTTTTACAAAAACCGATGGTATTAACGGTGAACTCAAAAGAAACAAAGTGTCTCTTTAAGGATCCTGTCTCTTCAATATCAGTGCAGAAGACTTGATGGTGTCAACACCAGCTTGTCTCGGTGATAGTCGCTGACAGAGTTTTACATTTCTGAGGAATACTGATTGACTGGAAGAAACCTCAGCCTATCACACCGGCTGGTTCTTCTTCTCTATTCACAACTGCAGCAAGTTTGAAAGACCTGTGAGTAATATTAGACCCGCCACATCTATGCTTCCCTACAGTCTTTGTCTTCAATCTGTCAGCACTGGTTAAAAAAAATGCCACTCGCCTGTAATTTCTGGTGAGCTTGTATAAAAAAAATGAGACAGCTGATGACAGTTGATGACAGCTAACTTCACTGTGGCAAAACGCAGAAGCCTGTGGTGACTAAGGAGTGATGCTGTGTTCATTGTACTCACAGACACATACTATTTGCCATTTATTACAGTCAATTTTAACACTGATTAAAAAAAACCTGTGTGTGTGGGGGGGGGGAGTAGAGCCAGAGGGCAATGGGCAATTCTCAGACCAACATAGCCTCTCAGACTGTGACAAATAAGATAAAGAAAATAAGAGCTGATGACAGTTATTCTTTGTTGGAACTACATTGAAATGAAACAGCGTCATTTTCACCAAAAAAGGCTCATCTATCTCATTCCCTGTCAAAATATAAAAACACAGCTGTCTAACTTTCCATTTCTGTGCAGAACAGATGGGTAACAGTAGCACACTTCTGAGGAAGTATTAGGCAAAGGACCATTAACCTGGGACAGCCAAACCAATAAAAGAAATGCAGACTAAAACAGAATTTTAATTACTCCTATGAATTAGGCTGGTTCTGTGTGAGTCAGTGCTGCTGTTATTGTGTCTGTGCATTTCACACAGCAACTTAGTGAAAAGAAAGAAGCCTGCACTTCACTTTATGTTTGTTAGCTAAAGTCTGTTTAAGAGCACAAACCCTTTAAAAGCCTGTGCCAAAAATGGAACTGGCAGTGCGACTACATTTGCTGTGGTATTCTGCGGGCTTGAGCACATTTTCTGGTAAACGAGTGGTAACATTACTATGAAATAAGGCAATTTACAAGTAAAATATTTGAGAGCACGAGCTCAAGTTATACTCTCCTTTTTCTGTTATTGAAAAAGCAGAAATGCTCTAAGCATTGTCTCCTGACGACATTCGAGATTAGAGCATCGCCTCTAACAGATCCAGCGCTGTTTATGATGGTTATCATCTATGCTTGAACTGTCAAAAAAAGAAATAAATATTTTACAGCAGTGATTTGTATCTTAATTTCCACTTTTAGGGCTACGACTCAATTACGCCAATTTTTTTCTACACGCTTAAACCAACGTATCATGGTAATTATACATGAGGAAACCTCTTAGAGCCTCGGAGCCGCAGTGACCCACACTTTCCCATTCACAGCATTTCTTTGCTCTTCTCATTATTCTCCACAGAGATAGATACTTCTTGCACTAATTAGAAGCCCTGTCACTAAAAGGCCACCGCTGGGGTAATTGGGGTGATTCTTCACATTTTAATTCACCACTCAGAAAAGGACCTCTGTCGCTCGAGTGCTAATAGTGATGCATGTCTTTGTTAAAAAAAGAAATGTAAAATAAATATTTACAATGAGAAAACAAAAGAAAGAAATCAGGTACCTAGCAAATTTGTAAGACTATAGCTTTCTATGTTTGTCTAATTTTACAAAATCATAACTTTATAACTATATAAACTATAACTTTATAAACTGCTAGCAAAATTTTGTTGACATTTCTCTGATATGGGTTACATATTATGTATCTGTGCAGTTTAGGGTCATTGCTAATGAGACTGAGTGACTCAGTATTTAGCACAGTTTGATCTTTTTCCCTTTTCTATTACTTTTGGTCTGCAGCTGCAGCTCTCGTCTAAAAAACAATTCAGATCCGCATTCAGAGGTTGATGTCTTGCGTAGTAGGATGAGCTGGCATTTTAGATATAGTTTGCTATTGAAGGGGTTTTTTTTCATTATAACCTAACAGAGAGCATACACTTAGCATACACTGTGTACTCTGTAAATTTGGTTTAGATATAAAATAGTAACACTGCAGCATATTAAAAAAAGAAGTGAAAAGAATGAACTTTTACCCTTTCACAATTTCACTCTCTCTTGTTCCAGACACAGACAGCAACCTGTGTACGAAGCACTCAGTAAAATGAGCCTCTAAAGTAAAAAAAAAATCTACATCAAATATTTTCTGTTCTCAGACTCTATTTGCAAAACAAAGAACATATCCTTTGTTTGCACAGCATGATTCAACCTGTTTTTCCCTGTAATGTTTTCAGTACCGCCAGAAAATGTTCAGCATAACTGTTCGAGAGGCATAAAGAAAATATACATACATACTTAAGGTCATTAACACGAGAGCTTTAATTTTCCACTCATCCTTTGAGATTGCCTAAAAAAACTATTTTTGAGAATTTAGAGAGCCAAATTCATAATTAAAACAAAAATGCAACCTGTGCTAATACATGTAGATAATTCAGCCATTACTGCTTGTTTCTATCTACATTTGTAGTCCCCTGCCATAAAAATACATGTCAGAAGCTAATTGAGTTATGCATAATGACTAGGACTAAAACAATTTGTCAGCGAATGGCAGCTTGGCTCTGAGAAATTATTATAGCCATTTTTCATTGTTTCTTCACATTTTGCAAGCAGAATGGATAATTGAGAAAATCATTAAGAGCACAAGCAGTAATGACATACTTGTTAGCTGGAGCTCAAATCACGATGGAAACTTTGAACATTTAGTTTCTTTCTGCACGTGACACGTTCACTTATGTCATATTGGTTTTAATTGACTGGATTCTGATAAATAAAAAAGAAAAACAGGACATTTTTAAAACATAATTTCCATTAGAATCTTTCCAGAGCTCGAAATGTTGCTCTAAGTAAAAACAGGCAGAACTGCATTTATTTACGACAACAACAACCTC
>NW_005187407.1:6362003-6372761 GCF_000239375.1 Pundamilia nyererei
TGTATGTTGTTAAGACCACTAATTATACCACACACAGAATATTCATACCAACAAGCAAAACATCACACACATGCGTACACACAGGCATACAAAGGTCAGGCAAAATATACCCCTTGTTGATTACATGCTGAGATCAGAACTGCGGAGGGAATTGCAACAATATTGTAACAATTAGACTGTCCTTGAAGCTACCTAACAGCCCTGTGGCACCACTGCTTAAAAATGCATGTGAGCAAACGCACACGCAGTCAAGCACACTTGGCTACACATATTTAAAAAGCTTTTTCTTTATCCTTGGCATCAGGAACAAATTTTAACCACAGTGCAGTCTTGAGCCACTCCTCATTTCTTTATGTTTTGCTTTGATAGAACCAGACTTTCTTTTTTTTTAAAATAAGGTCTTTGGGCTTTCTGAAGGTCTTTAAGAGGTTTTCTTCGGACATTGGCTGATTTTTTAGTGATTTTCAATCTAGTCCTTGTACCCGAGCTCAGAAATCTCATGAGAAATGGTTTTAGTGGAAGGGATGATGTAAAACAAGCAATCCTTAAGAAGAGACCAGAGGAAGAAAGGTTAAGGAAGGCCCAATAACTGGACTGAAAATCAGTGGCATCAGGTGCTATGGAGCAATGAATCCAAAATTAAAATTTTTGGTTCAAAATGTCATAAATGAACACACAAAAGTGTAATCACATTTTGATCCATTAAACACAGCTAACAGGGATCTGAATGGCAAAAGCTTAATTTTTTCAGCATGACACTGATACCAAACACACTGCCAATGTAGTAAAAGCATAGCTGGACAGAACGAACACACAATAAAACACAATCAGCCACAGATTGGCCTCCTCTGTGTCCAGATCTCAATATTACTAAAGCAGTGTGGGATCATCTTGACAGAGAACACAAAAAAGGCAGCTAACACCAAAAGAAGATCTTTGAATGTCCTTCAAGAAGCCTGGAGAACTAATCCTGAGGACTACTTAAAGAAATGACTATACATTTTGCGTAGAAGAGTTCAGGCAGTATTATACTAAATTAATGTAATGAATAAATAGACACTGAACATTGACTTTCAAGTTTGTTAGAACTGTACAAACTCTGTTGTTGCCATTGTTGCTGTATTTTCATGTACTGTATGTTTCAGTAAATGGCTGCACATATTCTATCCCTAGTAAATAAATACTATACTGCCAGAAAATATAAATAAATACAGGTTGGCTCAAGAGTGCTGAACATCAGCATCTCTTTGTTCTTTCTTTCTTGTTTTTTATTTCAGTAATGTTTAGTGTGTACAGTAATCAAACTTTATATTCTTTAACACAATCATAACTATATTAAAGTGCCAACTTATAGGCCAGCAAAAGCCAGCAGTAGCTGGTGATATACAAGCACGTTATTGTATGTGAACAGATGGACATTGAAGAAGTTTAAATGATTTTAAATGGCAGGAAAACAAATCTTCACACCATTTATAAAGCACCTAAAGATCGAAGCACCACCGAGGTGTTGTAGCAGAAGCAGAACAAGGCAAGTTAACCACTGTGAGTGATTTGATGCTTCTCTGCTAAGGGATTGATGGCCGCCATACCGCTGTTAGAAACTGCTAAATAACTCAGAGTACAAATCATGTTGTTGCTCTCAGTGCTAAAGGTGCAGCGGCAAGTTTAAGACCTCAAAATCTTAACTGGTTTTATCTAAGAGTTTGTTTTGGGAGGAAATCTCAGGCCTTTTAGTTCAAAGTCGTAACGTTCAAGCCTATGTGTCCAAAGGCTTTATTCAATTTAACCTCCGTGCAGTCATGCTGCGATTATAAAATAAACTGTGACAGAAAAACCTTTCTCAGGGTCACATTTCAACCACAGCAGACGGTAGAATGTTTTAATAACTGAGGTCACGCTGGAATGAAGAGGAAATAGCTTCTCAGATAGGAACAGAATTGAAGTCCAAGAATCTAAGCGTGTTCTATAAACAAAGAAATGTGTCCATACTGATGGAGATCTGCATTTTAATGTAATGTCATTAATTGCTTAACTGCAGGTGAAATATGTATAGACCCTTTTAGCCTTCACAAGTGATTTGTATTGTTTCATTCTTCCAGCACAGCCGGCTAAAGCTATATTTTGCTGATATTGGTGAGACCGGCAGCATATTTCCCTTGAGTGCTCAAATGCAATTTTATGTGTGAGCTAGAAGTGGCAAGGCTGTCTCACGGTACATAGATGTGTGAACAGTAGCGAGCTCACACTCACACACAAATCAAAAACACACAAACCAACATAAATGCAAACAAAGGCATATGAAGTGCTTTGTCTGAAAATCTATGATGTATTATTCAAAATTCGTTGCTCTGTGTACGGCTGATTCATTTGTTGAGATTTAGGGGGAAAGAGCTGAAACTGGCTGGCATCCAAACACATACTGTAGTACATTCTGCTCCAGAGTAAACCTTACAAATAGCCATACAAACCTGAAGTGTCTCCTGACGGGATTGTCATCTGTCAGTGTAACCTGCTTTGCATGACAGACATGTAAACAGTCACTCCACACTACAAAAGCACACCACCGACTCCTTAGCATAATCCCAAAACACTGGCATGACTGTATACCTCTGTACTCACATCCCAATTATCCAGGCCCTATGTAGAAACACACAATGCCTACAGCACCCCGCGTAGCATCCCACATGGCATCATTAAAGTCAAACAAGCTGCCTGAATGTTTGATGTGCCGCTCTCCTCACCCTCTCCATGTGCCAGGGCTCTCTTCTCTCAATCATCTCTTTCTTTCTTTTTTTTACAAATCCATTTTTGTCCTGTCTTATTTTTCTCTTGTTGTTACATACAGCTTCACTTTCTCCATCACACTGTCATGGTGTTTTTCGATTATACTTTGTTCACGGTTCATTGTCTGTTTCTCTTATATCTGACAACAGCGTGCTTCAAAGTTTGCTGTCTGTCATCACAGTACAGAGTGAGAGGAATGTAATGTGAGAAAAAAAACACCTTATTTCCAAAATAGTTCATTATTACTATTGATCTCTATTACTAGAGCCTGACCGATGTATCTGCAGGGGTTATCGGCCATTATTAGCTATTTAAAGATACCTGCACTTATAATAGCCATTAAAGGAACATTTAAAAAATAAAGAAGAGACCAGAGAAAGACCTGTTAACCAAGGTGTGAATTCTGATATCGAATAGTCTGTCCACTAGGGAGGCCTCTGCAACTTCTCAGATGGAAACGTGTTTGCAAAGCTGCAAACACAACAACCAGCTGATCTGAGCAGAGTCGGGCAACGCGTAAATGAATAATCCACAACTTGTTCTGAATATAAAATGGTATTAAACATATTTTGTGTGTATGATACGAAATAAAAATTATTGGCCAATATATCGCATGTTTAGATCACCAAATATCGGTATTGGTATCCGTCTTAAAAATCCTATATAACTCAGAGTCTATTTATGAAGAGTAGAAAATCTTGAGTTGAGCGCAAATCCAGATATCAGAACTGTTTTCATGTGCTAGAGCTGTTTTAGAATGAATTTTCGCTATAAATCCAAAGAAATAAATCCATTTCCTCTTAGGTCAGTTTACATTTTGGGTAATAATGATGCAAACATTTAAATACCATCACTTCACTCAGTGCAAAAAACTGCTCCCAGGCTCTTATCAGTACAATTTTGTAAGACTACACATTAATAAGATTTCCACAGTGCAGGACCAGAGAGGACAGAATCTATTGATATGATGTGCAGACATAATTCAGGATCACCAACTAATCCATGATATCGATCAGTCTATGCAGCTCTTTGACAGTAAGCACCGACTAATGGCACAGTGTGAAGGTTAACTATAACAAAGTCGGAGTAAGAGGAGGGTTTTGTGCCTCAGCGCTTTGCTGCTATAAACACACATTTTCATTTTACAATTATATGCTTGTTATTGACGAAAGCCCTCTAGGTGGTTATACAAACACTCTAGGGTACAAAAGGACAAAAATACGAAGGGAATTGTTGAGCAGAATTCAATTAATCCTTTTTTTTCCACGGATAACAAGAAAATTACTGTTTACAACACAGTTGAGTATAAATTTAAACATCAAACTTCTCTCGATAGCTCAGTAAAACATAAAACGCTTAACAAACAGAAACCAACAATACCTCTGAATAATTACAAAACAATGCAACAAAGTTTTGTCGGTAGGGGACTTTGCAAAAGTCAATTTCTGACAACAGATACAGTGGCAGCACAGCTACTATTGTGAGTAAATCACAATTCAAACAAAACAAGAGATGGTGCCGCTGAATAAAGATTTAAAAAAGTAAACGGTTTGCCACTTGATGTTGTTTCTCATGTTAAGCCAAACTGCAGCAGTATCTGTTCTACCCTACAGCTTAAACCTATGGTGAGTCTTTATTAACAGCAAGCTAGCCATCAGTTTTACAGGATCTGTAATTAACTCCAAACCGCAAACACTTCATACTTACCATCAGCTAAAAACAGGTGACGTGAAACACCAGGGATCCTCTAAATAATATAACACTAAACCATTTAAAGATCAAAAACAGGAATCTGTCTGTAACTGAGAGCTGAATTCATTTGCACTTGGCTGTGGCCCAACTTTATGTGGCGCCTGTCTTGTGACTGTGCTTTACCTGGATCCATGGCCATCTGTCATTTTCGGCTGCAGTCCAGGCATTGACCAGCCCCTTCTTGTTGAGCCTTGCAAAGTACGGGTACCACTTCTGTAGGCCAAAGAGAGCACGGTGGGTAGAAGAGGCCGTTATCTGTTGGTTGGAGATTATACCGCCCTCCATGCCCAGTGGGCCAGAGCATTCTGAGAGAACAGAGAGACAGAGAGAGGAAGCGATAGATGAGTCCTCCTATCATTCTAAAACTCAGAAATGTGGGAAAGTGAGTTTCAGGAACGCGTATAATGTTCAAAAAAAGCACAAAACCACTGACTTTATCCTCCCCATTTTGTTTTGTTTCACTCTTTTTATCTTTAAATGTTGAATTGGAGTCAACATTATGGATTCCCCTCAGTGGTCCGATTCCCCATTGATTCACAATTGATTACTGAGCTTATTGGAAAATAACAATATAGGCCTACACAGCATCACTGGCTGCTTTCATTATCTCTATGTCTGAACACAGTGTAGACCAAGAGTACCCAAAAAAGGCTTGCATGTGACTTAGGTGGGAAAAAAGCTCCAGTGCCATGAATTCAGTGTCAGCCTTCTGCAATGGACAACTGTCAGAAAACTAAGCCAGCAATAATAAAAGGGAACTGATCAGCTTGGAGTTCCAATAGACTGAGCAATTTGGCACCAGTTCTCAAGTGGAACCACTTCTCAGTTCCCAGATGCTCCAAAATTTCATTTGTATTATATTAGCCAAGGTCATTCAAACTCTGACTTTCTCTTGACTATTGTTGCATTATTTGTTAACTCACTGTTATGTTCACCATAGCTATTTTCTATTCTACTGTCCCTACAATTTTGATTGTCAACAAGGCGCTTTTCTCATGTCTCCCAAGTTCTTTTAAGTCACAGCTGCAGATTGGGACTCTTGTCTCCGTCTCAGTGCTACTACACACATTTGATGGACTAACAGGTTGTTCCTTCATCTCTTCCATCAGGAACAGAGCCCCCGGGCTCTCTCCCAAGGAGCTGCAGCCACAGTTGAACAGCATCATTCCCAAAGTCAACAAGCTTTGCAATAGCTTTAAATATCTTAGAGGCTGCATTAAAATGGGGAAGTCTGACACCATTATCCTCAGTCAAAAAGCCCTTTTTAAAGCTGCTGTTTTTTGCAGTTAAGCCTAATTAGTGTGTCCAGGCATATCCAATGCATTTTAATAAATATACCTGTGGCAAAAGGGATTCTGGCAATGCTGATCCAATAAAGAATTTATTGCTCTGCACAACAAGTACTTCTTTGTGTTTCCATTAAAAAAAAGAAAAATACTGAGAGATGAAACAAAAAAAAAAACTTGGCACAGAATATAGATGTAGATGGAATGGGCTGGAGAAGGTGTACATAAATTATACAACATACCACAGTACATTGCACATAAAAATATTGTTTCTGTCGAAACACAACAGATTTTGTTTTTGACAGCTCTGATAATGTAAAAATGTTTTATAGATCCTATATTGTTTGAAAGTACGAATTACAAATCTGTGGAAAAGCATCAGAATCAAGGAACTGATGTGGGCAAGAAAACACTGTACGCAACTGTGGTTGCACCTTAAAATAAGCTGTGGCCCATTGACACCAAAAGTGATTCAGCTGTTACTCCACCTGTTTATAATCTCTCACACTCAATAAAGTATGTTAAACAGGGGTGATGTTGCAGTGACACAGCGAGCTTCCCAAACTCCTCATCATGCAAACTTTAAACTGTAACATGCAGTTTACCTGCATAAAAAATGGCGAGAAATTGGTTTCACGTGATATGCAATGTGAAAGAAAACTAGAGAACCCACTCATAGCACTAATAGTAATAAAGATGAGCAGGATTATTTGCTACTTATGCAAAAGTCAGCTAGTTGATGACATTTTAGCAATTAATTATTATTTAATGGCATTGTCTTCTATCTTCTCAGTTATAGTTATAGAAGATTTGTCTCTGCATGATTTTTTCAGTTATTACTGGTCTGCTGTGATTGCAACAGTGTTTGCAGTGTGATGCATGTCATTCTCTATCAATGCTAGCATTATGGAGGCTGAATTCCCCACAACCTTTGTTTATCTTTCACATTTACTTTGGTATGTCTCTGAAAGGAATGCGAAAAAAATAATACCTTAATCGTTAATGACACCATCATTTTTAAACTTTTTCTAGGACCACTGGTTTGTCATTAAAAATCAATCAAACAATTTGATTATTCAAGTAGCATGCATGTGATTGCAGATATAGTGCAAGAGCTCTAAAAACTACAGCACAGAAAAAAAACTGAGGGAACTTGGAAGAGTCTCAAAAGAATGAGGACACATCAAGTACAGACTTCAGCTCGAGACACAGCTTGCTTATGCTGGTTGAAGTGCAAGTGGCTGTGCGAACCAGCCTTCAGGGGATGCCTGGAGCAATGGTCACCTAAAAACTATGAAGCTGCCTTCATCATTTAAACAAAATATCTAAAAAATAAAAAAAAAGGCATTTCAAAGTCAGTACTGAAACACAGATCCAAACGACACACATGCATTCCAACAGACAACCAAACTGGCAACACTGAGACGTGTGAGAAGGCTTACACCACACAAGAAAGCCAAGACTCAGAAAAGAGTGGAACAATGAAAACAACCCTAGCATGACTTATCCAGCTGCTAAAAACAGTGGGGTGCTAATCAACAGGGAGCCATGGAGACAGTGAGTAATGTCTGAGGACAGTCCAGGGGGATCTACTGGAGGCTGGAAGGAAGCACAAGTATTTCTTTTTGTGTACACGTACTGACAGAGATATGTTTATATATTTGAGTATGGTAAATCACTCTCGCTTCACTAGTTCTACTATGTGACTCACCGCTTCCAGACTGATGAGAGGATGGTGTAGGTGGATACACCACTGGTAAAACTCTGAGAATCTCATGAGTTTCCAATACCTGTTGGACAAACTTAATTTGGTCCTCTGAAAAAGGCTCTCTAAGAATAAACTGGTTTTATTTTTAAATGCAGCCTAGCAGTTGAAACTAAATACATGGAAAGTGTTTTTCTTGTTACTTGTTTGAATCACTGATTCAGTATACTGTTCATTTTAATATACTTCAAATAAGTAACATATGTAATAATAGCCACATTTTTAGGCCTCTGTGTCAGAATTAGCTGTTGTTTTTCTTCTTTTTTTGGTATTCCATGATTTGAACATCACAGGAATGCAAGAATGGAAATGATTCAAGTTTGGCACAAACTTTTTCTGGACTCAAGGATGCACTGACAAAAATTTGGTGTTTAGGGTTCACACTGACCTTACAAAACACATTGTAGGCTTCATCTCAAGAATCCTTGTTTTGATTACAACAAAATACTGAACAAATGTCTAACTGGAAAGAAATTAAGTGATGATAGAATGGAAAATGTGACCTTGTTTCACATTTGCTCAGATGCTGAATTAGCAACGCAAACTGCAGATTTGCTTGGATTTTACAGACTTTGGGGTTGCCAGGTTGAAGAAAAAAGTGAACTTTTTTTGCAGAACTGATTACGTCGCCCTAGGAACTTAAAGTCAGGAACAACAGTAACCGGGCAATGCAGAATACGTTTCTCTATTTCTAAGAAAAACAAAAGAGTCTCCAGCCATGATACCCACTCTTTCAGACTTTGCAGATTCTTTTCACTGCCTTTCCTAGAGCTGTGCTGATAACGTGCTTAAATATACTTTTTTGAATGATATGAACAGAACATGGGCGTTGCAGGGAGAACGATCCCTCCTGACCAAATGCAAAGAATGCAGCAAGTTTAATTTAATAAGAGAGTCTTCTTAATGAATCCTGACTTTCAATTTGTTAGGGACCCTGCAGTTACACATGCTTTTTCAGACACTGGCACCAAATGTCATATCACCCAAATTTACCTCCTAAAAATGAAATGGAAATCTATTTTTCCCCATTAGAGCCTGCGGATCGAGGTGCAGTGTTGCATCAACACAATATTATATTTGTCTAGATGTTGTGCCTTTTGGGCAGCTCTCTTGTAAGATATTCCATATAGATGTTGTGACAAGACACTGCTGCAAATCCACGGTCCCTCTGACCTTGTGGCAATGATGGGCCACTCTTAACGAGCTGCCTGCCAGTCGTCAGTCAGAGCAGCAGAGGCAGCCAGCCCCGGGGCCTTGCCCTCCTGGCCCCTGAGCATACATCAGCGTTGCGACAGCACACATCACTAACACCGCCAGTACCGTGATGTGACAGCTGAATCCATCTCCCACAAGCCCTACCTAAAGCCTAAACAAATTAGCGCCCCACTGAAATTAATGCCACCGCACCAATACTAATGACCATGGAGCAAAAAGAGGGGATAAGTCAAAGAATAATAAATACACCTAACAGATGTTAGCCGCACGACAGACGTTCCACAGGTGACAAATGGCGGTGAATAAAATGCACCTGTACACATGTTCTTGTGTAGCTGCAACTTTAAAAGTGACCAAGCTAGCAATGTGTGTTTTAAAAGAATACTGCTACGCTCTTGTTGAATAAAGCAGAACAAACAGAGAAAAATGCATAGCTTGTGTTAGTACAACAATCCACATGCACATATTAACTTTCCTTACATTATATTATCTAAATACATTTTTGAAATAGGTTTCCACTGTTTATTTTAAAAATAAGCTTTCCCTGCTCTACCTCTCAGTATGTCAGCCAATAAAACTTTTGAATTAATATTAGCTGAAATACCAGGTGCAAATACTGCACATATTGTACACCTGCTGTGCAGTTCTGAACTTTGGATGGTCTATAGCATATTGAAAAACTCGTAGTCTACAATTACATTTTCACAGAACAGCTAATATATAGGGAACCACTGATGCAATCAATATGAAAAAAAAAATGTCAATACAAAATGACCATAATAAAATAAATACTTACACTTTGCGTTATGAGAAACATTAAAATTAAAATGTTGAATACATTGAACTCCTTGTCATATTCAAGAAACCAGTATGAGATGATTTGAGCTTTTTGACATGATGCATTATCCTGCTGGTCACAAAGGGGTTGCTCATGGAAACAATACTCGGGTACACTACTCCGTTTCAGTTACTGTTATCTTCCTATCAGCTTGAAGCAGTCTAGTTATTCTCATCTACCCTGTGGCACAACAGCGAAATTTCACCTTGAGAAGTGCTCACTTGACATCTTCTCTTTCTAGACCATTCTCTGTAAAGCTGTAAAGATGATTGTGCAGGCACCAACAACCACATTCAAAGTCTCTTAAGTTTCTTTTGTTCCCCATTCTGGTGCTTCATATTCACCATGTCTACATGCCTAAATGCATTGAATTACTACCGTGAGACTGGCTGATTAGATATTTGCATTAGCAAACAATTGAATAGGCGTAACTATCAATCAGTCTCCTCCGTGCCGCGTCTGTCCAGTACAGAATGCATTCAGCTTGTCAAATTTACATAAATCTGTGATCGCTAGCAGTGTGACTCTGAAGTGCTGTACTGTATGTTTGTAAGTTCTCTCCCCAACAAACACAACAATGTCAACAAAATGTTTTGCACCGTCAAAGGCACCTGCAGTAGCATCCAAAAGGCAGGGGAAGAAGGGAACCATCACACAAGAAGTTTGACTTCTGGACATGCTAAAGGAAGGTAGAAGTTACCGTATTTTTCCGATTATAAGGCACATTAAGCAAACTAAATCTGATGAATTAATTTGTGAGTAGCCGTGTTGGGGGCCTGCTCAGGGCTCCAAGTTCACTGATATATTAATCCTAATATTTTCCTAGACTGCAGACGAAATCCTCACAATAGCATAATAAACACATAAAGCCTCTTTGAGCTTTTGGGTTTCTTGCAAAAACCTACTCCTTTAAAGACTTTTTCCATGCAGCCAGTGGGAAAAAATGAGGGCTGGTAAACACAAAATACTGACACAAGGCAAGACAAATCCATCTTTCATTTTATGAGAATTAAAATGTTTATAATATGTTTATAATATTAGGTTTAATTATGTTCCTAAAGAATGTGACCACTATACTATGATGATATGATAACTTCTTACTTCTTCAAATGTTATAT
>NW_005187407.1:6372783-6403031 GCF_000239375.1 Pundamilia nyererei
ATATATTTATACATATATATATATACATATATACACACACAAGTGTGTGTGTTTGTGTGTGTGTGTGTGTGTGTGTGGTTATCAAAGACAGAGTTCACTCTCATGAAGGTAGGTGTACTACTGCCAGGGTCGACAATCAAGATGGTCAACGCCGTCATGAATAGAAATATAGACAGTTTATAACGAGGTGCAAACCGCTGTTCAACAAGAAGGTTAGATTAGACTTTGCCAGAAGACATCTGCACATTTGAGGGAAAAACAACAACAAAGATCCCAACACATTTGAAAAGATGAAACCCAGATTAACTTAGACCAGAATAATAGGAAGTGAAAAGTGTGAACAAGGAGAGAAACAGCTCGTGATTCGAAAACCATACCACATTACCTGTCAAAATAGTGGAGGCAATGTTATGACATGGGCATGTAGGCCTGCCAGTGGAACCAGTGACGTGACCGTTAGCTGATTTGAACTCAACAGACCAAACAGAGAGACATACAGTACAAGCAAGCAGCAGCTGAAGGTGGCTACAGTGAATACATGGCTTCTAGACTTCAGGCAGTTATTGATTATGAAGGATTTTCATCCGAGTATCAAAACAATCCTTAAATTCAGTTTGTTTGGGGCCTGTGAAAATGGGGAATATGTATAAAAACGGCTATATATATATATATTTTCCTAAACAAGCAATGCAATACTTGCTGAAAAAACTTTAAGTGGTCACTTCAGTCAAATCTTGGTTGTGTAATTAAAATGCACTGTGGTGATGTACACAGACAAAATAAAAAGAATGGTGCCATTATCCAAATGAGTCTAACTGTATGGTTCTTTACATTTAATGGTGCTCAGAAAGCACACTGTTCACAGGGTGGCTCCTACAGTTATTAATCCTCTTCACCTGAAATCTAACCCTCACACCCAACTGATTCCTTTCAATAAGAGCCCAGAAGCAATTTTCTGTTAGGCCTTTTGTAGAACATATGAAACATTTCCAAGACCCTTTATGTTCAGGTTTAGGTTTCTGTGTTTTTGTAACCAGCAACACAAAATGCATGTTTTTTCTGTGCAGCCAGCATCCCAAATGACTCTGCATAAGTCAGCATGAGCCAATTTGACCTTACATTAGGCAGCACCATATTCTCCCCAACACAAGACCAAAGGGCATCAAGTCTCAGGCACTTATATGGCATCAGTAAACATTTGATAGCTACGCACAAAATTTGCAGTCTTTCATCACTAAAGCCTTAAAATGCATTTTCTTTTCTTCTGGCGACGCTAATAATACTGATCATTTTCACTTTAGCTTTTATTTGCCCAATACAAGCTGGCTGAGCTCACATACTCACTCACAACATCAGCCTCACTTTCTGTTTCACATTCAAACTTGTCCTGGGAGAATACTCAATAATACCTCCCACTTGTACCACTGGCAGCTGTGTTTACTGTGACGGTGCCGTTTTCTGTGTTGGAACTGTGTGTTTTGGAAAATAAACACTTGATAAGGTTTTGGTAGTCATCTGATTCTTTGTGTCTAACACTAAGCAGCAAAGAATATAGCTGAGAATGTGTTATAGTGTCATAGCTTTGCTAATAATAACCTCCTCCAGTCACTTTGCATAAGAATCTCACTTTATATTAACACCAGAATTGGGTATTTATAAGAATGCTGGTTTGTAGGGATGGATCTCTTTGTGACTTTATAAACAGTTAAGTCATAGTAGTTATAATGTGTCATGTAGTTCAGTTATTTTAGTTTGAAGGCAAGCATTTGAATACTGGACTTGAAATACATTATTTTTAGTGCTTATAATAATTAATGGTTATGCATTACAATATCTTATAATGTCTTAATGATGTCTTATTCAGAGAAAGTGTTACATTTTTTAAAACGCACAACAACATCAATGTCACATTTGCATAAAGCTGCTATTTACATTTAGGTGAAAATTTTCAAATCTTACTCTGAACTGATGATAAGGATGATACTTCAAACTGTACTTCAAAACTCTCCCAAGTGTACTTATTCATAGAGCCCAAGGTCTTCCAGCTGTGACTCACTAAATCTGCTTTTTTCCATGTGGGGATTTTCCTAAAATGCTCTGGACTTAAGGGGTTGATAAACTTGCATATCATTGAAAATCTATCATCAAAGGGAGGTGCACCAAGCACTAAAGCAGAAGACAGACGCTCTTTATGAGAATTACCAGCCCCCCTTTTCTCTGATCGATCACTTTGTGTCGGTAATACTACCAGCAGTGCAATTACCTGCAGCATCAGGTGTGCTGTTCGAATCAATGGTATGTTGTAAGAGTTAGAAGGTAAACACTGCCAAAAAAAGAAACAGGAGTACTTACTGTATTGACAGTTCCTCCCCATGTATTCTCCTGGACATTCACAGGAATAGTTGGCAACCAGATCTGTGCAAATGCCCCCATTCTTACACGGGTCCCTTTCACATTCGTTAATATCTGGAAGAGGCAAGAAAAAAAGAGAGTGCATTCATTTATATGAAGCAGACGTGGGCAATTACAAAGACTTCATCTTCATTAAAATGGATTGGTAGGGAGCACATATTGAATTTTCTCTGCGTGTTTCTCAATTCTGTGTGCACATGGAAGCTCACACAAAGACACAGGTTTCTTGGAACTAATAACTCAAAAACTCAGAGGAAGATTATTTTTGCTAGAATATAATCCACTTCTTGACAGTTTACTTTCTTTGTAGTATTTTTTCAGAACATACCACATCATTTGGGTAGTTTGCAAAAAGCCTACTTAGGTTAGCAAAGTATGGGGTTTATTCATCAGAGCTATACCTACTGAGATAAACACTCTTTGAAATTTCTACATGCAGAATTCTCTATATACGCTTTACACACACACAGCAACACACCAGCAAATGTCTGTCAAGCAGAATTAGGCAGATATTCACTGACAATTAACATTCAAACGAGAGCACTCACATTTTTTAATCATCTTAAATCCAGGCCCCAAGACACCATCCAATGCAAAGCCCTCCAAACCCAAGAGATGATCCCAGAAAAGAGTCCCATGTGTCAGCTAGTGTTGATACTACGCTGCCTCCTCTCGAACACACGCTGATCAGTCTCACAACACTGCTTTCCAAACACCAATCAGAGTGAACCAAATCAAAACAACGCACAGAAAGCTATCTGAAACACTGGAAAGAAGAAACTAAAACCCAATGCAGACTCACATGTTTTATTTAGTGCTAAACAAAGACTATGAATTGGAAGAATATCTCCTTACCATCAGAGACAGAAAGCAGAGACAGATCCTAAGCCAGTATAAGCTCGGTGAAAACAAACTGGCAATCAAACGAGAAAGACACAACAAGGCATGGCAACATAAAGAAAGCCCGACATGTGATTACTGTTTGATAGGTAAGGTTGAAACAGAAACAGAGATGTATTTTCCTCCTGAAGTGTAAAAAATTTAGTGAGGTAAGGAACACTTCCTTTAACCAATTCCAAATTTAAATAGACATTTCAAAGGAGAAGGACAAGGCACATCTTCCACACATACACATACAGTATGCATAGAATTATATATTAATTATATGCGTTTATTTAAAAACTGCCATGCCAATAAAATAACTTTGAATTGCTGAATTTGAACTAAATATAAATGCTGAATGTACTAAAAAAATAATAAATTAATAGAAACTTGTTAACTTGGTTACATTATTTTCTTTATTCCAATGGTGGATTCAGACCATCCTTAATGCATTACTCAATAACTCGAGGAGTCGTCTGAATATAATTGAATAACTAATATTTCCATATATGCAAAAAAAAAACTTCTTTTAGGAAAAAAAATTGTTGTCGTTGTCTTACAATATCAAAAGTTCAACGAGAGGGGAGACTTGTGTGGGCCACTGCTTTACAGACAAACATCCACTTAGAAAGCATCAAATTTATCACATTTAACAATGTTATTTTTCTAAGTCAGAATAACTGCAGCTGAACTCCTGTATATCTATGGTGCTATAAAATACCTACACTAAAGTGGAAGACGGTGATGACACACAATTTTGCCCCACTGTCAGAAGCTTTTTCCAGCGTGCTTGTTATCCTCTGTCTCTTCATTCAAGTATCACAGATACAGGAGAGCAGAATGCGTTATCACCTTTGCTCTGTAATTGCGCTGCGAAACAGATTTTCTCTGACTGATTCATCAAACTGGTTATCGAAGGTGACACAACTCCAACCCCACCCATTACACCCCATTTGCACTCTGTTCTGTTACAGGTAGAGTTAACAGCAAGAAATTACAGGGATGATTTTGAAGCAGCGAGAGGAAAAGTGGTGAACTTTTGAACAATTTTTAACAAATTTCTAATGATTTGACTTCCAAACTTGCCTATGGCTGCTACAAGACTCCTCTAACACCTACCCTGGGCTGTCTGCGAGTTATAAGTACATTTTGGCTTCATGAATGTGTAACTAGGCTTGAGATTTGGGAAGCTTAAGAAAGTGAAACATGATTAAAGTAAGTCTGTTATGGTGCTTCATCGCTTTAAGATTTTATCTGTAGCGTACACAATAGCGCGAGTCACTTTTATTATCTCAAAATACATCTTTTTTTTTCAGGGGGAATGTTGGACGCTCAGGAGGAATATAGTCAGGTCTTCATGCATAATGGTCAATGTGGTGGTGTGACTAGAAGCAGGAACGTCTTTAATCTGCAGTCGAGCAGAACAAATAAATAAATGGAGTGAAATAACAGACGTACAGAGAGAAAGATGTGAGAAATGTTTTGTTATTGCTCAGTAATTTAAAGGCAAACTGCAAGACAACTGTATTTGGGTAAAATTATATTTTGATGAAACTGAGCGGTAAAGCATTTCCCAAAACATAATAAAGTTTTGCAGATTAAACTTGAAACACACCGTAACAAACACTGTTTTCCTTTATCTGGTATGCAGGACGTTTGCCTGTGTGTCGGTCTTCTATCGGACATTTAAAATTAGATATAATCTTCAGCACAATCTCACATTGTGTTCCTTTTTTTTATTTATTTTTAGACAGCTGTAATGTAACAGTTATCTCACTTCAGATAGAGATAATGTTACTGAAGCTCTGCTATTTGTCAATTGGCTGGGTGTACAGCCATTTCTGTGTAATGCAGTCGATGATAAATCAACTGTGCTGTGAACCAAAATACCGATATTTCAAATGCAATGTAACCTAACCTGTAGAGTTCAATGCATCAGTCTTATATAAATACTTAGCCAGCGTGTGCTTTACAGAGGACAACAATAAGTGCACATTTTCACAGTTGGAGCACAAATCCTCATCTTGAAGAACAGACTACAACAACACACAGAATTGCTGAACCATATGTAGTCAAATCTAAACAGCATGGCTTACTTATATTTGATTATATTGTAAAATACACTGAATATGTTTCAATGTGTTACAGTCCTAGCCTGTCAGCTCCATCTCTGGCAGCCACATGACAATTTTGTGGCAAGTATCCTTTTAGTTTTTAATCATTACACAGGCAGTTTGTGATCGTCTGTGCACGTCTATGCTTGGCTGTTTTTCGCTGCTTCACAAAAAAAAAAAGAGCCATTTTAATACAAAGCCATTAAAACTTCAGTTTTCAGTTGCTGCACGGTCCCATTCCTCCAAAATTACATCATGATTACATCTTTTTCATTGTCCACTAGGGTGAATGCACTAGAGTCTTCAACTGTGAGACGACTGAAGAGATGTACTGAATGCTAAGTCAGAGCCTGGGTTACAATCTGAACAGGAAAAAAGCAAAAACAACCAAAGAGACAATAACAACTTCATGACACTTTTGCAATCACAAAAAATACACTTAGTAAGAGAAGAAGGAGCAGAGTAATGAGGTCTGTTTTCTCAACAACTTAACCATCTTAGGGTTGTGGGGCGAGCTGGGAGCCTGTTCCAGCTGAAATATGTTCATAATTGGTCCACTTTAAATAAGAAATCACTTTGAACAACAAAAAATATCTGATTTATTTTGTAGTACTTGCATAAATGTTGTTCAAGGTTAGATAGCCTAAACCTTTGAATGTCTGTGTTTTAACCTCCAAATTGCTTGCTACAATCAGATACAAACAGTACAGTAATTAGGTGTTATTGTGCTTCACAGTAGCTGATTTGTGTTGGTTTTTTTTAACTGTGCTTTGATAAGCGTAGTATAGGACAGTCTGATTATGGCAGTAGGGGAGCAACACAAACAGGCCCTGCTACTTGCTTCTCTGCAATTTCTTCAACAGATCAGATCAGAAGAATGAGGTGTGCTTGTGGCAGAAGAGCAACACAGTGGTCTCCGAAAGCTGTAGTGGCGACTATTTTTTTGTGCGCATAAAACAAAACAACAAAAAAAAGTATGTAAAAGGGCATGAAAAGCTGATAAATTTAGCATCAAAGTCGCTAAGTTGGCAGCAATGAGGTGAACTGAAGTGTGAAGATCACTGCTGTGAGCGAGAGGGATGTCATTCGCCCAAGCTGAGATGGTAATTATTTCCACATTTTGGAAAAACGAATATCCACATCTCACGAGTGAAAAACACATGCCAAACCAACAAAGGAATATCTGGATAGTCAAAAACAGATTTGTCAAGCTTTACATGAAACTACTCTCACCCTGACAACACATTATTAGCAAAACATGAGCAAAAACATGCTTGTCAGAATGAAACATTGGTTAGAGAAGGTAAATGAAGTGAAAATGGAATATGTTTTATTTAAACTGTAGTAACTCGGGTTGTATAATCACATTACAATTATCAATCTTCAAAACCTCCAAAAGCAAGTCAGCTTTTATTTGTTTAAATGAAGATATTCAAAACAAAACAGCAATTTTAGGCAGTCTTGACAATTACAAAAACACAAAAACTTATGATTATCATGATTATGATTATTACCCACTGAGGAAACAGTTACCCCTTTCATATCACATTAAACTAAAGGTTTTTTTTGTTTTTTGTTTTGTTTTGTTTTTTGTTTTTTTTTGGGGGGGGGGGGGTGTTAATGGCGCTATAAGCTCTATTCGCTGCTCTGCTTTTTTGTCATTGGTTTTCACTTGCTGTCAAATCCATTCATTTTGAAAGTTTGACATTGGTAGTCTCATCCAGTGACCGATCTGTCTGTGTTCTGTGAGCCAATCAAGTCTCCAGCCTCTGTTCTTTAAATGAATTGTCTGTCACTGTCACTTTGTCTCTCATGCTGTCTGTCATGTATCCCTCCTCCTTCCCATCCCCGTTTCATCCAGGTTATTCAGCGGGCCTCTTCCCATGTCTCCATTCAGCCTTTCGCTCACTACATAAGGGATTCTGTTTGATGTCATTTCTTATCACACCATAACCACCAAAAATATCTAAATTTTGCACGTTCATCTGTTTTCATCTCTTTATCAGTTTTTTTTCTACCAAATGCTGTCTCCTTTTTAAAGTTCAGTCTCAATTACCAGTTACAGAAAAGCTACTTTACTGTATAATCACTGCATTAACTGAATGCTGAATTGACTGATTCTGGATCTAATAAAAAAATTAAAATTTTATGAAAAACTCAAAATATATAGCACAAATGTTGCTTCCTTGCAGCCCACAAGGTCTTGAACAGCATACTCTGCAAAGTTCAGTGTGCACACAGGCACAATCCACATCCACGGTTATTTCACAACTGCAATCACACCACTTAGAAATGTGATGCTGTTGCTACAAGTACATAGCTTGTTGCCACCAGTAGGTTCAATTATAGAGGTAAGCCAAATGGCTAGGCCACTCAAATAGCCTAGAGCACAACAATCCACAGAGAGAGGAAAACACAGCTAGTCCATCTTTGCGATTTGCTTTCCTTTTATGAAAGGCCATCAGCTCCTAGGAGATTAGCGTGGGGAAAGTGAGACTTGCCAGTAAATCAGTTGGGAGAAAGGGGATTACTTTGGGGGATGCAGTTAATCCAACTGGTAGAAACTGGAGAAGAGAGGAAAAGGTAGGGATCGAGATGGCAAGAAAAAAGATTAGTATGAAAGCAAAACAGGAAGCGATAAAATAAATAAATAAGGTGCCAATAAATAAACTTGATTTACATGAATTGAACAGAGTCACGTGGTGGTTTGTCACTCACAGTTAGCCAAAATCCACCATTCTACATGTTTCATTAAGGCCTGAATTTTGTAATCAGAACAATTTAGCAAACTAGCATGAGTAGAATTAACTTAAATTTCAATTGGATTGAAAAAAATAAAAGAATCCATCCATCCCATTTTCTCATTGAGATCTGTATTGTAGGGGCCTGGAACCAATCCCAGCTGACATTTAACGATGTCATTAATTGTTTTCTATTTTTAGGCAATTAAATGTGAACCTGTATACCGACTGTCCAGCCAGACCAATGAAGCGTGTAATGTTTCTATAGAGCCTGCACAAGACTGATTCAGCTAAGACTCTATTGAATGGTACTCCCTGGTAATTTATCATAATTTATTCATTTGTGTCTCTTTAAATTTGATATTTCTGATTTGTCAAAATTTCATCATTATCACATCTCCAAAAGATAAAATAAAACAATTTAATAAAATTCCTTAGCCTTTGGTCATACCATCATCATGCTCTTGTCAATTCACTGGAACATCTTGCTCCCTGAAAAAAAAAAAGCCAGACAATATGGAGAGCAATGAGTAGTCCTGTGTGTCAGGAAATAAGACTGGCTCCAAGTATTAAACTGACTATGATGTGTCCAGGGAGCAGGATCAGGCCTGTATAAAGACGGTTCACCCAAACTCTGGGCTCCACTGGACTCTTCATCTACCCCTAGTACAGCCATTCACCATAACTAAACAGACCAACAACTCTGCTTTCAAGTGTATTTAATGGGTCACATCTTGAAAATTAGGATTTCTAAAGCACTATTCACCACCCATGGTCTGGTGTTTTCTTTAATACGGTCTATGGAAGCTTAATTTGCACAGCAGAATTATATTTAAATATGCTTCTAGTTTCCATTGGACTGTATCTAGAGGCTATGGCATCAGTATGTCCAAACAGCCCAAACAACAACTTAAATCACATAAATGATTGAAATAAACGGCTGCTAAAAGCCTTTAATCCTCTCTAACTTGTTAAGCCCCCTAACTTAATTAGCTGAATGAAAGGTAATGTCCCAGTAGTATTGCCCCTACATCACACCCACGTCCTTCATTAAATTACAGACAGATGTTGGGCAAGACTGGGTAAAGCCTTCTTTTATGCCCCTGCCAAGGCGCTGTAAGCCACAGAACTGGAGGTTAGTCAAGACTTTGTTTTCATAAGGAGTTGTTTCACAGTGTTACGTCTTTGCATCTGGACATACAGTAATTTAGCTTACATGAAAAATTTCCCCTGGGGAAGATTCATCTCATCTTATCTGTTTTGTGTTACTTAGCCAGCAAATGCAAAAGTATTTGGTAAGCAAGCTGATCCTCTAGGCAAGAATGGAGCAGTGGTCTGACCTCTATGGTCCGTGATCGACAGCAATTAAGTGGATCACCGGTTGTTTATGCCTGCCACATAATTAACCCCTGACCTTGGACACCCATACTTTCTTGGAAGTAATCATGCTATTCGCAATAGTGGTTAGAGTTCCTCTGGGACAGGCTGCTACTGATATCTTGTGATTCATAGCCGCGCTGTAAATGTTTGATCTGATACTGAAAATAGATTGCAATCGATGGGTGAAAAAAACGTAGAAACCCCCCAAAAGACAAGCATATAACCAGTGTAGTAAAATACTAATGTCTTTAGTTAATGGGCTATGTACCAGTGAGGAAGTTACAAGAACAAGAATTTCATGTCTGATGATGATTATTTATAGTTTTCAGTTCTTTCAACTAAAGAACATACAGCAGCAACAGTAGATTATGTTATCATTCAGTGGCAAAGGTAGTTTATGTGATATTATATACGGCGCAGGTCAAGCTAGAGGCACGGCACTACTTCAGTTTTGATAAGAACAACATATCTCATGCTGCTCTTGCAATCATGCAATGGTCTTGCTTACTTCTTTTGTGAAAATACATGTATCCCATCTCCCACACGGTTGTTTTAATGTTATGCATCTGCTCATATCTCAGTGGAAAAAATACACCACCCATTGAGCTTTAAGTGCAGATTTAAGGCTTAGTTGTTATGCCAATTATAAAATCTAAATGCATGATATTATTTTTCTGCCTGCATTTCAACCTAGAGGTCTTGATTAAATAAGCTTTAGCATATACTCAGAAACATTATACATTTATGCACATATTGTAAATACAGTAGTAATGTAGAACTTTTTCTTTTTGTGGATTTTTTGGTGGAAACTTCTATAATCCTTTTGTGCCAACAGGTCTCCAGAAATGCATCTTTGTATATGGACCGTCATCTTTGGATGTTGGGTTTGCAAAGTCCCAGTCCGGTGAAATGTGTCTAGTCTATGCTACATGAAGCAAAGACAAGCCCTGTCTCTCCAAGTTGAGTCAGCGATAGAAGACAGAACAAGGAAGTGCCTGTCTCCACTGTCAGTCTGTGCTGTCAGTCTATCCTTTCCTTAGTCATGTGAAGTGACTATCACCACAAAAGGCAGAATTTCTATTAAGGGTCTGATGAAGTCAGTCAACCAGTTAAAAGAGAAACTTCATCCAATGCGTCTGTGAAACGTGTAGTCGCAGTAATATAGTTGAGATTCTGTTATTCGATTCTCAGCAGCATACCGGTTTTATTGATGACTAAAAAACTTCTCATCTCATCCCAGCTTGTTTTCACAGTGGTGCACATGTGGTGTATGTGTCAGGGGAGATGATGATGCATGAAGCTGTGAATGCAGGATTAAGAATAGTGTATTCCAAGGACATGCTTTTTGAAGTGGGATTAGCCTACTGAGAAGTTATTCACAGCAGCACTCCAGAAGCCCTGGAAAAGGTGTCTTAGGATGCACTGCAGAGGTTTAAGTATCTGAGAAACAAAACACTCATCATTTTGAAGATATGCAGACTGGGGGGCTCTGCCGAAACTGGGATGTGCAGAATGTGAAGAGCCCTCAGCCTGGAGGAAGAATGACACTCAGAGTAAGGCCTTAAGTGTCATTTTAAGCTTACAGATGGAGCCTCCACAGCAGATGTGTGAAGGGAATACTGATGAAATTTGGAACAAAAGAGTCTGATCCACAAGCTCCTTAATGTTACTCAGGTACACTTGCTAGAATGCTTAAATGACGTGAACGGAAAAGGTAAAAGGAGATGATGGGCAAAGAGGGAAAATCAGAAGAGACATGTACTCTTACAAGGCTACTTTCTGCTCTTATATCTACTTACAAGGTCACAAAAATACTACAAAAGCTCTTAATACAGAACAAATAAAAATGAAGTGGGAACTGGTGATATCTACCTAACTGGACTACTCATACTCAGTTTCATGTATTATTGATTTCTTCAAAATCAATAAAACAACAGCCAATTTCTCTCCATGAAAAATATAAATTAATACATAAATAAAGGCAGCGTGTGGCATTATTGCAAAGTGGAAACATTTAAGAACGACTGTAACTCAACCACGCAGTGTCAGACCACATAAAGTTACAGATGACGTTCACCAAATGGTGAGAGGAAATGTTGATGAAAGTGGTTAATGCTCTGCTGACTCAATAAGTGCAGAGTTCCAAACCTCCTTTGGGATTAACATCAGCTGGGAGCTTTGTTGTGTAGTTTTCCATGGCTGTTTGTGAGCCGTACATCACCTTATCTCAGATGGTCTGGTGTAAAGCCACTGGTGAACTCTGGACCAGTGGAGTGACAATTCATGTTTCTCTATCCATCAGTCTAAAAGACAAGTCTGGGTTTGGTGAATGCCAGGGAAACATTATTTGCCTGACTGCATTGTGCAGATTGTAACATTTGGTGTATTAGAGATAATCCTATTGGGATGTTTTTCTAAGATTGGCCTGGAGCCCCTTAGTTCCAGTGAAAGGAAATCTTAATTCTTCAGCTTACCACAGCATTTTGGACAATCTCATGCTTGCAACTTTGTGGGAACAGTTTGGGGAAAGCCCTTTTCTGTTTGAGCATGACTGTGCCCCAGTGCGCAAAGCAAAGTACATAAAAGTGTGGTTGGATGAGTTTGGTGTAGAACCTGGCTGCCCAATACGGAGCCCTAACCATAACCCCATAAGAAAAATGTGATAAACTAGTAATGAGACTGTGAGCTAGGCTCTCTTGTCCAACATCAACTCTATATTATTGGCTATGAGTTTAGAATCATGGGTTATCCAAGCTCCGGTGGGTGCCCAGTCCTTTTGTCCACAGTGTATTTCTAAACCTAAAGTGATACGTAAGCTAGTACAACAACACAGAATGTGCTTAAAAAAATCAAAAATCATAACCAGCGATAACAATTCACAGGAGCACAGGCAGCAAGACAAACAATCCAGATGGGGAGCAGGCAGAAGGGGAAGTCTACAAACTGACCGAATGTCACAGACAAAAAAATCACACTAGGGGAAAAAAGACAGAACAATATTGAAAAGCTTGTCAAACAGGACAACCTCACAGTAATGTTGAAGTTGGGGCCCTGGGGTGAATGAGTGACTGACTGGACACAAGGATGTAATAACCAGATAGACAAAAGGTGCAGAAGAAAACAGAGGTAAGACTAACCAAGGTGAGGGCGAACAACTTATACTGAATGAAAACAACAATTCACATCCTGACACAGGCTTGCTGACTGTGGTGAAGCAATTTTTCAGTTTCTTTAGTAATGGCTGTCACATCTGACAGTCAGTGAACAACGATGGTCAATGACAATGTCCGTTAGCCAAACCCTCTTTTTAACATCACTGACAACCTCAATTCTTTAAGATATAAAGACAAATTACTGTGCTGATTTCCAGCTCCACTGGAGTAGCTTTGAGTGATTACCAACTGCCACTCAGTTCATCCTGCCTAAAACAACTCCTCTCCCTTTGAGCTCCCTATCTGTATTTTTAATTGGCTGCCCCTCTCCTGACAGTGCTTGTGAGCACTGTTGCTATGAAGGTGAAGAAAACAAAGTGTTAAGCCACTAAAACAGGATTTCTCTTTTTGTAATAGAAAATTGCAAATTTTCATATTCCTACAGTGCACACATGTATAAGCCATCTCACCCAGAATATAAGAATTGACAGCACAAACCGAGTAAGGCCATGGCCATAAAATTATTAGTGCATTGAGGCTCTTTGGCTCATTGAGATACTAGACATCCCGAGGCTTTGAGCATATATATTCCCCATTAACTGACAAATTTAGCTTTGCATAGTCGCATTTAGCACATCTCGGATTTTTTAAATATATCTAACTAAAAAGTGTTCAGAAATGAAAAAGTAATTTCTTCCTCTTTGCTGAATAAGCTGATTCAAGGTCAAAATGTATCTCTTATTTGCTGCTTTCAAAGAATTCAGCAGCATTGTATTACCCAACTTTTTATCTCACTGCAGATATTAAAACTATATTTGAACCATTTCTGTCGCTATCTAAAATTTGGTCGGCCTTCTTTTTCAAATGTCAGGTCCATTCTGCTGTCCTACACGACAACAATTTCTTGGTGCAAGTCCAATTTTCCTTGTGGTAGTGGCACAGCATCCTATATCCCATGTACCCTCCCTGTACGCTGGTGGTGTTATTACTATTGTCATTACCCCACTTGGCTCCTTTAATGCAAATACACATTTCTTATTTTCTTTGCTTTTTGTTTTAAGATTAATCATGGATTATTATCATCATCATCATCATCATATGCCAAACTATTATTTTAATGGAAACATGACTGTTTCTGGCAAATTTCTCAGTTATTAGTTATTGTGATATTTGAAAAATAAAACATGCCAAGAAAAATTTTAGATGATTACCAAACTCATCTGGGAATCATGCCTGTTCTAAATGTTGCGCCACTCTCTAAGGAAAACAATTGGTAGAAGAAGCAGAATTAATGAACTGAGGACCTTGGATATAATACTGTTATAACAGTGATTTTTTAACTTACTGATTTTCTTACTTAATTATTCTTTGTTTGTTTTTTACATTGTCAAATAGAAAAAAGTCCAGTGAATGACCAACATCTACCTGGGTGAAATGAAAGCATTTATAAAACAGTGAAAGGCACTTCCAGCTTTGTGAATAAGTGCTTTCAGCAGATAGAAATTTGACACTAATATTTTTGACTTATTTGAATTTTGACCCTTTTCTGACATAATTATGTCTCTAACACAACCATGATTGCTTTACTAAAAAAACATTACCACTGTCATTTATTCATTTAACATCATCAAAAAGAAATACATCACGATATCACCATGTTATGGTTTAAATGCTCCACATTCTCATGACCATGAATGTAATATCTTTTATGTGTCACACTGAATGAACTCCACCTGCAGGAAAATAACACTGACACTGATTTGGCCCACACTGACCATCCTGAAATAATGCAGCTCTAGTCAAGCACAACATTTATCAGTGTTTTGTTTGGGCTGGCACTGGCAGCCAAAAGCCCTGGGTAGAATGGAGTCTGACTATTTTCGCCATCTGGGATTTGGAATTGCATCTCTATTTATGCTTTGGCCAACTGCCAACATGGCCCATCTTTACTGCAGAGGCCAGGAGGCGCCAATGCAGCTCAACTGACTGAGGGGGCCTCACACAATTAGGCCCTGGTAACAGCTCGTTCACTAACAACTCCTCTGCAGAAACGATAAACCAGGTGAATGCGTGCACAGCGCTGCAAACAAAGAAAATAGAAATGCCCAAACACCTTTGCAGCTTTACTCATCTCATTATTTTTCACCTGTTTCTTTTCATAACATCCACAGATCACATTTCCAAGGCTGTTTTTTTCGTAGTTTTGTTTCCTTCTTCACATTTTCTCATTTAATCTCAATGCACTAAGTTAAGAAAATACAGGCCCTGACAAACCCATCCTGAGCTTTCAAAGCAGTGAAATGCTCTATCAGTACTGTTAAAGGAGATGTAACCAACTGTAGGTCACCAGCAGATCTTCCGGGCTTCAGTTACCCTGGTAACCCTCTGATGTATTTACCACCTTGTCTTATATCAATCAGCAGCATCCTTTCCACTCATTGGTAGTCGCTTCAGTTATTCATCTCCACGTTGAGAAAAGTTTAACTCGGGACCTGCCAGCTTCACATCGCCAGCAGGTATTTCCCCTGTTGTCACATGAAGTTGAAGAACGTCACTGTGCATCGCGTCTTGTGTGGATGCCCCTGATGGTCGGCAGATTTTGTAGATTCTTCAGCTTTTTATGTATTTACTATGTTTTGTTAAGTTGTAACTTCAGTTTTATTTAATGCACAGTTTGTTTTTGTACTGTCTGTACTGATTCAAATACCAATTTTTTATTTTTTTTTTTACTTTGTGAGTAATGCTTGTAAAAAGTGACATAAAGAACTGCCAAAGTGACAGGAAACACTAGAAGGTTATGTTTCTCTTACAGCACTGCACTTCAGGCCACTAGTCTGACCATTTTACAAAGCTTCACCTTCCTCAAGGCATTCTGTGCAGTTATATTTTGTTTTAACAGCAATGTTATGCTGTGCTGTAATTTTGCTGGCAAAGCACCAGCTTGCTAACAAGGACAGGTCATTTTACTCAAAATATATTTCTACAGGCATTTTAATTTCAGAATCAGAATCAGAATCAGAATGGGGTTTATTGCCAGATGTTGAGGTTTACAACATTAGGAAATTGCTGCGGTGCTTCAGTGCAAACAATAAGAATTAAAGTGCTATGTAGAAAGAAAGAAAGATCTGCAGAAGTGATTGCTCACTGAAGACATGTGGGCGAGGTGAGGTATCACAATTATATGATTTCAGGCCATGGTGCTAAATATGTATAGTATAAAATGTCCATAAAACATAACAAGGATCAGGGGCCAAAAATATCTAGCGTCTAGCGCTATTCTATGTATTCAATAAACCTGAGGAAAAACATCTGTCAGTTTGATCTACCACGCAGGCAACTCCACCTTAAAGGCTAAGTAAAATACTGGTGTCAGAGGCACAGAAAAAGCGCTCCTAAACACCTTGATTCTAGCTTGTTTCCCCAGCTTGTTATCCAAACTGCCCTCTGACAGAGGCGAGATAGGGTCAGCTCCTCCAGGAATGAAGAGACAGAGACAGCAGGATACCCAAGGAAATAGACATTTGAAGTACAAGGCTCATCTTTGGCCGGGTTTCCCTCTTTGTGAAATCATGCCGACACACACCCACAACACACACACACAAAGTATAGACTCAATAAAAGCCAACCAGAAAAGTATATACATTTTTTGTGCTTTTTTTTTGTTGGCTCTTATTAGAGTATAGTTTACAAAACTGCAAAGTGTGTTATGTGTTCCACTTTATGACTTGACCTGTCTACTATCTGCCTGTCTGTCTAATACTTATTGAGGATTCAGTCCACTAACAATGAAAAGTCCCCAAAGAATCACTCACTTATACTATAAGGAGAAAAAGACAATAAAATAAAATCAAGTCATACAAACAAAAGGCTTTGGCAGTCAAAACATAGTCAATACATATTGATTTCTGGGCGCAGGTATACAAGAAATTCATTCACCCAGTTTCTGAGAATCACTGCTCTTGTGTAGCAAAACTATCTTCCCACTCACCTACATGTTCTTTACAAACAGAGGACCCTTGAGGGAAACCAAAGGGAGACACAAATGGTATTAACCTTCAACAAAGTAACGTTATAAAACTGAGACTTAAATTAGATGCAACGTCAGGAGTTACCCAAAGAATGGTGAAAATAGCTTCTACTACAAAAGCATTAATGTGTATGTAAAGATGGTTGCATCACATAAAACGATGCCTACTCATGTTCAATGTCCTGCAAAATACAAATGAAGGGGAGTAGTTTTGTCACTATCACTGGTGTTACTGTTATTACGGCGATGAAGACACAGATGGGTTTTGGTTTTACACACATGTAATGAACTGTGCAGCTCCCACAGACTATCTATAGACTAGATTAACTGGAAAAACCCATACAGGGAGTGATTCCTTTAGAAAGCCCACGGTTAGCTCAGACATCTACTCATTTCATTTTCATTTCACAGAGTAAAGACCTTTTTCTTTTCTAAATGTCTCAATCCTTTCAACCAAACCCTGTGCGTAGGGCTTGGAAGCAAATCTGCCGTACGTAACAACCACCAATTGCTCAATCATGGTGCACCATTGTGGAATATTACTGTTGAGTTACAATACTCACACTGTAGCCCAAAAACAGTAATGGGAGAGAATGTGTGTATTTATTTATTGTAAAAGCTGGAATAGCACCAATGCAAAATGACAGAAAAATGTAAACTCACAAATGCTGTTGTAAAGGTAGAGGTTGAAAAACTGAAACATTGAAACAAATGTACACATGTAAATTCTTATTAACCTATGAATCCTCTCAGTTATTATTCCTACAGCTTTTTTCCAAATTGTTATTTGGAACCAGAAAGCAAATAAAAACTGTCAGCAACACACACACTACTCAAACTGGGTGAGAGTTTCCACCAACTCTGGATTTGACTGAAGCCTCCTCACATGCCAAGTGTAACTTCATAAAGCAGGAGACGAATGCCTTATCTGAACAGTGGAAATAATCACACATCTGTCAAGTAAGCTAGTGTTGGTTATATTACAAAAATGACACACATCTGCTTCTAGTACGCCATTTACACAGAAACCCCATGAGTGGCTTATTCACCAGGAGCCCATCAGCCACTCTGAAGAAGCCACTGTCACACTCAGCAAGTCCAAGACAGCTAGTCTGCTACAGGCAACACACACACACACAAACACACACACTCTCATGGTTCCATCATTTCAGGACATTACACTAACTTACAGTCATATTCTGGAGACTTAGCCTATCCATAAGCAGTTCCCTGATGCTAACAATAACCTAAAAATAAAACTACCCAAGCCTTAAACCAAGTCCTTATAACCCCATGCAATGAATTTGATTCTAGGTATTTGCCTTTTAAACTCTAAAAGTAAAGCTGATGCCACAATGGGATTATGTAAAACACATTTATGCCGCTAAACACACGCACTACTTGTGTATGGCATGCTAACATAAAAACTGTATTTTATTCTTTGGTTTATTTTTCCTTTACTGATTGCTTCCCTCCCTCAAGAACAATATAGTGGACACAGGTAGGACGATACAGACATTCTCTTTTGCTTTCAAATTTCATACAATCTACCATTTTAGATGTTCATCTGTATTTATTCACACAGAAGAAAAAGAACATAGAAGACATCACAATGTTGGGTTTACTGACACCAGTTATTGAAGTCTGTAAAGAGGAATTCTACTGTTTGATGCTTAAAGGAAAAAAAAGACCAAATGTGCAGTAAGCCGAAACAAAACGACTGCTGGCCCACAGGCAGAGCAATCTTTTTATTTTGATCTGCAGGCACGCTCTTTGCTGATCATCGGCGTCTGTCGGTTTGGCTCTGTGCTTGTGGTCACTTCTTTGAATGTCTGCTGGACATACAGACCCTTCCCCCAGGATCCGCTACACTCATCTCAGCCTGTAAACGCAGCTTTCCAGCCACAGACTGTGAGCAGTGGGTGGGCTGTGAGACTGAATGTAATGTTGAGACGGTGTCAGGAAATGGCAGCGTTTCCCACACAGCTCTGTATCGCAGCAATCTAACAACAGGGAGAAGCTCGAAGCTGGAGGTGTTCACAGTGGTTCTGAGGCCACTTTGTAGTGGTAGGACACATTGTTTTTGAGATCTTTGATACAATGATGAATTTGGGAAGACAGAAAAATGTAACTTTATTGGCACATTGACAAGCAGACTGGAATAAAGCGTCACAAATGTCTTGCCTTCGTCCTTTGAACACATATACAAGTTTTAGTGAGAAAAACAAAGTGGTGCTACAAGTTAGTCATGCTAATTTATTCATATAAAAATAACTGCAGTGCAGATTAGCATAATTTCAGTGAAATTTCAAGCATGTTGTAACACTGAGGCTGTTAAGACGAAACCAATTTATAGCTACAAGTACAGACCTCAGGCACTGTGACTAAATCCATGCCTCTGTTTATTTTGAAAACAGATGAACTTTCTATGGACAAAGTACTTTTTCAACAAACTTTTTCACTGACTTAAGTTGCACTTAAATCTATCATAATCCATTTAACTAAGCCTGCCCTGAAAACACTTATTTTTTTAGACTTGAAGTGCAAATCTGCCCTTAAACATAATTCAGCTATACTGCTTATATGATCTAAGACAGTAAGTGGATTTCTGCATGCGACCGACTTTCCCCTGGAGCGATAAACAAAATAGCAACTGTACTTTGTGAAGCTGATTTTGTGGACGCAGAGACAATTTGGAGCATCATTTGCTGGAAATATGGGCCTATTTGCTGGTTAGAAGTGTTTCTATTTGATTAAATAAAATCCACTGTGGACAAAAAACATATGCACAGTCCACGTGTTCGACACTCGTACCTCTCCCGGGAGTCCCAGCAGTGACGGCGTTAACATTATTGATGAGGTGTAAAGCCCAAGCATATGTAGATCTATTAATGATGTGATGCTTGCTCGAAACTTGAATAAAAGTTTCCTTTTATTTGAATAAAACATGTGTGTGAGCATCTAGCAACTTTGACATGCAGAGTTAAAGAGGCAGGGATCAAACCGCTAACCTCCTGATTATTAGACAGCCTGTTCTACCTCCTGAGCCACAGCTGGCTGATCCTTTTTATTCCAATATCTCTTAAAAAACATTATGCTGGTTGTTTAATCCTGAGTGTGATGCTCAGGTTGTGTTTATCATTTAAACACAGCCACAAAAGGCTAAGAAAGTCTTCGTGTGTCATTCTGATGTTTGCTGAAGTCACTTTAATAGTGCAGCCTCACAATTTGAAGGAGATAACAGCTGCTTCAATCTTGGCGAGAGCCCACCAGACCTGCTCTGCCTCACTTTACTGTACTCTCTCAGTGCTCTCTGCAGGAGGCTTTCTATTTTCCCCTCTCTGCCATCACAAAATGCTGTAGATGTGCAGTTACAGGCTCACCTCCCGCGATGCCAAGGCAGGTAACTGGAGTGCTGCTAAGGTGAAGGGGTGCTGTACTGTAGCTGACAAGCACAAGCTGTTGTTGTAGTCAAATAACCACTGTCATTTACTCATTCATGCTGCCTCGGGTTTTAGTGCTGTTATCTTAGGCAGTAAATTGAGCACAAAAAAACAGACAAGGGTGAAAAAGTCACATCTTCGTTTTTCTTTTTGGAAAATCAAACTGGAAAGGTGGAGAGCCTGAGGACAGACACACAAGAATCACACAACAAACAAATAAGTAATGATCTCCGGATGCCTTCTCACTCACTCCGAAATACACTAATCAGGTCAATAAATGGGCTACGAGACATACCATGCAGAGGGAGTTATGGAGTCTCTTTTTTTCTTCATGTGCTGATGAAAGTCAGTCTTCGTTCAGCCCCATGGTGAACTAACTAACAGTAATGGTTCCCTGCGGCTTTACATCAGGCCACAGCCATAAACAGTGGCTGATTATTTTGTGGCAAGAGGTTTGCGAGGTGGCGGGTCTAGGATTATAGGAATACGATACATGAACAAATAAAGGGGTTGAATAAAAATAACTAAAGCTTTTCACAATTTTTTCCACCAATCAATCCGGATCTGTTGGTGTCTTATAGAAAGAAAGGAAAGAAAGCCAAAGAAACATATTGATCCACGAGCACGAGGTGGCAACTATTGAAAGGACCTGCAGGCTATGAAAGATTGGAGGAAGATCGAATGAGAAAGAGAGCACTTACCATCTAAGAGACAGTTTAGCCCAATTACTCTGTTAATTCTTTTATCTTTCTTTTTTAAACAGGGTCTTTATTCAGTACATTTCTGCTTGAAAAGCACTTTATCTACTGCCTTTAACTTTGGATTTTTCAAAAGCAGGCATCACTGCATCACATCAAATGATTGTTTTAGTAAACTAAAGATAAAACATGTATGTTGCGCATGACTTTCTCACAACTTTCTTAGAGCAGGAATAAAAATGCCTACAGTTTATACAACATTTGTCCTTGACGGACTGAGAACGTGTGCTCTAAAAATGATCTGCAACCTCACGACGTCTGAGGCAATCAGTCCCAATCTTCACACTGTGACAGCTCATTACGGCGCTTGGCTACTTGCCCAATAAGGCTGCATTTGTTCTCCTGTCACCACAGGGACATGACACCACACTATCTGAAAGATGAATGACTTTGTGATGATAATGACTATAATAATAAAAGCAATGACACTAACCAAAGGAAAGCCACGGCTTTCAGACGAGATTGAGACAGACTAAGAATTGCTTTAAAACCCAACTTAATGCAATCACAATAAAATTCACCTCATCTTTGACAGGCCAGAGACAAAATACTCTATCTTTTACTTTCATATGACGTGGCTGAGTGAAATCAAGCTTGTCAAACTTTGTGTTAACTGCACAGTTAGTGTGCCAGCACGCTGTCATCACCTTCAGCAGTGATACTTGAACATCTGACCTGAATGTGAAAATCTCATCACCTCAGGAAGAGTCGAAAACATCTAAGTTCTAAAAATAAGAAATGTAATTTAAAATAAAAAAGCAAATTTGTCTGAAAAACTTGGAGTTGCCTCTGTGCAACTATTTCTTTTCCATTTTTGGTCATAATAAATAAAACATTACTTTATTTTAGTCATTAGAAGTCCACAAAGGAGTTTTATCTAGGATATGCTCATTGGCTGCAGACTTGTGACTTAGAACCAATGAGTGCGCAGATTGACCCCTCATCCTCGCATCCAGTTTGAAAACGCCAACGACTGTGAAAATGCTTTTCTCAAGGCTTCAAAATGGGACAAACCAAATGTCACAAGTGATAAAAGCTGTCACTGCTAACATTTAGCATGTAGAAATAGTTTCCAAAGAGCACCCACTCTTTACGCTACCTGCACTGCAATGTTTCTGCCACAAAAACTGTTGAGCCCAGTCGCTGCGAGAAGAAGTGTGGGGGGCATAACACTGAATACTGCAACATAATCACCTCGTTATGAAGCCGTGTGGCACAAACAGAATAACCGCACAAAGAGAAAAGCTACAACGGCAAGAAAGCCCTAAAAGGTTAACTACATTTTCATACAATAATAGATGACTTAGCCTACCATAATTAATTTCCTTTTTTTAATATGTAATCAACAGGAACAGCAGACTAATACGATATGTCAGGTTAACAGTAGCTTTAAATTAAAACTTCTGTCTATTAAAATATCCCCTGTGCTTAGGCAAAGGTAATACAATCAATTTATTTTATTACCGCTTTATAGCTATCTACCAAACTAGTGACTAGGGGATCTCCCATCTGTTCATCTTTCCTTAACTGCTAGTTCAATTTATAGTCAAGACTCTGGCTACAACCTAGACGGGTCACCGGTCGATCAGAGGGTCAACACAGAGACACAGACAAACGTTTAGTCTCATATCCACACCTAACAATTAATCGAGCATGTCTTTGAACTGGTTGAGGGCAAACCTAACTCAACATAATAAGTCACCGGTTAACCAGGAGGTTTGGAATCAATAACCTTTTTTCTCTTAACCAGTGAACTAACCCAGTATCAAATACTGCATTTTTCCCCTTCACTACATTAACTGTGAATAACTCAAACTTTCTGATAAAACTGTCCACCAGTAATGAAATGTTTCATACATTGTCCAAATTGTGAAGGTGCACGATATACCTTTCAGCTTATCGTGCATTAAAGCCAGTATCTTACCATTATTAAGCCAGCTAAACTGTCATTATACGTGTCGCTTTATAATTTAATCGCAGGAATTACCCAGAAACAGATTTGCTTATTAATGTCTCCCTCCTGTCTCTCTCACGACTCTCTGCCATTCAGACGATGTCCATGAGTAAAATTGGCAGACTTTAATGTGTATTCAGACTGTATCGAATCAGTTTCCCACCACCCCAGGGCATAATAGGAAACAATAACTGAATTATGACATGAATGATAGCCAATTGCTCACAGTTCAGGCTGGAGACAAACTCGATGACATAACATTGATCTACTGACTCCTTCTATTTCCTTTTCTGTTTTATGCCTGACACTGACCAGTGCAGCATAAAAAACTATTTCTTTTATGAGTTAAAAAAAACCCACATTTCTGTCTTTTTTAACCTTGGCGCACATTTTTTGTTAGGCGTTGGTTAACATCTCTCCATGCTCTCTCGCTCTCTCTCTCTCTCTCTCTACAAATCCTCTCTCTTACAAACTAAGAAGGAGCCATCACGCCACACGGTTTGCACCATGATACATTAAAGCCATTACTTACAAGCACACCGGCAGTGAAGGACAACTGTGTTATGCAGGCTAATACAATGCTCAGCCAAGCACACGCAGAGGCAGGAAAGCCACAGAACTTGGCCTATATATCATACTGCGGGATTTAGCAAGATTTTGGCACACACAGAGAAAGCTATATGCTACGTCTAAATCACGGGAGTCAGTCGAAAAGTGAAAATGTAAAGGTCTGCATTAATTGTCTGCTGATACAATTATTATGTCCATCAATTTATTTTCTTTTGCTTATACAATTTAGGGTCACAATTGTGCTGGTGCTAATCCCAGCTGCTATAGGACAATAGTTGGGGTACATGGTAGACAGGCTGTCAACCTACTGACCGCTAACAGAGAGACAGAAAGACATTCACAGATACAGCAAGTTTAGAATCATCAATCAGCCTAATGCACATTTAGTTGTACTAATTCATTTGTACCCCTCAGGTATAAAAAGCCGATGGGGTATTGTCACCCTGCCTGAGGGGCAGGTGGGCGCGCACTGTGGACACTGAAATGGGATAACTCGAGAACGAAGTGAGTGAAAGAGTTTCAAATTGACACAACTGTGCATCTACAAAAACATCTCAAATGTGGGAAAATATCAGTGACCTCAGACTCAGGGACCAGAGGTAAGGTTTTCTGAAAATCTTGTGAGTGCGATAACACAAGAAGGACGTCACTTGGGATTTTTAAAAATTGATACGATTGGTGCATCTCCTAAAAATGTCAGACAAGTGTGAATCCTCACTCAGAGTGACTGAGTTCAAGGTCAGAGGTCAATGTTTCTGAAAATGACCTTTCTAACTAATACAATAGGCACATCTACTAGGAGGCTGAGGGGTAGCACCCGTGGCCACTAGTTTTATTGTTTGAAAGTATTTAGTTTTAGTTCTGTTTTTATTTAGTTTAACACAATTTATTTTTCTAGGTTTTTAGTTTATTCTTTGTGGGTTCTGTCCTCCAAGATTAACTAGGAACAAACGTAAACAAAACATCCTAACGCTTCACAAAAGGGCCTTAGCTGGCCATTTGCTTTAAACTCAGGACCTTCTTGCTGTAAGGCAACGGTGCTAAGCAACACACCACCATGCTACCTCACATTTGTTATGTATGACTTTTCATTTTCAAATAAATAGTCTAATTTGCTCAGCTTTAGCGGTCCTATTTAATAACAGACTATTTTTTGTAAGAGCAGCTACAAGTATTATTAACATTTTTGTTATTAAATTGACTGCAAAAACTGCTGAGACTACCAAGAATACTTAAAGCGAAACAGACTCATTCTTTCAGAACAGATATTGGATCTAAACAATAGCTGAATGAAGCTTTGAAACGTGAATTGATGCATGTTGCTGTTCAAAGAAAAATAATTATATATCTGACTTGCTCGGTCTCAATAATAGTTTAAGGATCGATAGTGTTGGTCACACCCAAATGTGCTTGTACCCCATGATTGCAGTCATTAATTACCCTTGTCCCCATATTCCAGGTGCTAGTTTAAGAGTTCAAAAGGTCAGTTCCTAAGACAGCATAAATTGTGCATGGGATGAGAACAGTGTTCCCAGTCTAACATACTGTCGAGAGTTATCTCACAGGCAGCACAAACCCTCTGACACCAACCTTTATTAAGAGCATGCTCAACAAAAGGAAGCAAGCTCAGCGCTTCCTTTCTCTCCTGAACTCACTATCATTTTGCTGAACTCATCCTTTCACCAGGAATTTACTTTTTGTCAGCTTTTCAACATCTGTTCACTGCTCAAGGTTATTATTTGACTCCTGTTAGAAAATCGTTATGATCAAACAGACCAATCATTCTTCCTGGTAATGCCATAAAAGAGACACAGAGGCCTTGCAAACCTTTTGACTTTATATTAAGTTCCGTAATCGTTCAAGACACTTTAAATAAGGGACAGGGAAGAGGCTGGTCCAACTTACTGTGTTGGCAGTGAACTCCGCTGAAACCTGGTAGACACTTGCACACATAACCAATGAAGGTATCACCCCTGTAGGTCTCACTGATCTCACACGTTCCTCTGTTGTGGCAAGGGTTTGGATGGCAAGGACCTGCACAGAAAAAAGAAGAATACAGACACCGATGATGGGGGTGGCTTTTAAAAAAAAATTTTTTAACTGTACACACAAGAGCAAATTGCAGCAGATAATATTCCACAATAATTTTGGTATATGATACAAAAGTGTACTTAGACATCATTATCCAGCCAGTAGTCTAATAAACTAAACAATGGGTGTCCCATTAAACACATCTACAGTTTTTAATAGCACACAATAACACACAAAGTTTTAATACATAAGGTATTCTGGGAGACATCGTGAGGTGGTGTTTAAGTAAAACTGCTTGACAGGAGAAACTGAGGATGAAAGGAGTGTCGGGAGAGTCTGTCTTTCAGTGACTGCTGCTGGTGTCTGTTGTCTAGAGGGCGGCCCAAGGCACCGTCTAGAAATCACTGAATGTGTCCCCTCCAGGAAGGCAACACTTCATTCTCACAGTGCTAAGCGAAAAGCACAGACTAGCTGCAAGGTAAAATGGAGCACCACCATCTATGCACTGAAATGTACCCACGGCATCACCCACGCATACGTACACACACAGATCCTCACACAAATAAGTCGAGTTTTGACTAAGCAGTTACTTAAATTTGAAACAAGATTATTATTATTTTGAATTAATGAAAAGTGGCCATTGTTGTGAACAATTCACCAGTTTTAAGAGTTTCTGTTCATGCGTCCCCCAAAATGGAGAATCGTTATTAATACTGTACTGAATTTGTACTCCACAGAGCAAAATAATAGTCTCTGAAGAAGTGATTGCTCAAGTGATTGCCACTGTGAAAGTACTGCTGCTGTCCTGAATACTAGGGGCAGGCTAGCCAACCTCTGAGGGTTTGAACAATATAAGGTATAGTCTAAAGTTGTGAATGTGCAGCAGAATGGCCAGCACAAACGCACTGTCTTTAATAGTTATAAATATATTGGTGCAAAAAACATTTTAAAAAGGTCACATGATGTTCTTATTTTGCTCCAATGTACATTAAATTGTTAACTCCAATGACTGCAATGGCTTTTTTATTGAGATACTTGTTGCCCTTTGGTGTTCCAAAGTACTTTTGTGACACAAAAGCATTACCAAAAGACAGAAACATTGTTTGAATTTCAGAAAATTGTAGCAAATTTACTCTACTAATAAACTGAGGCAATCCTTTAAGTCACTTCATTTGTATTGGAACATACTGTTTTCTGCATAGTTTGCTTCAGTGGATGTTTTTATTGCTTTCAGTGCTGTGCAAATGACCTCCACCAATAAAATCTGTCCATTTGGTTGAAGTTACCCCATGTTGTGCACAGATAACCGCAGTTCAGCATTCCTACAGAAAATCAAACGCTTATGCTGTACCCTGTGTGAGGGTCAGTGCTGCTCAGAACACAAAAGGCTCCTATGAGCCAAACACTAATTTGCAAGGGAATTCATATTCATAGCCACAAATCACATGTATTCACATGCTGTGTAAACAAAACCCCATTCATCATTACCATTGTTTTCTCATCAATATTTGGGTGCACAGAACACTGGGAAGCTTCGCCACTACAGAATTCATGCTTTGGGATTTAAGCAAACAATAGAATGAATTTCAATAAAAAAAGAAAAAAAAAGAAAAAAAAGAAAACGCCTCAGAGTTACGCCGGTAATGATTAATAACTCTGTTGGAGCATGATTCTTTCCATGTTTGTTGCTGTTTTTTCTTTCTTCTTTTTGTTTTTGTTCTCGTTATGGTACCTCTTTGCAACCCATAATGATAACTAAGGTTATGAATAAAAATTATTATAACAAAACCTGCTGTGTATGATACAGCAATGAATTAATTAACTGCCAATGCCCACAAAACTGTGACATTCAAAATCTTTCATGAACTAGCCTGCAGAATGAGGCAAAATGTTAATGATGACGCCTAGATGCAAGCTTGTAGGTTTCATAACTCAAAAACCTGCCAATATCTGTCTAATCTTTTATACATTGAGTTGTACAACTGCACTGAGTCTGTCAAAACTTTGCAGATTGATGGGGCGTGTTCGTTGCTCACCTAGTGATGTGTGCACTTAGGCTGAATTCTTACTGTGGTCGCCCAGGCTTGCATCCACCCCAGACTCCTTGCTGCATGTCAACCCTCGTCACCCACGCCTACACCCAGGCATCTGGGTGCTAGCTAGGTACATGTCAATTGATCATTTATTGTAAAATGTAATGTTTAGATTAAATCTTATTATAAACCACAAAATCATTGTTTGCCTGTCCGCAAACTCCTCCTACAGGATCACAAGTACAGCAACCAAATACGGGAGACATCTTTAGCCAATGAAGGTTCTTATTCTATATCATGACATTGTCATGTTGCCAAGCAACCAGCTACCAAAGGGCTTAAAGGACCCATGTTTAGCATTTGCGCAACTAAAGCAGCTTATAAAAGCATGATTTTGATTTAATTTATATCCAGAAAAATTCAAATGTAGTATATTATAATACGACCATGTTACCTGTGAACCAGTTAATTGATATTTATATAATGGAGCAGCAACTGAGCTTTGTAAGGGACCCATAAAAATGGGCTAATTTTAGTACAGTATTTATTTTTTTGAATCTATTTATCTTTCATGCTTTTTAATCTATAAACAAGAGCTACCACATTGCCAACAGCATGAACTGACTGCACAATCTGCATTTAGTAATGATATCTAACATGACTCTAAAGTTTCAAAAAGGCTGCTGAGAAAAGAACTAGCAAATCCGAATTCTTTTCATCAGCATGCCCTTGTAAGTTTCCTATCTTGTGATGCGATTTCTATTCCAGTCATTTTACAGTCATATCTTAGAGTTGACAGGGAAACTGTGCTTTGACAGGTCTCTTATTTCATTTTAAGCGATGGGAAACAAGAAGAAGTCTCAAGGGTGAGAATCTCATGCCCTCTTAAGTCAGTTTGACAAATTAGCAGCCATGAGCACAACATTTGACAACGTCAAGTAAAAAGCTGCAGCCTTAAATTGTTTACTATATCAACAGGGCAACCATTTCACACTAGCCCCAACCCATAAAAAGAATAGGAAAAAAAATGAAGTAAATAAACAAATAAATACAAAATCACTACCGACCCTATTATTGTTCTCTCACTGGAATTAGTAGGCCTCTAGGTGTGAATTTCAAATGAGGTAATCCTATCGAAGTCATGCTATTTCAAATCCTGGACCTGTATTAGTAATAATCAGAGTGGTGGATAATCAGTTGAACAGAGGCTTGTATAATAGCTTTCACAGAGGACCTGCTCACTGTGAGAAAGGGGGTTGACAGGTTTCAGGGCTCTTTTGATGTAATGATCTGTAGTCGCACCATGCTGTACTGACAGCATCCCTAATGGCAAGTGCATAAAACAGAAAAAGTGGGGACAAAAGGAGGTAGTGAGAGAGAAAAGAGGGAGGGAATGGTTTCTCAGTTAGTGTGTCAGAGAGATACAAAGAGTGTTCAGTATGACATCTACATTTGATTTCATAATTTCTGTCAAAAAAAAAAGAAAAACAGGAAGAAAAAAAAAACGCCCCAGTGTGCCGGAAATTAAGCAAACTTTTGTATGGTATGAGTTCAAAATAAGCCAAAAACTGAGGAACTGCAGAACTGTTATGAGTCAGGATCAAATGCCAGATCACATTAGCACACATACAAAAATCTGACATCCACTTAGCATATAATATCAAAAACTGTTCATCTGAGAGAGAGCAAATTGTCTCGCCAGTGGAAAACACCACATGAAAATTGCAACAGCTACTTTCGTGCCCTCGGTGGGCTGAGACTGACACAATTTTTCAGAAACTTACAAAAAACATGAACCAAAACAAAACCGCGTTCTGTTTCTAATTTCTTGGGAAAATAATAGTTACAAAAACATTTTTAAAAAAAGAAATAAGTTAGTTTATAGTCTCCAAACTTTTCAACTAAAAGGATGATGATTTTCATTAAGAAAGAAGTGTTTTTTAATGCTATAAACAAAAAAAGAAAGAAATCCCTTATTCACTCCAACAGCTGCCCATTTCTAGAAAGGATTAAGTACTGGGAGCCATGATGGAAGCAACAGAGAGGAAAAACCAAACACTACTTAGAGAAAAGAAGCAACTTTCCAAGGAAAGGCGAGGGAGTAAACATGGTGTGCCATTAAATTGTGTTTTCTTCACACAAACACACACCATGTACCATTTAAGTTGTGTGTTGCTGATTGCTGGAAAGTATTAGCTGCTAATGCTTCTACTACAATGGCTTGCAAAAGTATTCGGCCCCCTTAAACTTTTCCACATTGTCGCATCCACAAACAGCCACAAACATGAATCAATTTTATTGGAATTCCACGTGAAAGACCAATACAAAGTGATGTACACGTGAGAAGTGGAACGAAAATCATACATGATTCCAAACATTTTTTTCAAATAATTAACTGAAAAGTGGGGTGTGCTTAATTATTCAGCCCCCTTTGCTCTGAGTGCAGTCAGTTGCCCATAGACATTGCCTGATGAGTGCCAATGACTAAATAGAGTGCACCTGTGTGTAATCTAATGTACACACGGGTATTCACAGACGCGGACTACAGCTTTCTTGGCTGCTGCCTCAAAGCACATTGTGCGCTGTCTATCTTGCGTGCTGCACAATATCGTTTATTATTTAGTATCTACTGATATCTACTGCTAGCTAGTTTATTGTGATGGTGCCGTTTTTTTTATTATGTTGCTCTTTGTTGTTTGCTTTCTCTTCTGGTTTTTTTCTCCATACAGGTGACCCAGGTGTTTTTTTTTT
>NW_005187407.1:6403430-6411069 GCF_000239375.1 Pundamilia nyererei
TTACTCACTGTATTTTTAGCACAATAATAAATCTTTACAGATTAATAGTAACTATCCTAACACTGTGGGTAATGCAAGGAGGAAACACTGGGAGCTTTCTTGGGAATTTAAATGTTAGCTGCTGCCCTGCTGTACAAGCCAAGACTTGCATAGTGATTGATGCAAGCCTGTGTTGTGTCCAGCATGGGCATTGTGATTTCCTTTCTGACTGCAAAGAGAGGCCAATCAATCAGCTGTGAAATCCTGACCAGTGGTTAAACACAGGAAAGCATCCTTTGTTTCCTTGCAGATCAATCACAGAGATTTGACATTTTCAGGCTTAAGGCTACGTATGTGCTCTGTCACAGTTGCTGTCACAAGCATTAGCTCACCCCCAAATGTATAAGAATTCAGGCATTTGGGAGACAGTATTTCATGCTTTGCACATACTCTGCTTAGCCTGAAAGAAGTGACACAGCTAATAATAATGGTAGCAGTCAATTTTTAGAAAGCACAGATGAGCTGCAAAGCTTGAGGTATTAATAGTCAGTTGAATTTATATGGACATGAATGAACCCAGCCCCTTCCTCATTATGTTTTTTTCTAGACTCAAAGAGAACAACATGTACAATCTGAATAATATATTAAAGCTTTTTCAAAGAAAATTAAATCCAAGATAAAGGAAAGATATCTTCTAGGAAGGGGTGACTGTGGCTCAGGTGGCAGAGCAGATCAGCTACTGATTGGAAGGTTGGTGGTTCAATTCCTGGCTCCCCCAGTCTGCATGCCAAATATCCTTGGGCAAGATACTAACCCCAAATTGCCTTCCGATGCGTTCATCGGAGTGTGAACGTGTGTGAATGTTTATTAGTTGCACTTGAGTCTAGAAGTGCTGGTATGAGTGGGGGTGAATGAGGCATGTTGTATGCAGTGCTTTGAGTACTCCAGGAGAGTAGATGTATAAGAATCAGTCCATTTACCATATCTTCCTACTGCTTGTTGGGTTACATGCATTGTTTAGGGTTATGAGCAGGTCGGGCAAAGTATTGTCTCCATGTGACATATTTCTGCTGATCCCAGGGAAAAAGTTACTGTGCAGCAACATGGGAGGAAATGCTTTTAATCTGGCACCACAAATATTAGTACGCAACTCCTGATGTTTTTGACAGCAACACCGAGCAGCCCTTACCCTGCTTAGATCAGCAACTGCTATTAAAAAAGTGAAATTTGGTAGACATTTAAATAACAAAACTGAAATGCCTGTGTGACTGTCAACTCTGAATTTCAGTTCCAATTTTGCCATCTTAAACAGTCCCCAGTTAACAATGACAAGCCAGGATTCAACCACACGGTTAGGCTTTCATAATATCTTTAAAGAAAACACACACACATGCACACACACGCACACATTTTACCTGCCTCAAGAGTATGAAATTTACATTTAAGCTCTTCAGCTCAGAAGCTCCACCCTGCTACTTTGCTGAGACATCTGATATGCCCTAAGTGCGTCAAATGTATTTTAACCTAGCCTTTTTGTATGATGACTTTACTGGCTCATGGGCTCATGGTCACTGCATCCATCCTGCATTTCAACTGATGGAAGCTGGCACTCCACCACCAATATTACATCGAGGCTCTCAGCGTGAGCCGCCGGACGGTTGGGCTTTTAGTGAGTCTTTGGCCTTTTGTTCTCCCGTGCCCTTCCCACTCTGCCATTTCCGCCCATCAGGATTTGACAATGTCAGACAAATACACTTGAAGGTAAAAGTAGTAAGACTCGCGCAGCAACAAAAATGCTTTGGAATATGTCACTCAAAAGAAGAGGTCACATTGAAGACCACCATCCTTCTAGAAAGATCCAAAGAAAAGCGGAAATGAAGGCTGTCTTGTCAGAGACTAAATGCCATGAAAATGTCAGAGCCGTACCTTTTCTCGCAGGGGTCTCTTAAAAAAACATGAAACTTTCTAAAAACTCCAATGTTTATTAGCAAAATCTAAATTATATATGTTAAATAAAATTCCCAGTCTACCAATAACATTTCTGAAAATGTGACAAAGGCTGGCTCTAACTTGTTCACTGGAGAGCTAATATTCAACTTTCTACTTGGCAAATGTTAGTTTTACAATTAAATATGCTCAAATATGCTTCTTCGGTCTCAGTAGTATCCATGGTATTTTGACTGCACATACTGCAACCGCTGAGATTGTGCAATAAAGGTTTGGCGAACAGAATTCAGAAAATATATAGTTTTCTTGTTAAAGTTTAATTCATGCAGCCCCTGCAATTAGTAATGGAAGTAAAAAGGCCTTAAAAGTTTAAATTCCTCCAACCGAGGCAGATCAAAGAACAGCCGTGTCCGTGTGGTTTTTTTGATGAAATTGGTTTTGCTCATAAAACACATCAAGTGCTTAATAAACGATACTTTTATAGAATAAACTCACTGCTTTAAAGGGAAGCCGTGTAGATGACTTGGCAGTATTCATACACTGCCAAATAACCATAATAACCAAACACAGCAAACAATATCCCCCTTTGTATGAATGGAGACAAAGTATGAAAGCTGTGTAGAGTAAGGATATGAAATGCTGTGAAATAGCAGCTGATTTGCTAAATTCTTCAAACTTGTCATGAGCACTTTGGCCTTCCTCATCACTCTGTCCTATTTTCTGTCTCGGTCCAGTTCCAGGTCAGTGGTCACAAGTCAAACCTAATTCAGTTCATTTTCTTACTCCATAATTATTTTTTCTTGCCGTGTTCTCGCTGCTCTGATCTGAAGTGAGTATAATACACGAAAAGTTGCTTTGAAATGCTTTAGGAAAAAAGGATTTACGATAGGTATTTGTGCAAAGAGCAAGATGCTGATGCCAAAAAGTAGTTTATACAGCAGGCAAACCTATTTTAGTAGCAAAAGTAGACAGCAGTCACTGCACTGGACTTACATATTCCCTTGAGACGCCTGTGTAGTTTGTCTATTGTGTCACATTCTTTGCATTGCTGCAGCAAAGTACTTTGATTCCTGTGGTATTATGTCTAATCTAAATAAATCATTCTTTTTTTAACCTACTTGATCTCCAACAAACCAGCAGGGATTAACATTAATGAAAGAAACATAGACAAAGACAATTACTGTAGATGTTGAGGATGCAACGAAAGAGGAATTATATATTCAGCTGCAGTACTTCCCGAGGATGTGAAGTGACATTTTAATTACATCACTGATGAAGATAAATCAGGTTCTTGTTTACTGTTGTCCTCTGTGGTCTTGCTTTTGTAATAAAACTCTTGTTACATTAGTTATTTCAATAATCAGAAGCAGTACTTTGGAATACCAAATATGCTACCTTAAAAATATGATTTTAACATCTATATGATAATTCAGAGATAAGTACTTAAGCATCTATTGGAGCCAGCAAAAAAAGAATACACTCAGTCCACTCCATAGGGAGTGAATACAATGTACATCAAGACTGATGCTAATGGCATGTATTTATGGATGCACTGCATTAACTCTAGAATAAGCATATTGGAATTGCTATGGATTAATGCTGCTTTTAAGTAAATGGATTGTAAAATCAGCACTCACACACAAGGAAAAAAAACACCCTGAGAAATATGATAAAGGCTCAGGTATCCACCATATTTCATTTCCACTGAAAAACAGTCATGCAAAAGCAATCAGTGGACCAAATTGGACTGTGAGCTCAATCTCAAAACTCTGTACTAGACAAAGACAAGACATTTCTCAGATTCACACTATTAGAGGAAGTTTAAATAGGACTGCCTTATGAAGTGAAATGCTAAATGATGTAATCATGACTGTTTCTGGCCCGGCATGAGCAGGGAATCAATGCAGGAATTAGACTCAGGAGTAATGAAGGAAGGACGAGGCTTGGCTCGTTCCATTTCTCTATCTCCCCCTCTACACACACACACTTGCATGAAAACAAATGAATGGAAATCACGTTACCAAGCATAAAAAATTCCCACCTGCTGAAGTTGGTTCCTCACCATCTGCTGCTGTTGAGACACAAAGGAGAAAAAGGGGGGAAAGGGAAGAGAGAAAATTCCTATTAGCTTCATCACAACTATGTATTTAATGCCGCAGCTGTATTGCAACAGATTCGGCTGTACTGATAATTACATTTTGTGCTATCATATGCAAAGTTTTATTTAAGTGTAATTCCCTTGAGCACACAGTATGTGAAGGCAGGCACACCTACTACCTGTAGGGTACAATATCCTGCCAACAGACATGCTCTCCAGTGCTGCCATGAAACGTAACCTGGCACAGTGGAACATCTGATGCCCCATCAATACACGTGTCCTGGTCTGTTACCTTTCCCTAATATGTGTTCATCATTCTGGACCAATGTAGGATTAGCCCCTGTGGCATACTTACTTACTAGCTGCATCCCTGGCTCCCAAGACCCAGTCCAGCTTTGTGGCTTAGATTTGGCCTGTCTGCTAGCATTACCACAACCCTCTGTCTCCATCATTAGTGTGAAATTGGTCCAAAAGACGTGCCCAAAAGTTGGGCACAGATGCAGAGGCAGTCAACCAAGGGCATCAGATTCAAGGATGATAAATATGATTGTCATTATTATTGGGGATGAACAGAATGTGTAACCAGAAATGGATGGATGGACAAACGAGGCCTGAATGTATTGAGATTTGCTGCTGTACAGAGCATATTAAGTATACGTGTCTATTATTTCTCAATAGCTAATGATGTTGCTTACCAATTCTTGCTTAATTAAAGTATGATTCAATGTCATGAGCATTTTTTTCATCCACAGCACTGACTACTAATTAGACATTAACATATGGAGAGGGTGAAGCCTGCATAAGCAGAAAAGCAGACATAGAGCGCCTGCATTGCACACAGGTGCAAATATATACAAAACCATCTGAGAAATCTGTTTCATTTCCAGCCACAACACACAGAACCATTTGGAGACCAGATTTTATTCTTTTTATAAACCAAACATCAGCGCTCTGTCAGGTTCTGCTCCCTGTGGTGTTTTTGGATGTGGAAATCAAATAAAGTGCTCTCGGGGGATTTTAAATAAGTTTTCTTTTTATTTATTTTATTCAACACATCTCCTAAATGTCTATCAAATTATTTAGTGGATCACTAGTTGTGGTACTCTTTAGACAGAAATATACGATTGGAATCAAGGCAGCAGCATCTGTAAACTGAAGGGAAAAATGATTCACTTAGTCATAAATGTGATAAACAGATACAATTAAAGAGTGAACCACAGCCTTTAATGCTGCTTTGACTGTGAGAGAAAGCTTCAACTGAAGCCACACAGAGTCAAAGCCAAGCACTTTCTCAACCTCTCATCTGCCTGGCAGCAGAAGCTCTCCTTTGTGTTTTACCATGCGCACGGGCCAATGTAATCCCCAAACCGAGCGCATTCCACGGTTCACTTAGTGTGGTTTTCTTTCTGCTCCCGTTTTCTCTTCAGCCTCACCATAAGGGTCAAGACGCACACTTGCAAGCCCTCAGACACAGTTTTGTGTGTGTGCACACGCATGTGCACACACACAAAACTGCACACTTGATAAAGGCAAAAAAAACCAACAACATATGCCTCAGAGTGCAAACAACTATTCACACCCACACATAAATACACATGCTGAGAAGACAGAGATGCATAAAAGGATGGGTTTTATGTTTATCCAAGTGTTGAAGTGGTGAATCATAAGAGTGCATAAAATATTGAAAGTACAGTGGGTTGGCAAAATTTATGTCTCTAATTGTTGGTGTTCTCCATAAAAATAACAAAACACCCAGTGTTAGCTGAATCACATAGCTTATTTCCCACAGCAGTGAGCATCGGGATAAACTGTGGACAAAAAATAGACTATCGGTTTAAATAAACAATAAAAATATGTATTAAAGATTACCTACACGTTCAGCTAGACTAAAATGGTGAAAGTGCAAAGTTTTGACTGGGAAACTGAGGCGGAGTCACTTTTGTTGTTGTCAGATTATTCGCTGACTTCCTGAAATCAGTAGCAGCAGAGATGTTGTGCATTAATGTTGAACCTCTTAGAGAGGGAGTCTGAATTGATGGTATGCATTTTGATGCATGTGAGGTCTGATTGTGACGTGTTTAATGCCAACAGTAAATTATTGGCATCATAATGGTTGTGTTCTTATCATGAATTCTACCCAGATAGGCATTGTTTCAATAAATATCATTCTTAACCACAACTTAAAAACTGTTACTAACATTCTTGAGAAAGTGCCTCTAATTTTATGCTAAAATGTTAAAACAAAGTCATTACATGAAATCTCTACAACAGAAAACAAAGAATTGCTGTATGCTGATTCAGAAATGACTGACAAAATGTTGATATATTTTCTATTCATAAAATCCTGCAAATCCAACAAATCTTGTCAAAAGCTGTCATTAGAGCCTTACCAGAGTATTCCTTCCATTGGCTGGATCTATTAAAAATCTATTGGTTCATCTATATCAAAAAGTGGTAAAAACACAGCTGTTCTGCTAGCCAGCAAGCTATAAATATTACGTGGGTCATTCTACAGTATGGCTTATTGTCAGTTCTTCCCATATGAAGACACAAAAATACATTGCATGCACACAGTTAACTTTTTGAAAGTGTGTGTTTCGCCTTCCCATGCACTCCTTTCGCTGTCTTGTCTTTCTCCTCCCTGAACCTGGTATTATATTTGTTTACTGCAGGAGCAAACACAGGAATGGACAACAGTGTAATTCTTGTGGTATAGTCCTATATTATTGAGACAAATCCATAAAGTAAACTGACAGACAAGGGCAATACCAAGCATATTGGTGTACAATAAATACTTGATGCATTGATATTTCTTCAGACCACATTAATAAATTTGTAGAACATGGAAGGTTCTGGAGATGGCTTATTTAAATGGCCCCTCCTTTTTACCAGGAGAAGGTACTCTCTATGAGATGATAAGCCTCTATCCCGGGACATATTGGTTTAATCTGACTGACAGCCAGGAGGCAGTAATAACCATCCATAATCTAAATAGGAACCAGTCAGGCTTTCCTGAATTGATATGACCTCAAGGTGTTCAGTGGAGATAGAGGAGCAAGTGCACAAGATGAACAAGCATAAAAACTATGCAGAACATGCATATTGTACATACACATTCATATAAGGGTGAAGATACCCCTTTATATATTAAACAATAGGGTTCACCATTTTTTTTACCACGATGGGTAAATATGTACACAGTACACTCACATTCCTTAATATGATAAGCCATTTTGATTTAGTAACTTTGTTTGCAAGAAGCATTTAAATCAATGACTGACCAACAGAAATCAGCTAGTACAGTTTAGTTAGTAGAGTTAAATGGCTGTGACCTTTAGTATTTACAGCTTGTTTTACACACATAAACGTATCCATGAAAACCTTGAGGGTTATGCAATGTGGACCAAAAGAATGCCAACAGTACGTAGCCTGTTCAGCAATAATGCACATGGGTCACTGAAGGCTGAGAATTATAACAATGATGTGAAATACATTCTGTGGCCTTCACAGTCACTCAAATCAAATCAAATCAAATCAAATCAAATCACTTTCATTGTCACATCACATGTGCAGGCACACTGGCACAGCACATGCGAGTGAAATTCTTGTGTGCGA
>NW_005187407.1:6412810-6476369 GCF_000239375.1 Pundamilia nyererei
GTGCTGGTTTTCCCTCTAAAGTCTGTGATCGTGTTTAGTCCCTGCCACATACTCCGAGGGTTGTCAGTGATCAGACTCAGTCTGATTCACGAAGAATTTCACCCCTTTAGTTGAGTTCACTAGAAAATTTAAAGTTAAAACACAAACTGGCCCTGTTCCAGTTCCACATAACAGAAGGCGAAAGTGTTATTCTGAATTTTTATTTACTTTTTTTAATGTTAACATGTAAGTAAAAGTCACATCTGCAATGTCCCAAAGTTCTACACTTGTGCCAAAAATGAAAGGCATTTCTAACACCACATTCCACAAGATGGAAAGTAAATAATGAGTCCTGGCACGTCCAAATCCATGAACTCGTGACTTCATTTTTGCACTCTTCTTTTTGTCAGCAAGTAAGCCCTTTACATCTATTTATTGTTCTATTCTTCTTCTATTCTCTGTGTACAGAGAATTTTACTGCAGCCAAATTCCCAATTGAATGTCTTCTAACACACAGCAGAGCAAGTGTAACATACTGACTGATGCACTCTCCATTAAGGTTCATTGTTAACCAGCAGTCATTTTCCAGAAACTGCTGCTGAGCAAACGTCTAAAACAAAAAGCAAAGAAACAGAGAATTATTTGTCTGTTAGGCTTAATGTGAATCGATAAATACATTTGGACTTTGAGTGGGGCTAGGTTGCATGAAATATTTAATGTATTTCAGTGTTTTTTCCTAACCATTACCATTAGCCTTATAACCCTACAACACTTCAATACTAAAGACAGCGTTATTGTTTTGATGTACCTGCATTTGTCAGGGTAAGGGGTTAACACAATGATTGCACTGTTATTATGATAGCAGTGCATTACACAGTCGTGGGAGCCACTGACTGTTTTATGCTGTTGTGTTGACACTGACCCTCACCGGTGCTTTGTATCCTGGAAAGGTTGTGTAGGAACCTCATTTTGATGGTAGTTTTTTACAAGGATATCCAGCGGGTGTTTGAGTAGATGCCCCTTACATCAGTAAGGCAAATTACTATCCAGTTTTTTTAAGAGATAACAAGCTAATGGAGAAGTTTGATCTGATTCAGTAGGTTGCCTTTCAGCTATACCTAGTGTGACCTACTGCAAACTTTTTTAGTGCTTAATTAGGGCTGATCAACTGAAAACCCAATAACGTTAACCAGAAAGAGGTAAACCCGAGTTCTGTCAAAAATAAAGGCTCTGTAAAGCTTATCACTCTCACTGTCATGGCCAGTGAAGCCATGGCAAAGTCGAAAAACGATCCGGGTAATGGATCGTATTCCCATTTAGCAGTGTAGCATCAAATATGACAGTCGGCTGTCAGTGCTAATGATGGCAGCCCAGACACCTCCTTGCTGGAGCTGACAAATCCTGTTTCTGTGTGCCAAGTAGCTCTACTGTAGTTATCTCAAGCAGTAAAACTTTTGTTAGAGTTCCCATGCTTCTTCCCAACATTTGGTGGTAAGTAGGAGATATGCTCAGCCTTAATTAGCATACAGTAGCTTAAAAAAAAAAAAGATCCATAAAATTATCACACAAACCAGTTTAATTTGCCACAGACCTGCATTTAATTAGTGCATGACTCAACCTGCAGCTTAAAAGGTTCCATGTGTTTTCAGCCATAAATGAGCAATAGTAATTATCGCAGTCACACTTCTAGTCACCTGCAGACTAGCAATGTCATAAATCATCACAGACAGCTTCAAATGGTGATTCTAGGTAAAGGTATCATTTCTATGAGACACAATACAGGCAATAATCATTTACACTTTGCATGGTTAAGATGTTTAGAAAAGTCCTCTGGACTCTGAAAGTGTAAACGCTTGAGACTTTGTTTCGCTTACAAGGCATTTACTGATATCAGCACAGCTTCCCATGAAGACCATCAGTATTTATGTGTGAAAATATCATTTTACTTCTTCTCACAGTGAATAAAAGAAACAAATGTCTAAAGTGGTTTGTTGCAAATAGGATTTAGTTAGTGGCACTGCAGCACATATGGCAGCCTTTATACATGTTCTACATTTGCACTAAAGATATCACCTTTCCCTGTGCTCCACAAACACACACAAACACACACACACAAACCATGAACAGATGCTCATTGCACATCTATCTCCCACATAAGAGCACCCTTAAAAGTGTTTGTTCCATCACTACGGTGCTTATTAACATTAAATCATCCAGCTATGGAGTGGGTGGCTAACTGTGAAATGACTCACAGACACAATACCAACAATAATTAGGGAGGCATTGTTGAGGCACTTCCTTATCATTAGTTGTTTTCCAACTAATGACAAGGAGGAATGCAGTAGCACAACCCTTTATATCAAGTGGAGTGGTAAGCACCATCTCTCTGTAAGTAAATAACCCATCCATCCTCATTTTACTTTTTTGTCAGCGGAGCAGGAGTGCAGGGTAAAGTATACCCTTAATGTGGGGCTCTTTGACATGTGGTTTAGAATGGAAAAGAAAGGCACCTCCCTACAGAAAGATGTCAGACACTTATCCCAACAATTCATATGACTTCTAGGCATGCTTTATGCACCATTACAACCTCTATGTAATAAAACAGGAGTAGATATATTGTGAAAAATGGGGCAGGGGGTATGAAAAAAAATCTCATTGGAAAGTTTCTGGCAAAATACTTCAGCTGTACAGCTGTGTTTCCTGATACAGCACAGAAATACTTACACTGTTTTATTAAACGGATATACAGGACATGTGGCTTAAAATTATTTTTTAAATAAACAATCCATCAAAATTCAGAGGTTATGTGAATTGTGGCTGTTATGTGCAAGTGCACAAAGAAAGTTGTGTTTTGCTGACTGTATTGCAAAAAAATGAAGTCGGAGAAACTCACAAAGAGTCATATCCAAGACAAATTAATCTTGCTATGTTATCAATAACCAAGGAGAAGTAGTGATTCTTGTCAAAACTGAAAAGTGCTCATAAAATGATAAGTATGAGTTGACCTTCAGGACAATGGCAAAGATCTGTTAGGTGATCTTTGTGTGCAAGTTTTATAAAGACTATATGAAGATTAACAATTCTTGTGCATTGTGGAGTGACGGTGGAAAGGGCAATGGACAAGTCGCTGTCCATTGCCCTGTGGCTTTGTAGCCTTAGACCAGTACAGTGGACCCATAATGAATGCAATGATGTTTAATGCCAGTGTGATAAGAATATGCAACTTTAGCTTTCTTTAGTCATCAAAATAAAGGATGACCTGCTGAAGTTCAACCTGAGCAGAATGGAAAAGAAAGCCACTTTTAAGTGGCTTTGAATGTGGCATGGTAGTTAGAGTATTTCCCACAGAACCTTCTCTAGGGTTTACAGAAAACGGTCCAAAAGAGAAAATACCCAGTGAGCGGCAGTCCTCTAGGCAAAATTGCCTTTGTTAATGCCAGAAGTCAGAGGAGAATGGCCAGACTTCTTTGAGCTTATTGTAAGACAACAGTAACTCGAATAACCCCAGCCAATGTATGGAGAAAAACATGAACGCACTACATGCTGAAGTTTGAAACAGATGTACTACAGCAGCAGAAATCCATACTGGATCCTACTCCTGCCAGCTAAGAAGAAGAAAAAACGAGGCTACAATTTGCACAGATTGCTCTGATGAGTCTCAATTTCTGCTGTGACATTCAGATGATGGGGGTCAGAATTTGGTATTAATAACATTAAAGCATAGATTCATCCTGCCTTGTATCACTCGTTTAGGCCTGTGATGGTAGTGTAATGGCCTGGGGGATATTTTCTTGGCAATCTTTGGGCCAATTGCTGACAAAGTCCTTCCCTTTATTATCACAGTGTACCAATCTTCCAATGGCTGCTTCCAGCTGGATAACATGCCAATTCACAGAGCTCAAATAATCTCAAACTGGTTTCTGGAACATGAGAATGAGTTCACTGTACTCAAATGGCCTCCACAAGTCTCCAGAACTCAATCCAATAGAGCCCCTTTGGGATGGAAGATTCACATCATAGATGTGCAGCTGACAAATCTTTAACAGCTACATGATGCTATCATATCAATATGGTCCAGAATCTTTGAGGAATGTTTCCAGCACTTTTCTAAATCTGTGCCACAAAGAATTAAGTTTGTCCTGAAAGCAAAAGGTGATCCAACCAGGTGCTATTAAGGTGTACCTGCAAAGTAGCTGGTGCGTCTGTATGATAATGGCATTTAGCTATGTTATTCATATATCTGCTGCAATTATGTGTCTCTCTTAAGACACAAGTTTAGGAGACTTAAATATAAGGATTTTCTTTTTCTGTAGCAAGTATTCAAACCATATGGCAACATATTCACAATAATGCACAAGGTACATATTGTGTTCAGAATTAAGAAACTGATGTGTGCAAACACAGAGCCATAATATAAGACAGATTCTCATTTTTTTTAAAGTATGACTGATTGAAAACATTCAATTAAAAAGAAATGTAAAATTCCTGAAACTAATAATACGACAAACTGTATGTGAATGCATGTGGAAGAGGTGCTCAGTCAAATAGAGCATCAAATTGCTATTCCAAGCATAAGATAATGAAAACCCCATGGATGAGTCTGTCTGCAGAGAAGTGTTTTTGTAATGTGGTCAATACAGAGCGCAGACATATCCAAGGTTTGATTCATACTGTTTTTTTGACATGGAATCGATATGTTTCTTAGTCTTAGAGTCAGTGTGCAAAACAAAGTGTCAACATAATAACATATGTTCTTGAAGGTAACTTAGTCTGTATGATTTATTGAATTCTACCACAAGAATACAGTAACAGGAAAAAAATCTGACAGCCTAACAGGCAATTATCAATAAAATGAAAACTCTCATGCTGGTTACTGAAACCCTTTACAAATGAAATGTGATTGATTGAAAGGTAAGAGATAGAAAACTAAAACAAGCAAGTGCCCTTCAGTGCCATAACAAAACGATTCATTTGCATTTTAACTTTTGATACTCTTAAAAAGACAATCATTGACTGACTAACACTCTGTTTATTGAGATTCCTTGGCAAAGACTTTAATATGTAAATATAATATCACAAAACTAACTGATAAAAGAACAGATGGCCAGGTAACCTCTGGGTATTCTTCTTCTTCTGCTGTAAACTGGTGTAAACCTTTCATAAACCAGAACATCAGTGAGATAGTAGTTAATTCAGCTCCGCAGTTATAAAAGTTGAAAGTCATTTGAACAATACAGCAGGAGGAGTAGCGATTCTTTTGGGTTCAGTGATTCATTTCCTTTTTGGTCATATTGAATAAAATATTAAATCCATTTTGTAAATGTTTGTAATTTTAAAGGTCAGAAGAGGAAATTATTCAGAAATTGTGATTGAAAAAAGCTATTTAAAAAACTAATCTCAAGGCTTTATAATGAGTCTATGACATTGTCACTATTGTGTCACCCACAAACTGGTGAGTGACGTGGTAGCTATGGCCATTTTTTATACATCGTTCTCAGGTAGATGTGATTTGCATCTCCACTCATAAATTGGTCAAATTTTTTTTTTTTTTTAAAGCTGTTTTCACTCTTATGTATGCAGGGCATATTCTGCCGGGGTGTTGTACAACCAATAAACAAAAGCAAATGAGGTCCCTGAGTGGTAGAGCGCACAACCCCATTATGCAGCAGAAGCTCTTTCCTAAAATTTTATGGTAATTTTCCACCCCTTTGTATCAGAAACCTGTGTTTACTTCAATTATCTGAGATGGAACTCTAAAGGTTAACTGCTATTGTCTTTCACAAAAAAATAATAAAAGCTCTAGAACAGCTGAACTGACACAGTGAGGTTATTTGTTTTATTTTATTTTTATGTCTTTTTTTTAAGTCAGGTTGTATAACGCCTGTACACTCATATGATACACTAAACTGTCAAATGTGTCAGTTGTATAATTTGTGGCACAGAAATCTGCTGTCATGGGCTTTGGGATGTACTTAAGGCAAACACCTACCAGAGCCGCCATCTGTTATATATAAAATTCACTACTTGACACTGACAGTATGAGAAACAACGCCCAGGATCACAGTAGCTGTTTAGTTCCTAAAAATTATTTTGTAGGAAAAGAATTTTTGATGGCACAGACTTTGAAGAAGGAAAAGGCGCTTAAAGGTCATCAGGACCGCTTTCCCCGTGTGCGGTGGTGCTTTATATTCAACTGAAGGGCCTCTGAAGGTAGAAGAATTGTTCATCCAGAGATTTGGCTCATAAATAGTGGGGGAAAAAACAAGGAAAAAGACAACACTGTAAGTCAGCATGACTGGCATATACAGGGTGGGCCATTTATATGGATACACCGTAATAACATGGGAATGGGTGGTGATATTAAAGTCCTGTTTGTGGCACATTAGTATATATGAGTAAAGTTACGTTGAAACCAAGCACACCATTGTTTTTCTTATGACATTACCAATAAGTTTGATGTGTCACATGGCCCACTTCCTATTGAAAAAACAAAAGTTGTATCCAAGATGGCCGACTTCTAAATGGCCACCATGGTGGCCCCCTCACATATGAGGGTTGCCCCCTCACATATGTGAGGGGGCAAACATGTGCCACAAACAGGACTTTAATATCACCAACCATTCCCATTTTATTACGGTGTATCCATATAAATGGCCCACCCTGTATATTACCAACACACCTGATACTGTTACACACTGTGATACTGATACATAAGAGCAAAGCTTATGTTAGGGTTTTCAAATACTAACAATTAGAGTATCAGCTTAGATACTCGTTCACAGCAGGATGAGCGCTGTGTTCGCTTCCTCCTGTTGTTACAACATATAGCTCTACTGCAGATAGGCAGGCACGCAGCTCTGTCACTCACTAGTAACGGAAGTAGCTGGCATTCACAATACTGAACAACACTTTAAGAGGAATGTCAAGAAATTGAACAGCTACCATAAATATTAAAGAAGCCAACGCACACATTAACGTTAGCCATCTAACTATTAGCAGTGATATGATTACTACATTAGCCATCTGTTACGTTATCATTAAGGTAATAGCTAGCAGCTATGATTAATATTAACAACGGTTAGCAGGCCTGCCCACGTGTAACGCAATGTTAATACAATGCTACAAGTTAATACATTGTTAATACACAGTGTTCATTTAACAGAATATCATAATTATTGGCTTAAAGTCATAGAGGAAAGCTGAGAAACATCTACTAGCCTACAGAAACCAACTCTCCTTCAGAAAATCTAAAATAAAAAGTGTTGTCAAATATATACACCTTTCACTTACGCTGTTTTTTTCTGCCATTAATAGATATAGTAAAGACTGAAAGGAAAGAGAGTGGAGAAGACATGCAGCAAAGGGCCAGACTCGAACCCGGGCCAGCAGATATGGTCGCCTGCTCGTCCCACTGAGATAAACCAGCGCCCTACACTTTTGTTACTGTATGTTTTATGCTATTCAAACCACCTGAACACCAGTGCCATCTTGCTCTACTCTTTATTAAAAAGAAAAAAAACCTTGGTATCACAAATTTCATTGAGTAACCAGTATTTTCATTGCTTCAAGCAAGGAAGCTTGGCTACATGATTACAACTTGTGACCCGTTTAATTTAATTTAATTACTCTATTATAGTGTCAAACTACTGTAGTATTTGTCAAGCTGGAGGAGAATATCTGAAATTAAAAAGGAATCAATCCACGTCAAGAGGTCTCATTTTTCATTGTGTTCACCAAATGACAAAGCAGGGAAAATATAAACTAAATCTTGGTTTCCTTTTGAAGTGTGTAGCTAAAGAATAATTTGTTCACATCAAACAAGAGAGGAGAACCTTCCGACTCATTCCACTGTATTGTTAGTGTAGAGAAAAGGAAGGAGGGGTGAAATTCTCACTCCTCCTTAATTGGATGTAATAGCTAGAGGGAATAAACTTGGTTTGGCCTCAGGGAGGGGAAAGTAAGAAGAGAGCGAATATGTTTGAGAGGGCTGAAAATGCTAAACATCCATGGAAAACTATAAAGACAGACAGTGTGGTCCTGGTAAGCTGAACACGTATGCAAACTACCGTTCAGAAACTGCCTTATAAAGATAAAGGCACAAAGAGAAGTAGAAAAAAAATTAACATACAGGAATGTGGACTGGAATTAAAGTCACCAGAGAAGCGAGACAGAAGAGAGAGATCTAAAGGAAGCAGCACATCACACAGATGAAATGGGTAAACGATAACAGAGCTCACACTGGCCACCAAGTCTGTGAAACCTTATCGAAGGTCCTGGTCCAGAGAGACGATATCTACGCCTTTGCTGCAGGGACATTTGAGGATGAAAGAAACCTTAGGTGCTCCTATTAAGTCAGACAGTTGGTGAGCACATTCCTTTACACCGCCCCCCTCTGAGTTAAACAGATTTCTATATCTACTGGAAGTAAGGAGGTCAAACAAAGGGCTCAGTCAGGTTTTACTTTATAACAAGGAAATTTAAGTCTGTTGATGTTTGATATTAGTTCAGCTTTTTTACTTATTCTTAAGGCATTTACAACCTGCAAAGTGTGTTGATATTTTTTGAGCTGTCATGGGAGATGTCATGCTTTATGATATGGCCTGCAAATATAATTTTTCCTAATACGCTTAAATGTGAACCCATTGACGAATACAGTCACGCCAGTGTTTTGATCTAAGTAACCAATGCAAGCATTTCTTTGCATTTAAGCACTACTTTGTTTCATTATAAGTTTCTCATTTTAAACTAACATGCAATAAAAGGGGAAATCGAAACCAAACAAAACAGAACAGTATTTAATTGAACCAGGCAATTGGATACATTTACTTTATTAACTGTTAAATCTAAATTCAGAAGCAACTCAATCTCTCTTTTTCTGTATTTTCTAAGAGAGTTCCAATAAACAACAGCAAGAGGTGTAGCTGTGGCAAACTATGCGTTCAATATATTCCCCACCCTCGTAAGGAAGGAGGCACAGATGTGTTTCCAACACTGGCTAAAATGCAGAGAGAATCATACATATTACATAAGAAAAGCAAATTATTTCTCGTTTATTTGTGGGGGGCTTTTAAATCTGTTGTTAGGCATTAAACAAACAGTTGTTTCAACTCTGTTACAACTTTGATCACTATATGTTAAAAGCATTTATGATCCAAAATTCACATCCCATAATTCGTATGGTTTGGTTGAGCTCCAGTCAGCATGAGGCCTGAGGTATCATCAAATGTAATAATCACCTCTAAGGCCTGCACACCCAAAAATCTGTCTTTGGAGTCCTTGTCATAAAGCAACTTCTGTTACCACAAAAGCATCCAAAAATGGAGCTCAAAGGATTGGAGATCTCTCTTGCCAGCCAGGAGCATCCTCTGAATTTTATAAGTTTGGTTATGCTGAAATTACTTTCTTGCTCTTTTCTTGCCTCTACTGCTTCTCTGACTTCATAGTGGGAGTGTGCTAAATTTACTTTTTAGCCACTCTGTACAGAGATATATTCCCACAGGAGCTCAAAATTCCAGATAAGACCATCAAGGCTAGAGTCCGTGGTGTGGTTAAGACCTAAACTGTGCTTAGAGAAAGAAAAAGTAGAGTGGCTTGAAGAGAGGGAGGGGTTTTAAAGAAATGCCCATCTAGCTTATTTCTTTTCTTTTGTGTAAAGGTCTCCATCCTTGTTAGGAATAAGCTGGTCCCCCATTCTGCCCTCTACTGTTCTCATTACTGTGCATCCTGCCTCAGCCAGCACTAAGCCCTGCAGAGGTGCACAGAGGGCTTTCGTCTGAGGATAAGATCGATACTTCTCCTCATCATGGGCCAGGGGCAGCGATAATGCACTCAGCCCAAGGCCTAGAGGGTTCACAGGATTTTTTTTTTCCAGCAACTTGGGATCTAGCTTTTTCTGAGGTGAACCACTATAGTATGAACCATGACTACAGAACAAATGTATGCAACGGTTACAGAACAACAAAAACATTTTAGATTTGAAACAATTAAGAGGTCCTTAAAAATCTTTGATACACAGATGCAGAAGCACGACCTTAACTGACAGGGAAAAGTATTCACTGCTCATATCATGCACCTGTCATGAATGTCTTATTAATCTAGTACTTACAATTTGGATTTAACATCTTTCAGCCCTATCCAAGGGATAATGACTGAGTGGTTCAACCAGCAGACCCAACAATGCACTGTGCCTAAGCAATCCTCTTTTATATAAAGTCTTTCCTTGACACACTAGTTGCATTGAAATACACAGCATCAAAATTTAAGTGCGGGTTATCATGTTAGTGTCCTTTCTCAAGCATCTATTCTATTAAATAGTAGTGGCTGCTTTTTTTTCACAAGTATTGCATTACGTTACTTAATTATTCCCTGGAGAAAGCAATTCTTTGCAAACATATTGTTACATTACTTTTAAATGACTCCATAACATGGCCTGAGACACACTGTCAAACTTAACATTTAACAATATAAAACTTGGAGGCTGAAGTTCCACACACTGACAAAAATACCCATCGTAATGAGGAACACAAGCTTGTTCCTTACGTGTTTATGTATTACACAAGGCCATTAAAGACAGAGGCATTAAAGCTGGAAAACAGCCCAAATAGCACTTCCCAACACCAAAGTGATTCTGCTGTTTAACTAACCTCCGAACGATCTCAGCTGATTTTATACTTTGTTTTATTTTATGTTACTTATACAAAGTGTTCAAGAGAAAGTTAAATGCTGCAGTACTTATTTCAGGTTTAGTATCCCTTTAGGCTGATATTAAATATCCTATTAAAGATGATGACCATGCTTTCACAGTTCTGAATTTTGATCTGAAACACAGAGTTCATAAATATGTCTCTTATAAAGGAAAATAAGCTGGGGTAATGAGGTCAATAATAACAGCTAGTGCTTGGCACCTAATGTATGTAATTAAATTGAGAAATGTGAAAAAAAAAATAGGGGTGGTTTTAACGCTGAAAAATGGGTCATTTTAGCCATCTGCTAGGTGGTTGCTAGGCAACGTCCCAGCATCATAACGCGATGCATAATTAAACTTTTGTAGTGATACATTGTATTTTATTGTCATAAAATAAAAAATTATACAATGTTTTTGTAAGGTGTTCTAGGTGCATAAATGCTAAAAATTGGTACAAGGTAGGCAAGACAATAACATCATAATACCTGATATGATAATATTTCATATAATGACTTTCAGAGTCATAACATGTAATGTATATGCCAAGTGTGGTTGCTCAACTTCTGATAATTTAAGAAGAGTTTGTGGCTAACAAAACAAGCACGTGAGACAGTTTTCCATGTGTTTATGAAGGAGAAATAAACAAACTATAATCAAAAGTACAGAAAAGGTAACACTTCATAATATGGCCTGTGACTATCATATTTACTTATAAATACTTAGAGGTACATATTCTGCAATTTCAGAGGTAATAGTCAGGTTGTTACAGGAAACAGTGAAATAATTATACTATAAGTAAAGTTAAATAGTGTATGTGTAAGTAATTTTATGTTGTGCATTAGTAATTTAAAGGTTTTTTACACAATAGAACACAAATTATACTGTAAGTAATTTTGAGTATAATATAAGTGATTTTAAGTACTCCATCATTTTTTGGTGATGATCGAGTATTATAGAGTGAATTAATGCTCATTATGTTGATGTGCACGATGGATGTTCTATTATTCGACTGTGTTAAGTTGTCTGACGTCACTCCATAATGCGAATCTTGCCATGAAAAATAAAATGTACTTACAATGTAAGATTTCCAAATATGTTTTTCCACAAGAAATTATGCAGTAAATTAGTTATACAGTACTTAAAATTACACAAAAATTTGTGTCTCCTTTCCTGTAAAACACCTGAAGTCATTCACAACAAAAATTACTTGTGTTATTACTTACATTTACCTATATTACAACTGTTTATCTGTTCCCTTTAAAAGCCTCACTTGCTAGCTCCTTTATTCAGTGCACCTTGCTAAGTATTTGTATGTCAATATAATTACCCTGTAATTTCAAACAAAGTACACTGACATTCCATTTAATTACAGGGGATTACACTTTTTTTCTGAGGCCATAAGGAGAAGTAGAATAAAAAATAGAAAACTTTCTTTTATTCAATTAGCTATCTATCAAATTACAGAAAAAATAGAAACATGGCTATCCCTCAGTCACAAAAGTAAAAGCCAAAACAATTAAATAGTGCTCAAATCTTTCCTCTGATGTAATTCTCAGACAGGCAGAGATGCATAGCATCAAGGCTTTTTGATGGGTTGTGCTAATTATTATGATTCAAAAGCATCCTATTTCAGGTTCTTGCTCATTAAGAGTTAGAAAGGCTAATTGGATTAAGTAAATATGTCATTTTCCAATACAGCCATATCACAAAGGAGTAATGCCACTTGGTGCCTTTCAATTTTTTTTAATAATTGCAGTCATCAGATTACGTATTTGCACAGACATATTAAGCAGTGTGGTACATCCATTTCATACTGTTAATTGCTGTAATCCCATCAGACAGATTATTTTCAATGGTAACACTCATATAATGGGCACCTATATCATTCTCTAGCATGCTTTGTTACCTGTCTGAAATTCTTGTGAAGACAAAAATGTCCTTTTAAAAAGCAAGCTAATTGAGTTTCGTTTTGAATATGTTTAAAGGTTTGAAGACACTGGTAATTTACTATATTTGTTCTTCAAGTCCTGTTGAGGGAGAACTATGAAAGACACCTGCTTCCCACCACCATCCACTGGACAGCTGATGCTCTGATGCAACTTCACAACATGCCTCTCTGCTTTCTCTCAGCCCCCACCTCCCCCTTTTCTCTCTGCACGCTCATTACAGATGCCCTAGTTTGCTTGTGAGCCAGGAGAGCCTCGCTAGCCTCATTACAAACTTGGACACCTCCCATCTTTTGTACCTTTTTTCCAGACAAGATCTCCCACATTCATGCTTGTATCCCAGAAGTAGCATAAAAAGATTCATCAAACATGTATAAAGGAGTAGAGCTCACATCTCATCTGAATCTTCGCAGTAACCGCTGAAGAGGAAGGTGTCTGTGACGGAAAGTGCCGCTGCAAATTAACAGGCAAGGAAAGACAAACTAGGCGAAGCAAAAATGCATTTTAGCTGGAAACTGTGACACAAATTTACGGGATTAATGCATATTCAACAACACATCTAGGCATTTCTTTGACCCTGTTCCTTAAATGTTACCTCATTAGCCGTCTTGTTGTCATGATGTTTTGCATTTGGCATTTTGGATGAAAGAAAAATTATGCCACACTTTTGACTGAGCAACGCTGATTGAAAATTCACAAAGAATGCACTTGTACGGCAAATGCAAATGTTTAGTCATGTTTTCCCAGCTTTTGCAAGTGTTTTTGTGAGACAGGGAGACACAGGGTGCTTCAGAGAACCAATCAAAACTTTGATAAAAGCAGGAAATATGGCTAATTTAATATTTCCACATTTCTGCTTGAGAATTTTATCAAGAAAAATTGAAATCAAGATTTGTGTAAAATTCTACATGTTTATTTTCTTGTCAAAAAACACACAGGAGGGTTAAACCATGCAGCTCACAAATGTCTAATGGATTCTGAAGCCTGTTAGCTTAGCATAAATACAGGAAATAGGAAGAAGTTGTTTCATTCGATTAGCTAGTTGTGATGCTAAGTGTGTGAAATCCTTATATAAAGTTTGGTTTGGTTTGGTTTTTTTGTGGTTCGTATTTTCATATGATTACCAAAATAAATCCATGTTAAAAACTGCTAAAGAGGCAACAGATCACAACAATGACACTGTTATAATGGGTGTATTTTATGGGCATGCACACATATTAAACATTATAGTTATACTGGTTAACAACAACATTAACCAGTATAACTACCTGTTTTACCTTTGACACAAAGAAAAGTGAGATTTCCACCTGCTTCTATCCACCACTGGTATATTTTGCAAAACAAAGCTTCCCTTTTTTTTGCAGCAATACCTGCTGCATGCAGTGCCTTGTTTGAAGTAAATTTTAACACTTTAGTTAATGAGAATTTGAAGGGTTTAATTTACTTATATAAAATTCAGTCTGCTAATATAACAATTAATATTATTACAGATTAACCAGTCTTTAAAAGCAGTGTTGAATCAAATTAAACATAAGCTGTTTACTCCAGTTAAATACTGAATGAACAAATGTGAGAATGGTACTGATCTCGTTTTCTTGCCAACAGAACAATTACCATCCCCATTAATTAACAGCACATTTATTAAAATGAAAAACATATGGATGACATGATGAGCTACTTTGTTCTGTCTCACTGAATAGCAGGTCCTTCACCTGCCGCAATTTATTGTTAGGTAAGTTTACACAGGCTATTTGAAAAGTCAAAAATTGCTGGTAAGCTCTGTTTAATGTTCCTCTTCAACGCAGGAAACATCGAAGGACATGAAAAATACTTGAAAAATATCTTCTGATTCTTGTTCCCTTCATACTTCACACCCGAAGGCCTAAGCTGTGCATTGTGTGCAACGGAAAGGGCAGGCCTTGACAAATTGAATTTTTTTTCATCCTGCTTACCCCTTGGTCAGTGAATTTCATGTAGCAGGCACTACTTACTTAGAGATTCAGTGTCAAGCAAGAAAAGGCTCAGTGTGAGTGATGATGTACAGTCAAGGGTGATTACTGAGCTTCGACGTAAAATGCTGTATTCACTTTTCAGTGATTTTATTTTGTCTTTGCCTTAGCACACATCTTTAAAAGATAACACATCTTTGTAACCGAACAGCATGTGACACAGACAGATAAACACATGTACTACACGCTGCTAGTGTCCAGTCGATAGCATTATTCCTATTATCCAACCACATCTCCAACGAAATGCAGCAACAACTAAAGAACTATGCTTCTATGTGTATAATTAGAACTTCTAGAGTTTGTGTATGCAAGAGAGGAAGACAGCAAGAGTGAGAGTGCAATATCCCACAAAGACTCTCCTTCAGTGCACTGAACACAGTTAAAAATACACACTGCAATTTAAACTTTGAACTTTTCAGTTGCTAATTTAATCTGTCACACTCTTCACAGGTTCAACACTCGGTGCAGAACAAGATTTCAAGCTTAGTCACAATACACTGGCAGAATCTGCAATAGAGCACACCCACCTAGGACAAGTGAACAGGTTAGAGAGATCAAAGTTGTAAATATTTCATGTGCCTCAAACAGTGGTGAGTTGTACAAAGGTCTGTTTCAGAAGCAAAGTAGATAAAATAGGACGATATCAAACATGGTTAATAATGCAAGTTAGAATTAGGTTGGGTATACAATATGAAAGCTAAACTAAATAAGAGGGAAGTAACAGCTTGAAAGCTGAACAGTTCATACATTAAGCATAGGCTGACATTTGTTTCATTTCTTCCTGTCTGCTTCCTCTGATTGCTTTCTCTAGAATGTGAGAAGTCCTAAAAGAGGCATAAAATTAAACATGACAACACCAGTGTTGTAACGCTTGACTATGCTATAAATGACACACTTTTTCTTCTTTATAAAATATGGAGAAAGTGAAAACAAACACTTTAATGGTTCTTGTATAACTCAGTGGTCTTGTTTATCACTGAGAACATTTATTCTGTGGTTTCTGTAAAACTGATTGATTAATTGACTGAATTCACAAACGTTAAAGGAAAAATGGTTAAAAACATCTGTATTCAAACAGGCAAGCACGCTTTAAAGACCACATGGCCAGCTTGTGTAGCAACAAGCATATGGATAATATCAATGCATATCATTACATCTGCACATTCTGGCAGCTGCTTATCATCCTGTATTTCCACACATGCTGTAAACAGTTTTAATTTTAGAAAAACAGCTGCAGAGAGGTACAGTTAAACTATGTAACTGTAACAACTTTGCCAACATACCAATTGTGTCCCAGTAGTTAGCTAAATCTGAAAATGAAGCAGACTACTGTTACTCTGCTATGAAGTGTGAAGTAATGGTCCTGATGTGTCTGTTACATAATTGCCTTGTTTTTTCTGTGTCTACCCCACTTGGGCATCATGGTGGTGCAATGGTTAGCATTGTTGCCTCACAACGCGAGCATTCCTTCTTGGGCTCCCACAGGACTATGAGAGCTGGATTGGCTGAGCAGTAGATAAAGTGCTTAAAGTTTATAGAATAAATTGTTGTAAGAGGCTGTGGTTAAACACAGCTTCTGGCCTAAAGCACTCTGAGTGATCACGGTGACCAGAAAAGCACTAAATAAATTCTGGTGTGTTTCCATCAGTGTCTCTGTTAGTAATGAAATGACATCTCAACAGCAGCTCGGTTACAACATTTATACCACAGATTTGGTCTTGGTTTCAGACATTGTTACACTTTGTTCCATTAACAAAAACCCAAAGAGCACAATTCAAAAGCAAGGGCTGCACTAAAACTTTAATGTTTTACGCTGATGTTGGTTTTGGTAATATGGAAACTAAACCTTTTTCCCAATTGACATGACCCTGACCTTTGACCCATGACCTTTAAGTATTACATACAAAAATAGTTGGATTGAAGCAGAATAGGCTGAAATCTTTAAACTGTAAAAACTGTAAAATTAATGTAACCTTGTAGGTCACTGTATTGAAAAAACAAAAGAAAAAATGTGTTGTACAGCTCTCTTCGTGCCCTTTCGTCTGATATACTACTTGGAGATTTTTTCAAGGTCAACTTTGACTTTGGGTGCTAACAATGAAGGTTTAGCTCAAATGCTTAGCCAATTTAGATACTCATGGAGTTTTTGCTGATTTTGACCTTGACCTTTCACCAAACTTGAATCAGCTCGAGCTGTTATTAGTATCTCGCATGACACAAAATTTGAAAATAATATCTGAGTAATAATATCTGAAAACAGATTCTCAGATTATCTTTAACAATTTATGTATCTACTGTATATCGTACATGCTGGGAATGGCTCTAGCCTTCAATGAGAATGAAAAACACGAGTGGATCGAGAACAGGTGAGCAGTTGGATTCTCCACATTAAGCAAAAGTTAGGAAGTGGAAAGAAATACTGACTTTTTGTTCACAAATCAAATTGAGTGTTTATTCAATTCAGTTCTGTTTGATTTAAAGCATGCAAACTGGTCACAGTGGTGTCAAGTAATATTTTAATGTTGGTATTTTAGTATAAAACCACAATTTTCTTTCTACTTACTATGTGCTATACAGGGTTAAGACCTTAATAAGTGGTTACTGCTACATTTGGCTTGCCCTTGGTTTATTACTGAGCTAAAAACAAGAGAAGCTCATCTGAAACTATTGCTGTCTTGTGACATGTTGTTGAGCATTGAGACTCTAGCAAAAAAAGTTATCAGAAACTTGTACCTGAAAGTACAAATCTGGTGTAAATTGTTGCAACCTTTGCCCTTTTTGTGAGGGCAACTGACTGTGACTATGTCTCACTTTGATTTTCGGGCAGGAGTGGTTTCTGTTCGATGAACATCATGTTAAAGGGAATTTTCATCCTGGCTCTCAGCTCTATTTTTTCTCCCTCTTTCTACCCGTGGCTGGTACTGCAAACCCCAAGGGTAATCTAAAACATCTGGATGGAAAATGTTGCACTTAAAAAAAAAACTGCACTTATCTTCAAAATGGATAACATATACATTATGTCGTTACCTAAAATTGCTCTTCTGAAAAAAAAATGTTTAAAGCAAAGGCTTCCAGTTGAAACTTGTCATATCCAGACTGATCGTATCCTGCTTCCTCTCAGTCACTCACCTGTTTCTATTCAGCGCAATTTAGTGTAAACTCGGGCTGACTCACACGATAAATAAATGCATGTTGTTTTGTGTTTTGCCAAATGAGTGAAGTATGGATGCACTTCCACACTGTGAAAAACAGCCAGAATTGCTGCCTAGACTTGGTGTGATGACATTTCTGGGTTACCTCTCCAAGCTTCAAGCACAAAAACCAACTCTTCTGTACACACACAAACACACACAAAGAAAAACAGACAATACATTCAGTGCATGTACTAATATACTCAAATGTAAGTTGAAATACTGTATAATACAGAGCTGGCAAGTCTTTAAGTGTAAAAAGCTGAAAACACCTCAAAGAAGTTTTAAAAGAAATTATATGTTGCAAAACAGTTACAGTGTTTAATTAATTTACATGAGTGCTAGTTATTTCTTGTAGGTTTTATGGCATCATAACTGTCAATCAAAGACAGAGACATAATTCAAGGATTTTTTTTAATATAGACTGAGTTGGGACTCTTCATTTAAGTATGTCCTTGGGACAGAATCAGGAGGCATCATCTCCTTGGGACAGGTGGCTTAAGCACTTAATCTCATCTAAACTAAAGTAAGTAGACTGGCCTGACTGAATATGGTGGGTTCTTTATCAGACCAAAGACTAAAGTACTCAATCTCATTTTAACTACAGCAGCTTCACTTCCATCTGAAGCAGTTTAACCATATTTGTAATTAATACAACCAGAAATTGTCTCTTTTTGAGAGATGTAAATGAGTCTAATACTCCCATACAAAAGCAAGAGTTACATTCTTTGTTTGTCAACCACTAAAACTTAAGCAAGCTGAAACTGCTTACATCTCATCAGACTTAACGGCTGCTGCAGTTCTGCACTTAATGCAAAATACTTTATTCTTCCTATTGATCCGTTGGGGAAAGGTGAAGTCTTCACTCATGGCCAAAACCAATAATGAATGCTGATACTGGTGTGATACCTCCCTGTCAAATACAGGGGGTCCTTTGCACTCAGCAGGCACACCCACTGAGCATAGAAATTGTGCTTGGCTGAGGATACACTTACAATCCACATTGACACTTGTCAGTAAGCTTTTCATTTCTCCCTCCTCCTAAATACCTATCCTCTTCCCACACACACACACCTACACTTGGCACACCTACACATCTGCACAGGCAGTTATTGATAAAAACAACATTCTTAAAATAATATAGAGAAAGATAGATACAAACATTTTAACGATATACAAGAAAACTCTTAACGTTCCAGCCAAAAAATACCCTGGTTTATCTTCCTTTCATCCAACTTGACTGTTACCAATTGTTTACCTTGTTAGGCTTCCTTATCTGTGAAAAGTTTGGTTTTAATATTTTTCTTGTGGCCCCAGGGCCTTTCTTTTTGCAGTATACCTCTGATTTTTAACCTAAAAAAATGGTAGCTGAACCTTGAGAATTTGAATTTTTAAAAAAAATCCAAGTTTGTTATGATACTGTACCATGACTGAGAGGTATCAGAATACATCTCTGACATAAATTTGTTTTATTTATATTTTAATATTATTAACAATAGTCACATCTGTGGTGTCGATAAACAAATCTAAAAGGCACTTTTATGCATTTAAAACCTATTTCCCCTTTCTGCCTCATGCTGACAGACCTTTATCCATCAAAATGCAAAGATTTACTCATTTACAAGAGGAGCTGCGCTTCTGCAAATTACTCCATATAAGTTTAGTGAACAGAAAATTATGATATTTGTGCTTTTTTCTGAATTTATGTGCCAATAAAAGAAGCATTGCAGGAAAAGGGCCAGAAAAAAGATTTTTTTTCCCATCTTTTTATACTTAAACTAGCCTGCGGTGCTTTTTCAAATTAATCATTTCGTATTTATTGGTGAGTCAAACAAAAATGCATTGCGGATACAAATTTTAGTGTTAAATTACATACAGGTGATGTCTTCTGAATGTCACACATGAATAAAACAGTGAAGTAAGATCGCATTTGCAGGGGGAAGAATGCTGTTCATTGAGTTACACAGATCAAAAGTGTTTTGAACCTTCAGCGTTCCACTTCTGCATGCTTTAATACTTTATCATCAAACTACGTTGTGCGACCACCGTTCCACCACTAACAACCATCCACTGGCAGTAAGGTTTAGTACTAGCAGAGATACTGAATTGTCTGCTCTAAGGAGGAAAATCAAGTAATCAAAAAGAAATGTCATTTTCATTTATAATTTTGGTTTGAAGCATTATGAAAACAGCATAATTGAGCTAAAATTGTTATTGTGTCACATGTGTCACTTTGAAGTGATCCACTATACCCTTTAACGATTTCAAACATGCAGGTCCACTTGTTAAAGTGCATATATTTGAAGTTATTACCTGCAACTTTTTTTGCATCACATGCAGTGAGTCTTCTTGTGCCTCCAAGAGTTGAAACATTAATTGTGACCCAGTGGGATTACTTAAACCCAGCATGTGGTCTTGTTAATACTCAAGCTATGAAAGGGACAGGCCGCTGCATGTTCTTAGCTGAAAAATGAATGTACACTCAACGATAACTCACACTACAAATGAAGAATTTGTATAATCTTTTTACTCAAGCTACGGGGCTCTTTCTGCTTTTTTTCCTGACATTAACACTTTGCTAAGAACGCCACAGCTTAAGTCAGCTGTCATAATGTTATATATTGCCTTTAGTCAGTGATAGAACTTTAACACTGTTTGGGGAAATACAGAATCAACATTTCCATAGTTTTGTGAAGAGAAACATCACCTTTGAGTTAAGGTCTATGGGAAAACAGACAAGCTATTGTGTGAAAATTGCTATTTTTACTGGTGATCAGTCTTTGTGTTTATCTTTTGTCTCTTTGATGCCTTGAAGAATTCTTCCTTTTCACTCACTGCCAAATGCAGAGTTAAGCAAAAGTCACCTTGAGGATACAGAACTGGGCTTCAAACACGATAATTTTCAGTGTTTCAGTGACGGTCACATGATTATTGTACCATTACTGCAAAAGTCTTGAGGCACCTCAGTTTTTTTGTTTTTTTCTAATGTGCAAGGAAATGGGAAATAGTTGGATGATTTACTAAAATATGTGCAAACATAAATGGAAACCACAGTATATAAGGGGAAAGAGAGTTTCGACAATCCTAACAAGCCTGAAAGTCCATTTTTGGTAGGACCGCCTTTATTTTTCAACATAGCCTGAATTCTCTTGGGGTTTTGCCTTTTGTTCTGTTCTCTGTCAGGGTGATCCCACATTGTTGGAGTAATGTTGAGGTCCGTGCTCTGGGGAGGCCAGTCTATGACCGATAGTGTTCCATTGTCTGTTTTCCTATCCAGCTTTGCTTTTGCTGTATTGGCAGTGTGTCTGAGATCATTGTCATGCTGGAAAATGAAACCATTATTAGGGCTGTGCCATATCATATCATTTGTGAGGATTAGCTTTGACTGTTTGGTATAAATTTTTACATGATATTTTTACACTGACGATGTTGTAGCATCCCCATGCCTTTGTGTTCCCCAATGCATGCAAGCAGAGAAGCCCAGGCATAACTGACAGCAACAGCCACAAGTCAGCCAAAACTAAAACTACTTCAGCAACCTCCAACAAAGCACAGCACTCAGCAAAATATGCAAGGAAAATTGTTCCTGCCAAAGGTGGGAAGAACAAATGTGTTTCATGACTCGAGGAAAAAAACACACACATTGTCCAGGCTACGAAGGAAGACATACAGTACAGGCAGCTAATGATGTTCAACCCATTCAATTATTGATGTGTTTACAAGGTGGCAAAACAGGGCTTAAAGCATGAGCCAAGACTCAACAGCAAAAATATGGCTCATATTTATAATGTAATAATATTAATAATTTGGTACTTTATTTATTGTTAAACTACACTCCCTGGGTTACTTTTGTGCTTACATTCCACACATCTTGTGTCTCTCTGGCACCACACTGCTGGTAGCACCTTATTTTTATAAAATAGATTCACACTTCAAATCAGGAAGTGTGTCCTCAATGACAGTGGCTCATTGGAAAAGAAGGATGGAAAATGTCTTTCATTTGCTGCTGCCCGAAGCATCGATAAAATGCTCCAAATGTCTTTTGTCTGAAATATCATAAATTTTCTCAAAGTGTCATAATCTAATTTTGAGGTCACATTGCCCACCATTAAAAATCAGGGGTTTTCCAGTATTGCATGGTCAAATAAAAACCTGATGGTATTTCTCCTCATTCATAATTACACCAGTTTTGACAAGATCCCCAACACCACTGACTGAAAAGCAGGTCTAAACCACTTTTTTGAGAATGCACTGCACACAGTGCTAATATATGCAAGTTTTCCCCTCTTTGCGAATCACCCTGTTGGGAGAAAAATACAACTTTATATCTGTCAAGGCTGTGTTATCTTTGGCATTTTCGCAGCTTAAGAAATGAGAACAATTTCTGTGATTCTGCGACAGACTGCTATTACCCAAGTCTCTAAAAATACTATTTAAAATTGGTTCTTTGCTAACTTGTGTGTTATGTGCAGGCATAATATTGGTCCATTGTTGCCCTTTTTATGCTTGAATGAATCATAGTTCAGTTTTAAGAGGCTTATCAAAGGGGAAAAAACCTTTCTCTGAAAATGGTCAAGTACAAGAACTGGGTAAAAAGGCAGCCAATGTGTAAAAGAAAAACTCTTAAAAACAAAACAAAAAAATCTGGAGAACTATTTCTCGAGATGTCTTGATGCATGCTCAATCATCCAGGTAAAAAACTCCCAAAAAGATGATTCTGTTCATCTGGACATAGATGAACAGCCTGGGAAATGTTTCGTCACTCATCCAAGAGTGACGACTTCTCAAAACCACTTTAATGACAAGAAAGTCTAGGAACCTGGAAGCTAAATATAAAGAAATGAGGGGCAGCTCAAGACTTTTGCACAGAACTCTAAATCAAACAAAACCACAAAATGTTATAAAATAACTATGAAACATCCATTTTTTTCCTGTCTGAAAGTTTGCATTGACTAAAATACGTCTTTTACCACCATGCTGCTATTTTCTTCTCAAGGCTGCATTAAAGCTCTTTGGTAAGCGTTTCCTCTTCATATGTCCTTGCAACCTTGATAACCATCACTCCAGTGCCCTCCATATAAGTCAAGCATGAAATGTAGGCAGGAGAACTGAGATGGCAAAGACAAATAGCATTGTATGCATCACCTTGTCAGCATGACAGACAAATGAAGTCTCCTTCAAATATAAAAAGGATTAGTGAACATCTGCACTGACAACAAATATCCCTATTAAGTTCCACAAAAAAACAGCAGCGCTGGCACTACATCACTTAGTTCTATGTTTTGATATTCTATGTTGCATTTTCTTGTGCAGGGGTTGTTGTCCAATGAGTTGCTTGGAATCCGTTGCTAATCATGGCTGCTGGTTTGACAGAAGTCTGACCTCTCTCCACTGATTAAGGACTGTGCCTTTTAAAACCGGATTGAAGAGCACTGTAGAGGTAGGTCGCCAGTTATTGTTATTAAAAGTCAGTCATACATCAACCATAACCTTTAGTGGCCAGTAAAGGTAATGAGGTTTGGATAAATCTGTACAATTAATATGCATTATATCCATTTAAATGTCTGCAAACAAAAGCTCCATTTTATTAAAGATATAATAGAGATGGACCAAAATTCTGAGTCAGAGTAAAAAATTTTGTTTTTGCTGTTATTTATTTCCTCTTTTGTGGCAAGGAAACAAATACATCTTCTTTTAAAAGGCTTTCATTTCTTCAGCACACTATCTTTGCACATCTAGTGCACAGCACTGTAGAGCTACAGTAATGTGCAAAAGGCTTATTTCTTCATATTTTGCTCCCAAGGAGCTAGACTCTCTTTTATTTATTTATTTTCTAAATAGCTCTCCTGGCCCTCTAGCCCTGTGGTATAAGCAGAAGAAGATGGATGGATGGATGGATGGATCTCTCCAGGCTTCTACAGGTATGCCAAATTACACACAAATTGTACTAAAAATCATCAGGAGAGAGGTACAACAGTGTCTACAGTCATCTGTAAAACACAACGGAGGCTCTGGTGAGGTTTTGGGATGCTTTACATTCAGTGCTATTGAGCATCTTCTCAAACTTGATGGAATTATGAAGGCAAAAACGTGCGATTCGATTTGATCCATTATGCAATACCATCTGGAAAGCATGTAATTGGCAACAACTTCATTTTCCAGCATGAAAATGGTTCCCAGTACAAGGTCAATGCATTTAAAGCATACCTGGATAGAAAAACACAGTTAAAGACTATCAGTCATGGATCAGTCTCCCCAGAGCCCAGACCTTATTGAAGCAAGTGGGATCATCTTGATAGAGAACAGAACAAAAGCAGCCAACATCCAAAGAAGAGCTCTGAATGTTCTTTAAGAACCCCGGAGAACTTTTCCTGAAGACTGCTTAAAGAAATGACAGGGAAGCTTGCCTAAGAGAGTTGCGGCAGTGTTGAAGAATAATTGGGTCGTACCAAATATTGGTTTTTTTAACCTCATTAGGATTGCACAAACTCTTGCCTTATATACTGTATTGCCATGTATATTTGTAGTGTTTTCCCATTTTATATACAGAAATGAGGGGTGGCTCTTTACTTTTGCAGAGCAGTGTAGGTCACATGTCATTCTTATTAAAATTCATTGGTACATCAACCATAACCTCAGCTGCCAGTAAATGTGTTGACCTTTCAGATAAATCTATCAAATCAGCCTTGATAGATTTATCTATCAAGTCGGTATATCTCATTTATATCCATCCAACTGTTTGGAAGCAGAAGCTCAATTTCTCTCAGCTAAACAAAACTTCTGCTGCCCTTCAGTAAGCCTCCCAACCTCTCAAACCTACATCATATTGAGCATGATGAGCAATTTAAAGCTGCCAACATTCGCAAAATTGCAATATTTCTACATTAGTGTATTGTTTGACTTCTTCAACTGCGTTAAACAAGTGCAATCTTTGGCTTAAATGAACAGCAGTCAACAATATTAACACTAATCATGGCTCACCAATAGCAAACAATCACACTGCCACTCCAGATGGCTGTCCATTCGACTAAAAGCCTCTAATTGTGAAGTCCTTATCACAAGACTGGGGCTAAAATTAAGATGCATAAAACTCATTAAGGCTGACACTCCAAACAAAGCACAAAAGCGTCTTACATATCCATCCACAGAACCCACGGGTGCAGTCATGTGCTTTGTCCAGACAGACAGGCAGGACCCCAAACAATGTGTGAGAGTCAGCCCCAGTAACCAAAGAGAGGAGGTGATGTATTGCACGCTGACATGGAACAATGCAGTCTGTTTTACCTGAAGGCGAATCTTTCTACCCCATCAATTTGTTTCAGTGGACAGAGGCACCCTGTGACATCCTCCATGCAGTGTTTGTTAGCCGCTATCTCAGAAGACACCTGCTGTCTTTGAGCAATGACAAAAGGTAAGTAAACCGTATCTTCAAGGCAACACAAAGAGATTTCTAATAATCACAAGACATTTTTTTCTGCCACTTTCTTCATGACAGCTGAATGCTTTCGTGTCCCTTTTAATCTGACTGTGGATTTTTTAAACATGCCAGACTGACAGCAACGGTGACGAAGGGGTTCGGTTGCAAATATAGCTGCCAGGCTGACCAATATGACTATGGCTGTTGTTCAAACACAGATGAAACGTTAACACTGTCGATTAACCTCCATTTCCTCCTCTAACAAGCTCCCTTTTGTGACTAAGGTTACAGCTTAACTCATTTTTGAAGCAGATGGACAAAAAAAATAAATCCCTTTACAATAGCACAATTTTTAACTGGGATATGATTAATTGAGGGACTAGTACGGGGTTTATTTTTAACTCACTGAGCCTTGAAACAAGTCGACCCGCGGCACCACGGCTCTCTGCTCTTCCTGTACATTCATTATGCCAGCCTACCAGGGAGTATTATGTCTTGTAACAGCTGACTGTGAGTTGACACTGTGAGGCTTAGGGAGCCTTAGAAACTCTGCTTGGGGCACACTCCCGGTGTAGAGACTGAGGTCTGTCTGACATGTGTGACTCCTGAGGCAAGCGTGTTGCTAAATGAACAGAGACAGGGACAATGGCATGACCCACTTCTATCAGGACTACCCTGTTTTCTTTATCAAAAATATATATATATATATATATATGTTTGTATCCCACAGGTACGGCTCTGCACTGATGGTGGAAAATATATAGCGGCCAAAAGCTTAAACATCCCCATCACCAGAGAACAGGAAGGGCAAAAGGGGGGAGGATGTAAATGATGGGAACGGTGATTCAGGGAGTCAGGTTAATCTATAAGCTTTCAGCAGTTTTCTCTCTGCATAAAGCAGTGTGACATGTTTTGGTAAGACTCTACATTAGACTTCAATGTCCATTTACCCTACTTGTAATATTGGCTGGTTAATAATGATAAGGCAACTATTACAGGATATATATCACCTCTAGATTTGTCTAGTCACCACGCAAGAAATCTTTCTATTCCGTTTTTTTTTCTTCTTTTTATATTGGTTATTAAAAAAAGGGAAAATAAGGGGAGAAAGATGCCTTTGTCCCCCTGCATTAATTAACGAGAGCTAAACCTGGACCCTCAGCTTCTTTTACCCCATGTAAGCTTCGCACATAAGCCAAGCAAGCAGCTGAAGATGGTCACTGTGAGGGCGCACGAAACACTGGAGCTGTGCACATTTGCCTTAATTGTGCGCAGTCTCATGTGGCCCTTTATCAAAGAGCAATTACACACAGATAAAATACACAATCGGCCGCTTGTATACTCAAACAGGTCTCCTCTGAACACAATCAAACCAATTAACTAACGAGTCGTGCAAAAAAACGTGCCGAGATTGCTCCGTTTCCCGCGAACAATACAGTGTTGAACCGTTCATGTGGGATACCCCCACTCCCCACGATCCTCTTTGAATAATCACCAGCACTTTATCACTTTCAGTAGAATATGTAAATATGCCAAAGGATTCTGATCGATCCCCTGTTCGGTGATGCTCCCACGCTAAATAACTATTTCTGTGGGGAAAAAGAAAAGAAAAGAAAATGTGGCAATGATTATTTTTGCCTGTCACTTGTTCCGCTCACCTTTCACACGCTGTGGGACAGCGGCGCTCAAGCACAGGGCGACGGAAAGGAGTAGCGGTCCCATCCTCTCACAATAATCAGGTCCGACTTCCAAGGTTACGGAGCTGTGGGTAAAATCGCGTGGCAATAGCCCAAACTTCTCCTTCCTTTGCTCCGGCTGGACTGTGAGGGTTACCCTGAGAGCTGTTGCTATATGACTATGTCCTCTCAGGTAAAGTCTTGCGCTGTGATAAAGTCGGCAGAGAGGGAGACACAGAGAGACAGAGTGAGAGACTCGCCACCTGGATTTTGTCCTGCAGGAACAAGTGGACTGTGCCTGCCGGGCACTCCTCTGCTGCTGCCTCCGCGCTCCTACCGCAGTGGTGCGATGTAGTGGAGAGAGCGACGTGTGCGCTCACTCGGTGCTGCCGGACGACTACTGTCAAACCTCCCAGCGTCAGAAGAATTATCACTTCCGCTACACACATACAAAATAAAACTAGAAGTGATGACTTTTAATTTGAACTGCGCTTCATTTGATGTCTCGTGTATTCAAATAAATAAATAAATAATAATTAGAATTTAAAAAAAACCCCAAATAGTACCATGTTTTTCGCCGACTTTTATTTTCTTATTTTTAATTCTCTCTCTCTTTCTGATATCATGTCATGTAGAGTTTAAGCCAATGCCTGTTTACGCAGTTAGTTGTATTTATAAAGTTATTTTTCGAAATATTAAAAATTAAGTTATAAAGCTATTTTTTAAAGGATAAATAAGTTTGTTTGTTTTTTTTGTTTTTTTAAATTTCCTTACTATTTTTTTTTATTGTTTTAAAGGTGCAGTCACACAGTCAAAACGTTATGCAGCTTGGACCACAGTCACTTTGGTCCTTTGGTCACTCGGAGGATGCTTCATGGTAGGCTTTATTGGTGGAGCAAACTCTTCCTCCTCCCACTCCCACCGCCCGAAAAAAATAAATAATATAATAGAGAGAGAGCTTTAAAATAATTCTTCCAAAAGTCAGAACTTGCTAGAAATTTAAATTGCGCATAATCAGCCTCTCCCAAACTCCTTATTTCACTCTCAGATTTCTGTTTTTTAAGCCTCCGGAAGTTGGATGCTCAGCAATTAATTTAGTAGTTTCAAAAGTATTTTTCTGGAAAGCCCAGATGAGTTTTAGTATCCTCAACAAAAAGATTAAATTGGAAAATTCTTTATCGCATTAGGATACTGGCCGTAATGTTCTATGAACAATTTTCATTTTGTAGATTCTCCTGTTGTTTCTAGGAGAGAGAAAAAGATGGCACTGACTGAACAGCATCTCTAAAACAGAGTTTAACGAACATCTAATTAACGCATATTAATTTACACAAACCACAACTTCCCTACTTACAGCGAGTTTCCAGTTTACAAGCCATTTCCATCCTTCAACTGAAGATCTTACTGAAACATAAACTTTAATAAGTAACCTACAATAACGCATCCATGCTTTTTCACAGCATGTGCAGACTGTTTATGCATACTGAACGTATACAGGTGTCTCACTGGGGTGTGACATTCTCAAAATTAGATTATTTCTCAAGAGGGTGGCACCACACTGATTGTTCCTTTGTGCCACGTGTGATATTTCGCCCACCTCTGATTGGATTTTCATGAATCTGGGTTGAGTTAAATTAATGTGACAATTGCACTTTGCCAATTATAAACTGACACTGATTAACTCATGGTGAGAACTGTGATTATGGGCCCCGACCAACTCCCCCCATATATTTGTTCAACATAGCTATCTTACTCCTCAATAACATTTTTGATCTGTTTTCTAAGAAATAATAATAGTATTTAAAAACATTTTCTGCAATAGCAAGAGCATACTGGCTGCAGACATTACAATGACATGTTCTCCTTACACGAATAACTGATCCATGAATAAATGCACTGTTTCATTCCACATTTGTGACCATTGCCATTTCTGCACATCTGAGAGAGAAGTTTCCAGAACGAAAGAAAGAAAAGTAGCAGGACTCTGACTTTAAGTCGATGTCTTTACCCAACAGTCTGACCTTGAGATGCTTTCAGGCTCCTCATTATGAATCATGAAAGATATCAGGTGTCTTATGGTTTAATGTAGATAGAGACCTATAACTGTATGCACTTGGTCAAGACTAATAAATCATCCACAGTGGCCACAGTAAAGTCTGCTATCATGATAATGAGAAGCTGCCCTCTATTCCAAAGAGCACCTCCCACTGTGTCAGATTTCCAGACTTGTCTCCATTGCACGTGATACTTGGTGGAATAGCACATCCCTCTCCCTCAAAGTATGATCATGTTGGAACATCTGCGTACCATTATATTTAAAAAAGCATTGGTTTTCATGAATCCACTGACAAGGGCAAAGAAGGCAAAGAAGGGATGCGACACATCCCTAAAAAAAATTATCCAGTGGCTGCTGATGTTCCTTAGCTGTAATTGTGATCATAAAATTAAATTAGAACAACTGTTGATGCTGTCTAGTCATTGTGTTAAGGACACATTGGTTAACAGATGTGAATTTGTTAAATTGTCCTGCTCATTGTTCTATTTGCCTTTTTCTTTAGTTCTGATTATATTGAAGGGGAAAAGTGCGGTTTGTGCTATGATAATATCAAACCTGCTCATGTAACAGCACCTAACTCTGTCTTTAGAAGGATATATCAGTAAGTCCAGCAACAAGGAGACCCCATGCTGTGTTACAGACTTCAGTATGATACTGGAGTCCTAGTTCCTTTTTTCTCCTCGTTGGTTGTTATCTTTGTTCTTTATTTTTCATGTCCCTGTGTTGAATTATTTTGTGTGGAGTTCTTTCACATAATCCTACAAGACTTGTCTATAACAGCTCACAAACTTTCTTCTGTATTTTCTTCACTTTGTTCACTTTTGCCTAATGTTGCATAAGTTTTCTTCCTTCACTCTGAACAAGCAGGAAAGTCAATATTAACTAAAATCACCAGGTACCATTCAACCTCGCTTACACTGGAGCAAGGGCCACAGTCAGGTGCCTACCCTTTGAGCTCTGTTTGCCTTACAAGAGCAACACTACAGAATACTGCTGTGCAACCATCAATGTTGACAGTAAAGACTGAACGACCCATAGTTCAACCTACATCCTGCAAACTGCTTCACCCTGCTGAGATGGCTCCAGAACAACACAACACAGCAGCAACTCTGACTGCAACCAAGCAGGCAAACAAACTAAATTTAGTTGTTTTATGACCAAAGTCAATGTCTTTATTGTTCTAGACAAGAACATTTTGTGATTGCAGACATCTGGTAAAACATGTGGTTGTAATGCTTATTTTATGCTTAAGCGGTGGTAACATGAAGGCAGTCTGGGGGCAGTAGCAGGCTGACAGTGTACCTGCAGTGTTTGTTGTCGATGAAAGCAGTGTACAAAATATGTGGTACAACCAGACTGTTGGCTACTCTTGCCTGCGCTGTTGGTGGTCTGTCTGCCAGCTGCAGAGAAGAGCAAAGTTATGCTGTGATATTTGATCTTTGAAGATTTTTTTTAAAGTTCTCCCACTCCTGGCAAACTCCACTGCTACGCCCTTTCCTATTCAGGTCAATCAATAGGCATAGGTCATCTGTGTCCAGCAATGTGCATTTGGGATTTTGGAGGACTGCACCTCACTGTGCACACGTAAATGTGTATGCAGACAGACATATTTGCAGGACCATAAATTAGGTTTAGGAAATGGCACAGGTCTAGCGAAGCACAACTCCAATAATGGACATTCCTACATATGAAAAACACAGGATCCACTTCTATTTTATATTGCTACAACAAAGCACTGCACTGGTCCCTTTAAAATAGTACCTGTCCATCCAGCCCTCCAAGATCACATCCCGTCCTCTCAATCTTTGACTATAGATTTCATGCTTTTGCACTGATAATATCATTATAAATAAAGGTATCGGGAAAATGTGTGAGGTAAAGCCTTTATTTGTAGTCAGAAAAACAAAATATGTCATCTAAAAAATATAAAACTTTAACATCTGACTAAAAAGCATGCATCTGCGATCATTAAACGCATCATTAGTTTTGTGTATGCCCTGTAGGAAAAAGTAAAAGAATTGAGTAACAAAGAGAAGATCAAAGAAGATTGTCCACTGGCACCAGGGCTCGCTGCTAAATCTCCACGCTAAGTACCGACCTCTTGACCTCCTCCCAGTGTCCTCTCACAGCTTAGAAACAGATCACAGCAGCCACAAGTGTATTCTGTAAATCCTTCACACTCGCATATCTAAACCTAGACATGGTCAGTCCTTCTTCAAACTCAACTCCGTTTGCCTCCTTTGCCCTTGTCTTTCCCTTGGCTTGTCGAAACACAGAGCACAGATCAGTGAATCGTCTTCAGCTCGCATCCATCCTCATTTAGACCGTGGGGACCCATTTAGGGTGAGCAACGGGCTGGAAAACAAAGTGACCTTCTCATATTTGACTCATTTACTGCTGTTTTTGTTTTAGCCACTAAAAAGAGTTCCGTGTTTTCATTTCTAGAAAAAAAACTAAGAGCTGAAGACGGGTGTTCACTATTTCTCTTCCAGTAATGTTTCATTTGGGGCATACAGAGTTTTTACTTTTATTCAGTTGGAGAGGCAGCCGTAGCACCTTTAGGATGCAGAAATCCTTTTGAATTGGAACTTAATAGGTAAAAAAATATATGAATTTTGACCAAGCATGTACTATTAGCATGAAAATTTATTATCTGGTATGCCCTCAGCATTTCTCTTAGCACAATTTTAATGAGGTTAACTTTCTTAAAACTATAGATAACCACTTTTTTCGTCCTTGCCTGCCTGTCTTTTCATTAGCATGCTCCCTTTCCCCTTCATTCCCTCAGTCTCTCACAGGAGGCGAGCAGTTTTTCATATCCACTCGGTCCCTCTCTCATCTCCCATTTCTCCAGTTTCTTCTGCCATCCTTTTCCCATTCAAACTGCTTGACTTGTGTTCAAGGCCCCCGTCTCTCTTTTTCTGCACTCGCCACAAAGACAGTCTAACAAAGGCCTAAGGCAGAGAAGAAGAGAATGAGAGGCAGGGAAGTGAAAGAGGTGGATGTTGCGGGGTGAGGGGTGGGTGGGAGGATGGTTATGGCATGGAGCAGTATGGAAACGGCGAGATAGTAAAGGAGATGGATGAAGAAAGTGGCAGAGACACAGAGCGAGGGGCAGCTTGAGACTGTGAGGAAGGCAAGTAACACTAAATTAGATGCTCTTGCAGAAGAGACAGTGTATTAATTCCAAAGAGAATATTGCATTGTGTCTTCTTTTTCTTTCCTCTCTCAGCACTGGGACAGAGCGGAGTTATGTTCCCCCAGCAGGCTTCTCTGTTTCTCTTTCCTCTCTTCTTCTAGTCCCTCACTCCTGATACCACTGGCACAAGCATACTTTCCTTCTCTTTGTCATTGTGCTTATTATTATACTTTTTCAGCTGCAAATACACGGAGTGCTGAAACTACAAATGAGTGAGTGAGGTGATTAATTAAGCTGTGATTGTGATGCTCAATATTAGCCACTTTTATGTCAGTAGACAGTTCCACTATTTTAACTGTAAATGATGAGGAAACAGAACCCCTTTGTCTTGTTGTTGCACTCAACAATATTTAATATGATACATTTTGTTCTTTTGCAATGCAGCCCAGTTACCCTGTGATTTTTAGAGTGAAAGAACGATAATACGTCGCCTTACAAGAAACATTTTCCATTACTCGCCCCAACTAAAAGAAACATTTGCCACAGCGCACCCTGCCCCATCTATTTCCACCATGACTATGTCCAAGGCAACAATCTGGTGGATGACTGAAACACTGGCCTGACTCCCCTCATTCAGAAACCTATATTTCTTTTCTAAACTATGGCTGAAAATCATAATATTTAGGTAGGCTTTGTTACACTGATGTAGTAACACACTGATGTTGCAATATCCTAAACTTTCCTTCTCACAAGTTATTGTCATTGTTCAATTCAGTTTTATTTATATGGCAGCAAATCACAACAGCAGCAGTTTTAAACCTCTAATTCACAACAATCACTGCCTGAAACAGAGACACAACCACTGTCACCATCAAGATGATAATCACCAATTTTTTGATGTTAAAAAAGGAGGTTAAAAACCCAGACTGATCAAATATTATTTGTCTTCTTAACAACAGTTCCTTTATCACAGTGGTTTTCTCGAAATGTTGGACACACAAAGGTGAAAAAGTTGTGGGGAACTAAATTGAATACACTAATGATGTTATAAAAACAGAATTTTCTGGTGCTATTATTATGACCTTTAAGAAAAACTTAAAATCCTTTGATTTTTAAGTTTTAGTGGGTGATAAAAATTGCAGGGTGTGAGAAGCAAACGTATTTGGCTTCCGAAGTGTGGAGGAACAAGTTTGAACAGATTAAATTGTTTTTGTTGGACTTTTTCCAGATTTTCAGAATTCTGTTTCAAAAATGTTTTATTTAAAGGTACAGTGCTGTGCAAAAGTCTTGAACCACCCTTCATTTCCTCTATATTTTGCGTCCTAGAAGGAAGTTACATCGGTGCAACAGTTGATCAGTCTACTGTTTGCTGAAATCTCATGAGTAATTATTTCAATAGAAAGGAGGCTGTGAAGAAACCATTCTCTAGGGAAACAGGTAGTAAAGACTGCATGCTAAAGCACAGAAGAACTGGACTGAAAATCAGTGACAACTGGTTTTAATTGGAAATTGTGGTTCAAATTGACGCAAGTGACACTGAGTGTCTACGGCCATCTGTGAAACACGGTGGAGGCTCTGTCACGATTTGTGGCTGCATTTCAACCAATGGTGTTGGAGATCTTGTAAGAAATTGATGTAATTATGAATGCAGAAAAGTAGCATCAGATTCTGATCAATACAATACTATATGGAAAGTATCTGATTGACAATTTCCCTCATTTTTCAGTATGACAACAATCCGAAATAGCTTGATAAAAAAAAAGCACACAGTAGCTTACAAAAAAGCGCAGACATCAACATTACTGAAGTAGTGTGGGATCAACTCGAGAGAGAAAAGAACAAAAGAGAGACAACATTCAAAGAGCTTTGGAGCGTCCTTCAAGAAGCTTGGAGAGCTGTTCCTTGAGACTACGTAAATAAATGACAAGAAACCTTGACTAAGAGTTCAGGCTCAGTTGAAAAAAAAAGTTGGTCGTGCCAAACTTTCAGCTTTGTTAGAATTCTACAAAGGTTTGGTTTTCTCCGCTTAGTTTTTCCATGTATGTTTGCACATTTCATTAAACCGCTGCACCTATCTCTGATTTTCCAAGCAAAATATGAAAAGATGAGGGTTGTCTCAAAAAGTTTAGGACTGCAGTATTGACACATTTCAGATTTTCTCATGAACACAGAAATATGAGCAAGCCCCTGATAATGCAAAGAATTGAGAAACGCAGCTGAAATATGCAAAGACACAGTTATAGGAGCACTTTGGGCCAACCGTGTAAGCACACATTGCACACCTGACTTACTCAACTGAAACAAATGTACCAAAGAACCAGAATTGAAAACACAAATGCATGATTATGCTGAGGGGTGGTTATTCACGTCAATGTGTGCGATCACACCCCCCACAAGACCTCTGCAACTCATTTTCCACACCACAATGCTGCATATCAACAAAGGCAAACAACCTGGACTATATTTCTTGTGCAAAAATCAATACGCTCTTTGCCTGCATGAGACAGCAGGATTTATAATGTAACAGTCTGAGTTATGACCAAATCCTCCCACCCGACTCCTCCAGATCATCTCGAGTAAACACACATTGCCTACCATCATGTCCAAATCCCTACCCATTCTTCCCTCCTGTAGCCCTTTAGCTGTTTACCCGTAACAACCAGAAACAGCAGAACTCACACTAAAAGGTAAAGGCTGAGAAGAATCTTTAAAAGTATCAACGAATGTGTGTTTATTATAAATGAATTCTCTCTTTTGCAATGCCTTATGAAACGGGGTGATATATTTAGTTATTCTTGATGAGTATGCTTTGCTGTTTGACAAAACTCATTAAAAGCTGCGGCCTTTCAAAGGATCTGCTCTGATCATAAATCCTGTTTGAAGTTGTTTTACGAGCAGTAAAAACTGGCCTTTGTTTGCCCTTCTAGCCTCAACCTAGACGTGCAATTCAAAATGTTCTCAGATGAAACCAAACAAAAAAGAAAAACCAAAAGTCTAGAAAAGTTTGCTAATGTGAGATTTCCTATAGATATAAAGTTATAGTTCATCTTGAGAACACAGGCCACTCGATCTTTCTGAAGAGTGTGAGAAGTAGCCTCAGTTGAGAGAATCAGCAGCCTATGCCGCAAATGCCTGAAAATAAATTGTATCAGTGGTAATATGTGAAGCATAATGAAAAGGGCTTTCAGGTAAGGAGACATCATGCTTCAGTGAACTGCTTATAAAACCATTTACGAGGTTACTTACAGCCTCTGTTCCACTGGAACCATAGAAAGTATTTACAGACACCCAGAAGCTGGAAAAAGACATTTAGAAATTGAAAGAGCCAGTGCTAACGTGTCTACTGGTTGTTGCAAAAAGTGTTTGTGGATTACATATTTGGCAATGTTTTGTATTTAAAGTGCAATGAAACAGCCACAGACAACAAAACACCCTGTTAAAGCAAAATTAGCCACTACCCTGTCTCTACTGTATCTCTGTGTAGTGCATTTACATAATACACATAATGTCATGATCTTATTGGCTCAAACAAACATACATGAAGCCTGACAGGCCAGTTCACCCTAAAAGTATTTTAAAAAGCAGACCTTTTGGCCCATTATATATATATTTCTGTGCTCTCCTTGCAACAGTGAGATTAGATGATCATTTGTGTTGGATAAAAATGAAACCGGTATCAGAAACAGCCAGTTAACTTAGCTTAATATTAAGGGGTAAACAGCTGTATCCAACGATAATAATGTTTGAATTTCACACATTATTTCAATAGATTATACTATTAACCCAAAAAGTTTGGCTTTTTGGATGAAACCGGAGCACCTGGGTTCACAGATGGACAGTTCCACAAAGGCTAAACCTAACCTTGATCTTTAAACACAGAAGTGTCCTGCTGTGATGGTACCACAGTAACCTCACCATCGAGCCACCAGCGATATCTAAAATCCCTGACTCAAAGATTAAGTAAATGTTTTGCCCTCTGACAATTTTGTTTCTTGTTTTCCAAAATCGCAGCCATGATGCAGTAACTGAGTGGGTGGAAACGGAGGAGATGAAAGGGATAAACAAGAGGTGACACTTAACATCAAGCCTCCACTTACTGAGAGTAAACAACAGTATCACAGTGTTTACTCACTTGCATGTGTGAAAATATTCTTTTCAGAGTTGAATAACTTAAGGAAAGTGACAAACTGCACGTCACTGAAAGTCACATATTACCAGGAGCTAGGTCTGCTGGTAATTTAATGTTTAATTACTTGTGGCAGGGAGTTCAGTTGAAATCAAGCAACACAATCTTATTGTTTTTTTCAAGCCTTTCAGCAATAAAGGTTAATGTAAAAATATAATGTTAAATGAGTATTGAGTTATATTATATACAAGTCGTATAATCTAGTCATGTGAAAAAATAGTTTTCAGAAAATGTTTTGCAGTCCTGTGAAAACTTATGCACCCCTGAGTCAGTAGCTTGTAGAACCACCTTTAGCAGCAATAACTTAATGTAACCATTTCCTGTATGAGTTTATCAGTCTCTGGTAAACTCATGCAGAAATGTTACTCTTATGCCTCTGTTCATTGAGATTTGCAGACATTTCACAGTATTTCAGTTGGGCTGAGCTCTTTGACTGGGCCATTGCAGCATACTGATTCTTTCTTATTCAGTCATTCTGGTGTAAATTTGCTGCTGTGCTTTGGCTTCACTGTTCATTAATGGCCAAACTTTAGCTATTGGACAGATAGCTTCACATCTGGCTCGAGAATACTCACCCCACCACCGTCCTTTACAGTTGGTATTAGGTGTTTGTAGTGATTTGCTGTGTTTTGGTGTTATCCAAATGTGGTGCTGTGCATTACAGACAATAACCTCTGCTTTGATCTCATCTGTCCAGAGCACATTGTTTCAGATGTTTTGTGTATTTTTCAGACACAATATTTCAAACCTCAGCTGTGCTGCCATGTTCTTGTTAGACATGATTTCTTTTATATTTTTAATCGATTTTATTATATTAACAGCTGTTGTTTTTCATTGTATTATATATAAAAACTTAATAAACTTGACTGGCTTAACCCTTCCAAACACAGAAACTGTACTTGTTCAGTCTTTTGTCTGTCAAATGTTAACATCCATCATGAACTTTAACATTTGACATACCAACTGAGGCCTGTAAAGTCTGAGTAGCTCCTGGGTTTTCGAATTGCTCTGACCATTACACTTTCTGACCTTGAGGGATGTTCACTCCTGGGAAGATTGTGGCATTGTGTTAACACACACCTGTATACTCCAGATCAGGAAAGAGCCAAAACCTCTGAATATATAAAAGGTCCTCATGAGATGATCAGTTAGTCAAGGGTATCTGATTAGCAAAGCCTGGCTGCTATTTACCCGCTTAAATCCTATGGAAAAAGCAAATGTGTAGGTTTTTTTCATTGTTTTTACGTGGCTGTATTTTTGTTCATTTATATAGGAAATAAAACAAAACAGACTTAATCCAAAAAAGGGAAAATGTTATTTCTTTTTTTTTTGTTATTCATCCCAAACTAAAAGCAACATTTATAAGGACAATATCTGACAATCCAATGCCCTTGCATCACAAAGCTTTAGAGTCTTGATATGAATTTAATAGAAAACAGAGCACTGTCCAATGAGTACCAAATACTTTCCTTGAAAGTTGTTGTGGTGGGGCGTGGTTTGCGGTGCCGTGCGGACGCACCTGCACGGCATCCGCAATCACGCCGGCCGTGTTAAAACACGGGGACTCGGGGGTTGGTGTGTGTGATGTGGCGTGAATAAGGCACGGCGGGACCACGCAGCAACGTTCAGAGCCAACTTTATTTAATTCACGTCACACCACACACACCAACCCCCGAGTCCCCGTGTTTTAACACGGCCGGCGTGATTGCGGATGCCGTGCAGGTGCGTCCGCACGGCACCGCAAACCACGCCCCACCACAGTTGTTTTTTTGTTTTTTTTATGAAACCGGAATAAAAAACATTGCAATAATAACTGGTGTTTTACAGGTGCCTTCATAGACACACCAGGCTGATAAACGGTAATGATTAATTCCTGTAAGACCATTAACTTCTTTGGCAAAATCTATTAAATGATCAATAAGTTAAGCAGAGCTGGGATGACCACCAACATGACAGCGCCAGTGATCCATGACTTACGATCAATATATTGATCCTACTTGCAGAAACTGTCACCCTTTACTCTATGGACTCTGTCACACATTCTGCAGCTGAAAATGGTTTTATAGCTGTCAAGGAATGTTTGTGTCCATTCTCACCCAGTAAGACTTAAATCAGTAATGCTTATGCACCCCCGCTGCCATATTTAAATAATTCAGATGTTATGCAAGGATTGCCTGTGTCTGTGAGAAACTCTCTGTTTGGCAATGGAGGATTTTCAATTTTGTTATCCCAGTCTTTACAAAGCAGTACACTTGACATTTTTCCATTCCAATTCAAGAGCCATCTTTGAGCAGCATAAGCCTTCCTAAATTTGTTTCCCTTTCTCTTACAGATCTGGAAAACAGCTGTGGGAACTGTGGACGCTGCAGGGTAATTGGCACACTGCTGAAGTAAAGCTGACAATACAAAATTGGCTTTCTCCTCCTTATCGATAAGGAGATTTTATTCTTTCATGAGGCTTCCAGAAATAGCGTCTCCACGGTATAGTCATTAAAACACTCAACTTACAGACAAAAGATCCCTGCTTTGAGTCTAGGAGGGAAAGCAAACCAGCCTCGGGGGATCACGAGCTAGCGTCGATCTCGCGCTGGTCTCGAGCTCGGATAAATGGGAGGGTTGCCTCAAAAAGGGCATCCGGTGTAAAATCTGTGTCATATCAAATATGAGGATCCATCTGCTGTGGTGACCCCTTGGGAAATAAGGGAGCAGCCAAAAGTACCTTCCATGAGACTGCTGGAAATGCCAACTTTCAGTTCAAATATTGTGGTTTCTAATGGATTTTGATTTAGCTATGTTGTGTCTTTGCCCAGTACTGTAGTGTAAACAAACAAACTGCAAAAAAGTGAATATATAGTATTTATTTTATTTAAGCTTCAATGTACTAGCAACAAGTATCTTATATCATAGAGCCGTTATAAAAAACCCCAAACCCACAAATGATTCCATATTTTGTAAATGAGTACCAGAAAAGTAAATGAATGAATGAATAAATAAACAATAACAAAACAACACTTTGGCCACATGATGAAACACTGTACTCACAGCCTGGATGCAGATATAAAATGCAGTTCCCTTCCTTTTGGTGCAAGAAATCTTTTAAGGCTTTAAAAAGTAAATGTGAGCAAACATTTTGAAAAGCTGCGGATATTAACGAATGTGAATCTAAAGTGTTTGGACTGTCGATGTTGCAGAACTTGAGCAGGGGATAAGGTCTCTCCTGAGTCCCCACAGCCACCACCCACATACTGTGGGTCTCCATAGAAACCATGAACCTCAGGAGGTGTGAAATAAACAAACAGAGGCATAATTTTGTTCTGCATCTTTACTGTGATTGTTTGCAAATATGTTGGTTAAGCTCCGCAGTTTTTCCCCTATGGTAAATATTTGCTCGTTTTATCTTCAAATACGTTGTCTGGTAGAGAGCTGTAAGCACAGAGACATGCTCATGCAAACACTCACAAAAATGATTTACTGCACCAAGAAATAAATCATTTCAAATATCAGTTCTAGGTTGTTGTTGTTTTTAAATGATCAGGAGCACAGAAATGGTGCTTTGATCTCAATTTGATTTTAGTTAACTGACATACAGTGTCTTTCAAACTAAAGCAGGATGCAAGGTTTTTTTTTCTTTGTTTTTTTGCCTTGAGGCTTTCCTTTATCAAGTCAATTTTCAGTGCATATATTTAATATGAAATATTAAATGGATACAGAGTAATGACACCATTGTAGTTTAGACAGGTTCCCTACTGGCCTGAAATCGGCATGAAATCATGGACAAAAATGTGGACCAAGTATCCAGCCAAACTCAGCAGCCTTCCCCAGTGAACTTCTGATAGGCATTCACTCAGCATTCAGTCAGCATTCACTCAGCTAGGAGAGGTCTAGTAATTGAAAAGGATAAAAATCAATGTTCTGTTTCAGAGATTTTGTAGTAGAGCCCAAAGATCTTGGGATTTTAAGGCCAATAAAGAAACCAGTATTTAAAAATCAGATATATCAACCGATATTTTTTTCTTTCAGATACAGAAACATAAACAGATTTCTTTAACATTTATTATGTGTAATTTATGTGTTCTTACTGAGATAATTTGACAATGCAGTTTAAAAATAAACTTGTTTTACTGTCACAACATCTTGTGGATTACTTGTTTACACTCTTACTCAACTCGCTGCTGTTCGTGTGCAGTGTCTGCTCCAAACGCATGTCGCCAACAGGGAAGTTGCAGAGCGCTAGTAGATACACTATGCAATCTTAATATTTATAACACACTGAAGGATGTTTCTCCTCTCGCTACTTTCCTGTTTTAATTTTTATAAATCAGCTGCGATAAATGCTAATACCAATATGTCAGCAAATAGCTAAAAAACACAGCCAATAATATAGGCCTATGGATACATCAGTTGCAGGACCAATGTGTATTTAATATAATATAACCAAGAACAGGACTTTTGACAAGTCCCAAATCTATGTCTGCACACACATGCAGACATAGATTAACCACAGCCTTAAAAGACACTTTACATAATTCTGAATTCCATCAAAGATTAGACAGATGACAGAAATAAGCCACCAAAAAGCTGTTTTCTCTGCACAAACATGGATAGCTTCCCTTGAGAACTGAATATATCACTGACAAGATCACAGAGGTTACCTCCAATTATTTTTTTTGTCAACAACTTAATCCTAAAACAGACAATGAAAGTCTCACCCAGAAACAAATTATGCATTTGGAAAAAAAAATGAAGGATTGTATCAACAAAATGAAACAGGCTTTTAAGACCACTGAAATAAAAAAAACAACAACAAACAAACAAACAAACAAACAAAAAAACCCCTGGAAAAAGGAAATAAACAAGAAATTCAAAGAAGGAAAACATGCTGTGAAAGAAAATCGTATCTAAAAACTATGGGACCGGGTCACCAGCATGAAAACCACAAAAAATAAATTAATTGACGATAGCAAATTCAGTGAGTATTTCTCTACAAGCATTGGGCACTTATTATTTTTCAGCCAACACAACACAGTGATGGTGGTGATGGTATTGATGCTTATGATGTTGACAGGCTAGAGATTGACCCCGTTAATAGGCTGTTCAAGCAAATCAATTTTAACAAGGCCAGAAGCCCAGATAGCAGCTCTAGTTGTCTATTCAAAGCATGTGCAGATGAACTGACATCAGCTTAGTATCCTATTTTTAATAGGTTCCTATAGACATGTGGCAACAGTGTAATAGAAAACTGCAACTATCACACTGATCCCTAAGAATCCTGTCCACATGAGAACAACGATTTTAGATCTATTGCTCGTTTTGCTGATGAAGATAGCGGTCGAGATGTGAGCCTACCAGTTTGTACAAAAACAGAAAAAGATGAGTTATGTACTTAGTCACTAACTTCCAACATTAGTGTATACTAAATGTTATTTGTTGATCTCAGATCAGCCTTTACACCCTGCTGCCTTATGTCCTCCCACAAATGCAATGAACTACCATGTTATTAAGTGTTTTCCCAGAAGGTCAGCGTTGAACAGGATCTTGTCTGAAACCTTGACCACTGACAACCTGCACCCCAAACTGAATATTAATACACTAGTGCTGTTCATCCTGTACTCGCACTCATTGAAGCATTATGTAGATTCTTTCTGAAGGGGTAAAGGGTCTCGTGTCAGACCCACTGCAAACACAAGACTCTGATTTATCCATTTGTCAGAGAATCACTCCATCGTTGTTAATACCTACAACAGAGAAAGTAGTGTTTGTGTTCAAGCACCCTGAAAACCACTTACCAGTGGTTATGCATGACCACAATATAGCCTTCGTGTAAGTTGACAGTTACAGATACCATTGAAAATAGATTAACATAGTATTCATGGGTAAAAATGCCTTTACTGGGGAATAACTGTGGTTATCCTTCCTTCCCAGAAAGTGATTCTTAATTTTACCACACAGCAGGTGAAAACATCCTTGAGGTATCCCTGCCTGGCTTGGCAACCTCACTATACACGAAAGCCTAGATTAATAGAGAGCCATAAAAGCAAGGTAGCAGCTAACAGTCCAGGGTATCTTTGATGAAACAATAATCAGGCAGGCGTCAAAAAATGATCACTGATCCAACTCATGTTCTTCAACCTCCATACCAGGTTCTCTCCTCGGGCAGATGCTTCTAAGTCCCCCAATTTAGCCTCAGCTGGTTTAAGAATTCTTTTGTCTTCCTGTCCATCAAAGCCTAAAGCTACGATTTAGCCAGAGGCAAACCTCTGTAACACTGCTCATGATTTTAAAAGTATACATGTACATAAATAATGACCCAGTCTGTACTTATCTACCACCAACATCAAAAAAGTGAAAGAAAATCTTTCAGGAGAGTGGTTCTCCATCCCTCTAACAGAGTTTCAGAGACTTACATAGTCAATGCAAAGGCACGTTAAAGTAGACAAATAAACTTGCTAGGGTATTTTATTTTTTATTCTATCGGATTTCTTTATATTTAACTGGTGTTCCCAAGAAATGTTATGAATGAGGGAATTTTATATATTTAAATAAGAAGTGTTCTAAGCTTAATTTCTCAAAGTCAAAACAGTGCAAGAGTGTCCATACCTGGAACGTTACAAACGTAGCCCGTTTCCTGTCATGGCTTCAGGGTGGATGTCCACAGTACATTAAGACCATAATTTGTGACCTCACGAGACAGTCAGCAAACCTGTGGATCTCTGCTGAAGATTTAATTGCTTAATATTGGCTGCCTGGTTCAGGTTAGCGTACAGTCATCCGAGCACCATTCTTGTCCCAGGAATCCTTGAGTTATAGTTTTTTGTTAGCATATTGACATTGCAGATTCTTTGAATAGACTTGATGTCATGTGTGAAGCAGTGTATGGATTGTTCTGACCTGGGGACAGTTGGAAATTTATGGTTATGTCTTTGTCATCAATAGATGGATGATTTTCATAGCTTTACCCTTCAGTTGTAGACCGAATTCAGGAAAATTTTGTACTTAATTAATGATTCTTTTTTGTTTTGTTTTTTTATATCACTCATTCTGCATGCAACTATAAAACAATTAGTTATACTTAGCATAATTATTTTATTAGTGACTGTAATACGAAAAGGGTGGAGTGCCCACTCCGGGTCAGGGACGAGACCCTGCCCCAAGTGGAGGAGTTTAAGTATCTCGGGGTCTTGTTCACGAGTGACAGGAGAAGGGAGCGGGAGATCGACAGACGGATTGGTGCAGGGGCTGCAGCGATGCGGACGCTGTGCCGGTCTGTTGTGGTGAAGAGAGAGCTGAGTGTAAAAGTGAAGCTCTCAATTTACCAGTCGATCTACGCCCCTACCCTCACCTATGGTCATGAGCTGTGGTGACCGAAAGAACGAGATAGCGAATTCAAGCAGCGGAAATGAGCTTCCTCCGAAGAGTGGCTGGCCTCTCCCTTAGCGATAGGGTGAGAAGTTCGGCCATTCGAGAGAGGCTCAGAGTAGAGCCGCTGCTCCTCCACATCGAAAGGAGCCAGTTGAGGTGGTTTGGGTATCTGACAAGGATGCCTCCTGGGCTCCTGGATGGATGATGGATGGATGTAATACGATTAGTGGATTTAGGAAAAGGCACGTGTTAGGAAGAAGTGTAAAGAAAATCAGGCATAATTATTTGGATTATTCATTTATATTAATATTTATTAGAGATTTATGTTTCTGAATTCTTTAAGTAACTGGTTTTATGGTTTCATATACAGTAAAATGTAGAAGTCTTGAAATACATCTCCCCAACCTCTGTAAGGGATTTCTTTCCCATTTATTAAGGACATGACTTTCTGATGCTGCTCATCTGCTGCATATTTATTTTTTCTTCTGCATACTGTGCTGAGATATACCAAGTTTTGGGCTAAAAGCTTTATGGAAATTACATAGTTGCTGCAAAAATACTATTGCTGAAGAAAACTTGAAGAAATGCCGGGTGGCTCGGTGCATCCCTAGGAATAGTTAAGGACACACTGCACAGCATGCAGAGCTGTACAAAGTTCTTAGCTAATAGCTCTTTGAAGAACATTTTGCTGGTATATTTTATCTATTTTATCCCTGTCAAACTATTTTTCATAGATTCAGCAGGATTAAAATGTGTTTTTGCAACAGACTACTGTAATAAAGTGCCTAAGGATAGAGATGTTGCTTTGTGCAGACATTGCATTGAAATGATTCAAAGGCCAGTGTTAAGTGGCTTAAGATGCAATAAATAAATAAATAAATAAATAAATAAATAACTAAATAAATAAATAAATAAATAAATAATAATAATTCTCTGAAAATGGTAAAATAGGTCAGGTAGGACTGGACTAAACCATCTGAAAATGATGAAACTTATAAATTCTGTTGAAGCACAACAAAAATAAAGTGAAAGGTCAACAACATATTATATTTAGCAAAAGAAAAACAAAGTTTTTTGTAGAAGTGACCATCACAACATGGATATCTCGTATAAAATTTTACTTGCAAAAAAGAACTTCCATGGCAGACTTTGGGGAACACCACTTCCCTAATGAGCTTCATGTTTTTCTCCTACTATCAGCCGTTTCCCATTCAAGACTCAATCTGCTATTTACAAGGTGTCGTATGCTGACATGGGAGTATTTAAGCCTGTCTTGACAGTTTTCTGACAGCACAATACTACTTGGAGATTCAGATATGAGTGTACAGCAGTCCCCAAAGCTTTTTGTGAGAAAATTAATTCTGTTCAACACGTAACATCTTAGCTGTGATCTCAGCTACTGAGTCACTGCTATTTACCTTGTCTTCTCAGAGCCACTTCTTTGAATGCTTTGGGTTTTAATAAAAATAAAATATATTTTAATATCTATGCAGCTGATAGGTTAAGCAAAACACATCAACTTAAGATATTCCTTAAAGTCTGAATTAGTGTTTCTTTATAAGTTGTTCTCATTATATTAATTTACATTTTAAGGGTTTTCACCTATGTGCACTTATATTAAAGGTAGCTAAATCCTATATCACAAAAGACCTTAGCAAATCTTTACAAGAAAGTAAGGAGGAAGAAAAACTTACTATAAGGTAATAATGACTCCCTTAATTACAGTATGTTCATATTTGTAGTAATCCATGTGGAAACTTACGGTACGGTTCAAAGGTTTTGAGGCACCCCTCATTCAATTCAGTTCAAATCATAAAACACCAAATCACAGTCACCTCAAGGCACTTTATATTGTAAGATATATTGGATATTGTAAGACCCTACAATAACCTACAATCAATAACCTCAAATGTTGAGATCTGAGCTCTGGAGAGGCCAATCCATGACTGAGATTATTCCATTGCATGTGTGTGTGTTTTAACTTCACTGGCATTAAAAGCATAGCAGGGATCATTGTGGTACAAATTGTGGAAAATTCTAGTTTACCCTCACATTTAGATTTAGGTGGTTAGAATTTCACTGTATGATTTTTGTATGACCTTTGCATGCTTAAGATTAAGTAAGTATGTGTCAGCATGACCTTGTGAAAACTGCTTAGCTGGGCCTAACAATGTTTCACTATGTGATCTGCTGTTTTGCTCAGAAGGATGAAGCTCAGGGCCAGCGCCAGGTGCTGGCCTGGGAAAGGACAGTGGGAGTCTTCTTTGTTCAGCAACAGCCCGGGTTGGACAAAAGACTGTTGTAACTAAAAGATACACAGAGTTTGTGCGATGTTATAAAAGTGGTGCTGCGACGCCCCGAGGTTAGAACACTCATTACTATGAACCTGTTATGTTTTGATGTGTATGTGTGTTCTCCTGTGCGCAGTAATAAATAGTTTGACCACAGTTTTCCATGTTGCAGACTTTATTTACAAAATTCCAGGACACTTTGCAGATGGCAATGCATGAAATGCAGTAATGCAACCCCAAAGCATGACTGCAACTCCATTGTGGTTTGCAGATGAAATAGAAACTCACTGTTGTGTCTTTGAATGATTTCAACTAAATATTGTAAGTTTTGATTTAACTCTGGCAGCACGGTGGCGCGGTGGTTAGCACTGTTGCCGCACAGCAAGAAGGTCCTGAGTTCAATTCCACCATCAGGCCGGGGTCTTTCTGTGTGGAGTTTGCATGTTCTCCCCGTGTCTGCGTGGGTTCCCTCCGGGTACTCCGGCTTCCTCCCACCGTCCAAAGACATGCAGTTTGTGGGGATAGGTTAATTGGATAATCCAAATTGCCACTAGGTGTGAATGTGCGAGTGAATGTGAGTATGAATGGTTGTCTGTCCTTGTGTGTTAGCCCTGCGACAGACTGGCGACCTGTCCAGGGTGTACCCAGCCTCTCGCCCTATGACAGCTGGGATAGGCTCCAACGCCCCCCGCGACCCTGAAAAGGATAAGCGGTAGAGAATAGATGGATGGATGGATGATTTAACTCCATAGGACCCGCAGATGCTGATTTTCAGTGTATTTCTTATTTGGCATCCTTTATCCTTTCCTCCCATTTCTCTTCCTTATGAATGGCTTCTTGGCAGCCACCCTTCCACTGAGACCATTTTTGATGACACTTCAAAAAAAGTAGATGGATCAAGTGAAGGGCCAGATGCTTCATTCAGATCCTGTCTTTCCTATCTCTTAAGGGCATGACTTTCAGATAAAGTTCATCTGCTGTTCATGTGGTTTTTCCCTATTCTGTTGTTCTACACTTGTTTGGTGTCCTTAAATTCTTTAGTTACACACAGCACACCATGCTGAGATATACCAAGTTTTGGCTAATAGCTCTTCGGGAATCATTGTTGCTGCAAAAGTAAAGTCGCTGAAGACCAATTAAAATATTGTGAGAAGGTCTGGCTGCATGCAAGCAAAATATAAAAATAAAAAAATAAATAAATGAGGGGTGGCTCTGTGAAATTGAGATAGGCTGTCACATGAAACTGATGAGTAACTGATTGCATTTCCAACTCATTTTGGTAACAATTTTCTGCAACATTCTTGCTTTTGTCTTTTGCTATTTCTTCCAAAAGTGAAATCTTTTTCCTTCTCAGACTAATTTGGTTTTCTTGTCTATCAGTCAGCTTTGTAAGATGAGAAAGGCTAAGGCAATAACAGGTGTCTGTTTAAAAGAAAGTGTTAGGGAAAACTATGGCGCTTCACCACAGTAAAATAATTTAAATACAATTGATGCCTTAACACTTTTCCTTGTTTTTGTGAGGTTGTGAAACCTTGTGAAGTTATGCATTGCTCTTAAGTCCCTCAGCCAAGGCGAAAATAAGCCTTTAGTGTTATACTCAAAAAGAAATAGTTCCATTTTTCTGTGCAACCTATTCCTGTTCAACCTCTTTGTCTCTCTTCTGCCTCATCCACAAACACGGTACACTGAAACACATGCACATGGACTTCAAAAACAGAAGACAATGGAGCCTTCTTGTTCTCTTGTTTCTTTCACTGTGCCCCTGATGGTCTGCCTTTTAGATGTTTTTGTGACCCGGGAGAGATCTTGAACATGTTTCAGGTCAGACTGAACAGAAGCACGCACCTTAGTCTCAAGGACTGAACTGTGTCAGATATCATCCCTCCACCAGACCGCAGGGATACACAAGTATTCTATGATCTAAGGAGCTAAAGTTAAAAGTTGATCAGAGGTGAAAATGAATATATTCCTTAAAAGAAAATGTCTTAAGTTCATGCTCTTTTCTCTGTTTGATGTTTTCCCTTTGGCATTAAAAGGAACGGGTATTCCTTTTTAATGCTATTCCCACCTGGACTGCCATACTTGAAAAATGAACCTTTAGGTACTTGTGACCTGGGTAATGTGGTTCATGGGCGTATTGTTGAAAAATCCAGTTACTGCTAATTTTAAGAGATATTATGAACTTCACTGCAATGTTAACATTTTGTAATATAAGCAGAGATACTGGGAGGCTGGGATTATCAAATGTCCTGGGGTAATATTACAAGGTAATCATATAGCTTAGAAGACAACAGATTCAATTGTAATGCACAATCACAGCACCGAGTGAAAACAGGTCATTCACAGTAAAAAGAAAATGAAGGCAGTCATAAATAATAAATCTAGGCTCACATCTTTGTATCATCAAAGGTCAAGTGTGTGAAATGGCAGAAAAATTTAAAGCAGTTTCAAGATAACTTAAGGAATGTTAAGTGTTGTCTTGAGAGCGAGCTGACTGTATGTCTGTGGTTAAATATTTATCAGAATGAACAAAACTACAACAGCTAATGGAACAACAGCCAAAAATAGTGTAGTAAGGTTAAAGAGGAACTGATTTCACACATCAAAGTCTGTTTACAAGTCCCGAGGGGTGCTTCATAAAGTCTGATAAACTCCCCCAAGAGATGGCACAAATTAAAATAATGGAGAGGTGAGGTGCAGAAATGTTTAGCCTGCTTTTAATCTCTGCTTGACTAGGCTTGAAGGTAAATTAGTCACTACTAGCATAATACACCGTATCTAGAACAGAGATGCCAGAAGTCACAGTGCAGTGTGGGTAGGTAAGCCAGGGCTTGATGCAGCAGAAGAATTTGTGGACTATTACTGGATCTTGTATACACTGCATGAAACTAAATTGTTATTCCTGGAAAGATGTGTTATAATTTGATGAAATAATAAATATGTACATGTACAACTAATTTCCCATGTTTGGGACTAATAATCTTATCTCTTATGTGTGCATTCTTCTCTCTATGCCAATCAGATGGACTAACAGCATATTACAAAAGTTAAAAGTTTTGGAATATGCCTAAATGTGTTAAGTTCCTGTGATGTGATTTGCTGATGAGATATTTGCCTTAACAAGCAGGTTAACAGATGTACCAGAGTGAGCGGATATCAGGTTTGTGTGTTTGTTTATTCGGCTTCAGTTCCAGAAATAGGTTTTGCAACATACAGCTACTACTTAAGAAACAGAAATTCAAATATTATGGAAATTTTTCTGACCAGTACATCTATTAAAAATGATGCAGCGGTTCCAAGAAGTTTCTAGAGAATATTTTTCTCAGACTGACTTAGTCCAGGAAAAGTACTACTTATTTCTGGTATATGCTCTATGTGAGCACTTTTCATTAGAATGAATGAGTAGTCATGTTAGAGCACCCCATTCATTGTGCGATACCTTCATGTATCTGGTTGATACATAAACCCATCTGGCAGCAAAGTCTAAATACCGCTTCAAGAAGGCTTGTTTGGGAATGAAGTGGTACTTGTGAAAGAGTGCCACTTCAAAACCTGGAAACTGGTGTTTTCCTGCCCACTCCATCTTCAGTATGGGTGGCTCATTTCCAAGTGGTCTGCATGCATAATATCACATAACCAGCAAGCATGCTGGAATATTCAGCCCCCATTTCCTGTCTCAGTCACAGATTGACTAGGTCTAGTCTCATTTGCATAGGTGCCTCACAGTTCGGTTGAGAGCATGCTGCTGATTTGGACTACAACAAACCCACAAATTTCAAGAGGCCACGTGATTCAAGGGATAGGACCAGGCTAGTTTAATACAGCTTGTTCTTATCAATATTCACTTCAGTATAGTTTATACTCTATGCAAAAAGTTTTTTGTTTATTTTTTTTTAAATTACATTTTTATCTCTCCAAGTGTGAGTTATGCCTTTTGGGACTTTGTAGCTACAACAGAAACATTGTTGGCCTAAATTAAAACTAAACTTGGTCTCATACTGCAGATTTCTTTGAGTGGCTAGAAACCCTGAAAGGTTGTGCCTTAAAGGCCTAACTCACACGTGGCAGACGAGTCCTTAACTCAGGACACTAAACTCCCCGTGGCAGTACACACCAGATAAGCCCATAGCTGGCACCTGAATAATGTAATAGTCATAGCACTCAAAAAGTCAACTTAGAATAAATTCACACCATATACATGAATTCAAACTAACTTGAACCAACTGTATATAGAATATTGCAGTTAGGTGCCATAAGTTCAACAGCATAATGTTTCATTTTACAGAAAAACATGTAACTAAATTACATTAAATTATGTTAGTGCTGGTTATTGAAAAAACAAAACATATTTAAACATGCTCAAGATGTTAAACAGATATATCATTAATTTTATTTATTATTAGTATGTTAACTCTCAACTGTTTAGAGCTTTTGATATTGAAAGTCACCAATGGCCCTTGATATTTATTTATTTATACTGATTTGCATTTCTTGTAAGTTGTTGACAGACACTAAAAGGAATGCTGCGTGACTCTGAAGGAAACCTGATTCCTGCTCTGCTGAAATCCTAAACGATTCCTGCACAGTATAATTTACTTTGAAAGCATTAGTAATCCTGACTGTGCTGCAATCAGGACGCCTGAACACATGATGTGAGTTGGCTCTGTTTTGGGGTTTGGGGATTATTTGCTCATGCTCTGTGTAGGTTAGTCTGCCTATGATTACAGGAGAGTAACTTTGAGTACTTATGGACAGAGAGATATCAAAGAGCCTTGCTACAATGCACCCATAGATTATTGCAGACCAATCTTTGTTCCACGTCAACATTATTATTGAAACTTTAAACCTTTACATGCATGTCCCAAACAGATTGTCGAGCAGTAAAAAGGCTGGAAATGGAGAAAAACAGTAGGCCTAACCTTTTAATTAATGTGAAAAAGAAAATAAAAAGAAATAAAGCACATAGATGTTTAGAGAAATGCCAAACTATTCCTCTAAAATACTTGATTATAAAAGACTTTCATTCCACAGATAACAGCCATTGCATTCTTACTAGAAATAAATAAGCTTTTACTCTGGAGTTGAACTCATACATTCAACAAGACTATAGAGCACAACATCCTGGGATTGTTTCAGTATCTCCTAAAGTGAAAGTGCATTGATTATTCTTATTTTTTGTTAATCTTAATCACCTTTATTTTCGTGGTTTGAGATGCAAAAGTCACTTTAAACGAAATTAATGAAAGATAAGACGCTGACCCTGCACACTGTGTTACAAGTAAATCCAGCATGGTGAAGGAAAATAGCATGAAACGTATAACTAGGAGTCCGTGTTACATGGTAACAATGCATGTTGTAGTGTAATGGCACTTAAAGCCACAATGAACACTATAAAATAGGTCAGTTTGATATACACTTCATGGACAAAACTCTGTGTCACGTGTTAATCTTTCAGGTTTTTGTCATGTGTATAAAATCAAGTAACTAGCCGCAGAGCCTGCCTTTATGAACATTGTGAAACAATCGTTTAGAAGTATGGTGCCAGTTTTGCAACACACATGAGTGTGTGAAGTGTCTTCTTTCCTAGATATGCCGTGATCAGCTGCAGGTAGTATCATTGCAAAGTAGCGCAGCAACTCAGCCATAAACTGTCAGACCACGTATAGCTTAGAGCTGGGCATGGTGTATAAAAACTAACAATGCTCTGCTGATTCAGTTCCTGCAGTGTTCCCAACCTCCTCTGGCATTAACATCAGCACAGAAACTGAAGCACCAGGAGCTACATGCTGACCAATCAGCTCCTGTAGCTGTGATGTATGGGTGTCCCAGTACTTTTGTCCATAGGGTGTTTCTCACAGCTTCAAAGTGAGTTCATGCTTAATTCATCTGCAACTCTGTCATCCTTTATTGACCTCAGTATGACTTGTTGACAGATAAATCATGCGTTTCGTTAAAGAAATAAAAAGCCATTGTATTTTTGTCCTTTTCATGACCTTGAAGACACAAACATGGACAGGTTCCCTATTTCCATACACAGGAGTTTGTCTTTGTTCTCTTTTCTCACTCCCTGCTCACAATGTATACTCACTCTGCGGACAGCATGTGAACAACACAACAAACTGATGGAACGTGCATTTACTGTTTTCAACTCAGATGTAGAGTGAGAAAAAAGTGAGACAAAACATAAAACGTGTTACTTTCTCTTTGTGTCTGCTGTACACAAGTGCTTCTTTTCTTCTGAGTGTAAGTTATTTTGGCTTTCTTTGAGTGCTACATGAAAATGAAGGGCATGTGACTTTATGACTATAAATGCAAACAGATCAGAGTAAATCGTAGTCCACACAACATGACCCTCTGCACTTGGGGACTAAACTGAACTGGTTCTACTGTGGTTATATTTCTATAGATACAGTGTAAAGGCAAGGTTGATGAGCACATAAGTCATTTTGCAGTTAAATCGCCTGCCTGCACTTCTGTATTTGTGAAGAACTTTCTGAATATTTGCTTCTGATCTAAGAGGTTCTGGTCTGTCTGGACTGTAAGCAGTAAATGCGATATTCTCTTTAATGTGAATGTCTGTGGATGTAGACAATGAGCATAATTGCAGTTTTTATCAATTGCTCGCATTATAACAAACACATTGCATGAATTTACCAACTAGATCCCATTCAATCGCAGACTGATAGCAGTCCCTCTCCATCTTATTGCTGCTTTAACAACATTGCATATTCATTGCACATGGTTCCAATAACTTCGGTCATGAAGCAGCCTCTTAGCAGTCTGTGTCCGTCTACAGTGGAGAGATTAAAATGCTAGCTGGAAAGTTTCTTTCTTCATAAATTTCCCTAAAAAATATTAACATGATGACTTCAATCAAGGTATGTCTGTGAAGGTTCTCAGTCATCCAGGTCATCGTAGTCAAAGGAGCTTGCAAAGAAAAGCGTCTGGACTTCTTTAAGTTGCTTGAAGACGTTTCACCTCTCATCCGAGAAGCTTCTTCAATTCTAAGGTCAAATGGTGGAGAGTCCCAGATATAAACCTAGTGGGAGTGACCCCCCACAGAGGGACAAAAGGACCCCTGATGATCCTCTAATCGCCTGAGCCTTCAATCAAGGTAATTTTTGTTGTCAAGTGAAGAATATCCACAGCCACAATAATTTAACACGGCTGGGTAGATGGTTTGATAATTTCTGTAAAAACAAACATTACATACAAAATATGGGGTCATAAATTAAGTAACATCATTATGTATCGATGCTGATAGGTCCCCGTCCCAAATACCCACCTCTATCAGTGCCAAAGCAAATGATATGATAAAAATACTCTATAGCTTATAAAGCATGGGCAGAAAATGTCAGCTATTTCCAAATATTCACACTGTCATTTTTTTTGTGCGCTTAGGTCTATTTTTTGCAGTAAAAGTCATGTTGGATTGAAGCATGAAGCACTGTTAATAGCACCCAACTGTGATGCTGCGTGTAACTTCCAAGCTTTCAGCCCAGTCCAGAAATGCTTTCTGTCTACAGAAGCTGGTCTTTAAGTGCTCTGTGAACTTGCTGTCATGAACATTAAGACCTTAGGAAGGATGTATCTTTTCATCAAGTGACCCTTGTTGCTGGGTTTATGACAGCCCACTTAATGTTCCTGTTGAAACTGACCCATGCTAGGGTTTTAAATTATATCACCACTACTACACCTATAATACCGCATTGTAAATGTGAATCTTCCCCCTCTAACAGTGACTGTTCAGACTTGTCCTTCTACTGAATGCATACAGTATGTCTTTTTTGGTGGAGCTGGTATTGACGCCCAATATGAAATGAGAAATAACATTGCCTCTTGCGACCATATCACTTAGTCCCTCAAAAACATCAGTGCGTATATTCCAGCACATCAGGCAAAGCCAAAACGCTGAGTTGAAATAACTCACTTTCTGCACACTGTGCTCCCTCTCTTTGCTGTTTCTGCTTACTCCTACACTTTAGCGCTATGCAATATTTACCCAAGACATGGGCCTTCAGCACACAGACAAGAAGTTGCTGTCCTCTGGCTCCTGATTTCTGTTTCCCTTTGGATTTGTGCTTGATTAATATCGCTCGCTGAAATACCTATCCATAAATTTGACTTTGATGATAAATGGGAACCGTGTACACAGAAGATGTGGGATATGTAAATGACTTTGTCTCTGGTTTGCTTGGCCTCCAATCAGATATCACTTGAGAGGATTCTCTGTGTATTAGATACAGAAGAAAGGGGCACTGACATAAACAGGTACCTGGAGGTTTGTCATAGTGCGAGAACGTGCACTCATATTTAGCTCTGCAAATGGTGTAGTCAACTGTTCATTCGGGAGATATGCAAAATAAATGCAATATGTGACACCCAGATATGACTGTATGATTAATATCTTAAATTTGTGAGCACAACATAGAACAGAACATAGAATATACTTAGCATCGCTCTCTGCGGCTTTGGAGGGGATGCACTGCTCAAATACAACTACATACAGTCATGCTAAAAAGCTATTCTTCCATGTTCTTTTAGAGACGATGGAATGTCACCTGGGGACACTTCCAAACAAGCCATATTTGTTCAGGCTTTTTCTAATTTTACTGCCATGAACTTTAACATTTAAACTCTAAGATGTAGCTCTTGGATTACTTTTTTCAGGTTCCACTCCTGGTGATGATGTCTTTTAGACCAGCAAACTGCCCAAACTTTGTTTGCTTTTATACAGGTGCTCACACTTGCTAATGATCAGTTAATCAAATGCATTTAGTAGCACCTGTCTCCTACATACCCTCCTAAATCTTATGGAAGCAGCATGGGTTGGTTGGTTTTTCACTCAATGGTTCTGTATTTTTGTAAATAAATAATCACATGGTGTAATAATTCAAATGTTGTTGTTCGTCCAGGGTTGTATTTACCCAATTTTCAGACTCCTTAAGGATAAAGTGATTTTTATTATGTTCGAACATTCACATGATAGTTTTCACCAAAATAGCCAGAACATGCTATGTCAATACAATGTACACCCGCAAGGCCATATGTGTCCGCGTTAGCTGCTCAGTTACCACCAGTATCAGTATCTAGCACACAAATTTTATTAATAACGTAACTGGGCTGACCCTGATCAAAGAAAGAGGTAACTTCTTAAAGTGTTCAGACTCCTGGAAGCAATTATCTTTCCTGTATCACACAGCTCTCTCCCCACAGATAGTTTACAGTCACCACAGGCACTGTGAGAAACGATATGGCCCTATTGATTTCTAAGAGAACATTTACAGGGATTCACAGCCCACCAAGGATGAAGCAAATGCCTTGGCATGAGAGTAAATTATGAGGGTAAATTTATCAGACGCAGGCAGTGTTGAAACTGCATAACGACTTTGATCAACTGTAAGGTGTCATACAGTCAGGATGAAAAGAGTCCAAATGAGGAAATAAGCCAAGTTCATGAAGCTGACAGATACTCTGGGTGAAAAAATCTTGTAAATTTTTAATGCACTGTATTTTATGCATGATGCATGTAAAATAAAACCGAATCTGTGAGCAAATGAAAATGCAGCGGGGGATGTTTGTGCTTTTGTTTCGAAAACTCTGTGTTGCTTGATTGAAATTCAAGCCATTGCAAGGTCAGGTATTCCTTTCAATATTTAGAACATAGAAGTGGCAACTGATGTGCTTCACACTTTTAAAAAGGAGGAAAGGAATACTGTTTGTGAATAGAGAAAAAAGCAAAAGTCCTTATGGCTGAGAGTGAAGAGCAGTTTTCTAAAGTGCTGATATAATAATTTGGCAGACAGTGATTTTGGCTTCTTTAGAGAAAGCTCTCTATGTACTATCTGGTAGGAACACAGTCACACATCATTTCCAGGAGGCCATCTTCTCAAAAAATTCTTTTTTTTTATTTTTTATGTAAGAGCCATGTAATAGAGGAGAACGTGAATCACAAAAACCTTGAAATTCGCCCCCTTTTGTTGGTGAAGTGATGCACTTGTTTTCTTGTCATATTGTTAAGCCACAATAGATTTATCACGGCCGCGGTCATATCCAAGCTCCTACCAATAAATGTAAAGTTACATTAGTTCTCTGTGTTCAACACTTAAATACGAGTAGAGTTTGTAGCAATATAACCGGAGACTGACAGTTGGTTGGAAATCAAAGATATTTCTGATATGTAGTGTAGATGTTTACTTATTTAATGGACTGGTTCTTAAAATGCGCATTTCTGCTCTACAGCATGCTTCACACCCATTCGTGCAATCTATGCTTTTTCTACCTAAGTGCTTTCTACCAAAGCATTCACACACACTCACACTCGGAAAGCAACTTGGGGTTCAGTATCTTGCCCGAGGATACCTTGGCAGTCATCTCCTAACCCTCCGATTAACAGATGACCCACTTTAAGATTTATTAATTTTCATGCCTTAAAATATCATACATGTTTTACTTTGGTGACAGTATCTACAGGAACAAGACAAGTGTGTTACTCAGGAAGCAAAATTTAAGAACCAAACAGATGATTTACCAAGTATCTACTACTCTCTCTCCCTCTGCATATAAATATATAGACCGAATATTGCATACTTAACTTTGGGCGATAAAGGCCTCAGTCACAGTCACATAGGCCAACAGACTGGTAGGGACTTCCTGGTGAAACATGTACTCCTTGAGTGCTCTAAGTAGTAGTATTGTACTACTATTGTGTTCTTGCTGGCTGTCACTAGGTGAAAAGTGACAAGGATGGTGTTGTACAAAATATCTATTGTTTGCAAGGAAGGGACCTACTGGTCTAAGACCCTTCAAATTAAAGGTTGCGCATCTTGCAAGATGTTAGCTGCAGGAAAAAGGCACAACCTTTATTTTGAAGGTTAACAGTGCATTACACTTTTTCCTGTTTCACTACTGCTGCACTTGCTGGGCAGTTGGCAACTGTTTGTGGAGAAGTTGATGTCTTCCATGCAAACCTTGGAATAAAATTGTTTGAGACCAGAGCATTCACAAGGAGGTTTTCAGTGCAGCATCATATACCTCTTTTCAACCAAAGTCACATAGCGGACTAACAGAAAATCACAAGCTGTATTTTTCAGATATATTTTTCTCTATTTAGCTGTGGTTCCAAGGCGGTCACTAGCCCTGCATGACTGGATACTAAAGAGTGTAGCAGGTTTGACAAATACAACCAGTATCCATGTTCAAATAAATACCATTTGGTGGGGAAAATCTCATTAGACACACAAACTCCTACCATGCATGTACTCCTCTGTTTGTGGCTTGATTGTCTGCCAACTATGAGTCTTGAAAGTATTCTAGTGCAGAAAATAGTGTAGTCTATATGTGGAAATAAAGTCAGCAATGGCTTGGTTCGTTGCCAGTGGCAGGGAAGTAGCCAGACACTACATGATTGAATGATGATTGGCTCAGGCAGCAACAAAGTGAGGAAAACCTCTTATCGTGTCTAAACAGATTTTCAGTTCTTCATTACCTAATACAACATTAGTGTACCAAACCAACATTTCTTTGTTTCACCACGGTGACTTACATTGCAATAACAGACGAAGACTTTAGCACAATAGAGTACAGCGCCTCAGCCTGAGACTGACTCAGCCATAATGAAGTGTATAAATTAGGTGATACACCGCTGCACACAAAGTGATCATAAAACTGAATAATAGATCTTGCTCAATATTTGCATATACTGGGGGCAAAAACTGTAGATGTTTTTTGGAGGGAGGAGAGTAGATAGATTTTGAACTACAGAGCCACAACATTTTATTGCTGGTAAAAAAAAAAAAAGCGAAAATAAAGATTGAGAGAGAGAGGGAGAGAGGTGGGGAGACAAAGAGAGCCACACAGAAAACAAAACACAAAAAAATAGTATTTTTAATTTTTTTTTAATTTGTCACACCTTCAGAAAAAGTATTTACTGGTGCAAATGAGTATATATTAAACAGTACTACGAATATTTAAGCTTTTTGAATTATCACAATCACACTATACAGGCTACAGTCTACATTATATAAGGAAGCATCCACAAAAGTGAAAACATCGCAATGAAAACACACATAATGAATTTACACAGACTACTCAGAAATCTCACATGATGCAAGTGATCCTGAATAATTGAATTTCATGAGAAGAACTATATATTTTCTTTATGCTCATTCTCCCACCTCTGCCACAGGAGTTCAATGAGTGTCATTATATTTTATGACACGACCATAAACCAAACAATCAACATAGATGTGACACATGCAGTGAGGGCCCTAACATTATATTGGCACCTGGGACCGTTTATTGCAAAACACCTGAAATAGTTTAAAATGGAAATTGAGTTTTCTCCCCTGGAGATTTTTGATGAAAGCATCTTAGCTGGAAATCGAACTGCTCATCAAGTAGATGTTGTGCCTGGCAGCTGCTACAATGGTTACGTACTGTATGGGATGACCTCATAGATTCCCGTGGCTCAGGGTTGGAAAAAAGAAATAGTGCCAGTCAGCTGCGGTGACTTCAAGTTAAGAGGCGAGTCTCAGTAGGTTAGGATCAAGCTGTTTAAAATGATCTAGTGACAGAGTGAAAGGAAAAAGTTACCACACAGAGTATATGACTGCTAATATAATGTAATTACAGAAATAAATACTTGTTGAGGTAACTGAAAAACTGTAATCATTTTTAACCTTTAATAAACCCTGTGCATTCCAGTTTTTTGCTGAAAGACTGAAAAGCAAAGCCATTTAAACATTTATTTTATCATGCCAGCGCTTACAGACAGCCCAGATCCTGTTTATGAATGACTAAGTGTCAAGTTATGTTGATTATCTGAATAGTGCTCAGCACATCCTCAAGACCTCAACTGGTTTAGAGATGAGAATGTGTTGAGGGATCCTGTCAGCACTTCATAATCTTAGATGTATTTTCAGACCACATTATGGTAGCTTCTTAAAGAAATAATGTTCCATCTTTGCAGTGTTTTTCAAATCACTTAAAAGACAATCATAATCCTGGCATGCATCAAAATGACAGAATTCTTTCATGTGAACACTGCGTCCCCTGCACACACGGGACCAATTAGCATGAAAAAATAAAAGCAAGTTGAAAAAAAATATGTATAAGATATAAGCATACATATATCTTATGTATGATATCTATGATATCTTATACATACAAGTTTAGGTCTGGCAGATAAACGGATATATCTCTCTTAATACATTGTATAATATCTTCAAAAGACAACAATGCTGAACTGGACTGAATTGTATTTTCCCCACATTTCATTTCCATTTGCATTAAGTGGGAATGTCTACATTCTAATGAGCCACAAAAACACATACTCCAGAGAAATAAAAGGCTTCAGACATTTTCCATAACCAATATTATCCTGTCCTTGAGCTTAGCCATTATTCCATTGAAAGCATGCACTATATATGTAAATGCCAGAAGTGATGATTATGTTATTCTAATCAAAATAGCCCTTTAATATTTTATAAGCTGTGGGTGGAAAGCAGCAAACAAACTGCGGCTGCAGCACTCAACCTCATCTCATAATGCCTGCTGCTGCCTGTTTGTTGCAGAGGTGAAGAGAATGCTTAAGCCAATTTTGATGTGACTTTTTTGGCTCTAGATAAGTGGCTGCTACACTTTCGTAAATTAGCATGTTTATTATTTGCTGTTGTCCTGCCATGCCTGTCTGCATATCAAGCTCTCAGTCTATACGCCCTCCTACTGTTTTGTTTTGGGATCTGCATGTTAAGTAGAACTTTCTCAGCACCCAGAGAGACAAATGTTCAGTTGAAACGCAGCTTCCCTTTGTACAATATTGGTCGTCTCACACGTTTCCCCTGATTGTCTTTGCTCAATTACTTTGCAAAAGGGTATGTGTTCAAAATGAAATGAAGCACAAAAAGAAAGCTGCTCACAGTTAAACCTAAATTAACTGTTTCTGGAAACTTAGCAACTGGTGCAAGCTTTGGACCAGAGTGTTGAAGTTGTTGGCTCATATATGTATATATATATACTATATGCTATGCACACTAAAATATGATTTGATGTTATATTATGGTCTAATGTAAAATATTTTCATTCTTTGTATCCTTTAGTTTTTGACCTGTATTAATACATTACTAACTAAGTATATACATTATTCTAAACCCCTGCCATTTTGCTTCCCATGTACTGTCAAAAAATGTTACTTTTTTGCCACCATCTTATCTCCTAATTGGTTGAACAAGATCCGGATGTTTCCCTGCTACCCAATCGTTCTTTCTAGCACTTTTACGAAGTCTGTGTCTTTAAAAATTAAGTGAATATTAGCAGGTATCTTAGCCTAAGTGAAAAGCACGCATGAACTACGTACGTACGTTCATGCAAATGTCTATATTGACACTGGATCTGGATCAGCACTGATATTTGCTTCTAAAACAATAGCAAACCATAAATTTCGAGTGCTCACTAATGACATTTGCACTGCCACTTCAGATACCAGATTTTACCCGGTGGTAAACTGCATTTTATTTCACGTCATCAAAGCCTCAGTTCTTCATGTTCAGTGCTCTGATGCAATGCTTTGCCTCTGCACGAGTGTTGCGATGGAGGGGGAGTTAGAGATGCTGTCCCCCAGGTACGAGAAATTAGGTCACGTTATACAGAGAAATGAGAGATTTTTGTGAGCAACATAGTAATTTATGCAGGTTTTCAGGGTCTCTCTCCCCACAGACTTGGGTGTTCTATCTGAAGATCTTTTTCTCTCCATCTCCATATGCCTAAAACAAATCAGTCCTTGAGTGTATTTTTGGCATAGCTGTGATACAGTTAATTAGAACAGAGGAACAATGCTTTCTCACAGCTACTATATAAGAAGTGTTTTTGTCTTGAGGTCTTAGCTCGTGAGACAACACTACATTATACATGAGGCCTTGCAAATGTCATTCTGTTCAAAAATAATGACAGTCTCACACTAATACCGTTCAGTTATGTTGATCATCTTAAATGAACATTTTCAGCAGGTGCTCCAGTGGTGTTAAAAAGAAAGAGGACAAAAAATGTTTAGTGTAGGGACACGTTCAATCCCAGGGCTTTAACAAACAAATTTGGCATTATTCTTTTCCGGGAAACCGCTCTTACCTAGTTGGGTAGCTGAGGCTGGGCAAATAGCCATCTTACATTGCTAGAAAAAAACTGTGAAAATGCAACAAGCTCAAATTATTATTATTTTTCTGTAACTGGAGGAAAGAAAGGACAGAAAAATACACAAAAATTAAAATGGAGATGCAGTATATAATTAGCTGTCTCTGCTTACGGTGATAATAGGAAACGGCAAACAAAGGGAGACTGCATTTTTCTCTGGATTCTGGAGTTATTGCAAATATATATATTTTAGATATTTTTTTTAGCCTTTGAACGATGCCCCTTTTACTAGTCGTTTAATCTAACTGTTAAAATGTTAATTGATGCTCAATGCCAGTAAATTATTGTGCTAAATGTTATGCAGCCTTGTGCCACCAGATGGTGCATCGTTGCCGAGAAAGCCCACAAATCTGTTAATCTCACCTGATGCTTATGTTAACACTATTAGAATGAGATTGCAGATACAAGCGGCAGAAATTAGCTTAGCGATAGTGTGAGTAGTTCAGTCATTCAGGAGCAGTACAGAATAGAGCCGCTACTTTTCCATATTGAAAGTAGACGGTTAGGCAGTTTTTATGCTCACCATGTTGCTTGTGTCACGGGTGTCTAGTGACAATTTTCACATCACATCCTGTGTCGCGAGACACAGTCTTTGTGCCACATCAGCAGGTCATGCACCTCTTAACCAGCCTCCTTCATAGTGGTTACTACCTTCCCAAACAATCCCGTAGCCTGTGACGGTTTGTACGTAAAATCCATAATAACCTGCTCATCCTAGTCAGGCAGGTTGGTGAAACTGAGCCACCGCGATCTCTCCCCTGTGACAACCAGGCTCATGATGCAGCCACAACCCTGCACTGCACCCCTAGAGAGCCGGAAAATAAGATCCGTGATGATACATACCTCCTCCCAAACCGTAGGACTCAGGGTACCCATCTCCTGAAACAGAGATCAGGGTGACCACATTCAGATAGCTTATTGAGTGAGCTGCTGATTTATAAACTTTCTGGTACATGATGGCTGTAAAATGCTCCATTTTACCTGAAGGGTTGGTCCCACTGACATGAGTTCAAGGGGGCTGAAAAGCCACCAACTGCTCCTCCACCACCAGGGGTTTGGTTAGCTCCAAAATTTCACTATCTGCAATCTCCAGGCCAGTGTAACCCTTGATGGGTACTCGGTGGCAAAAGGGTTTATTCCAGTAACGCCTCATCTCCTTCATAAACGCCGGGACAGTGGGCATGAGCTGCTTGATGGGTACCTGGTGAGCAGGTAATATTTTATCGTTGTAAAGATCCCTCTCCTTGCCCTTGTCATCCTGCACTGCATGCCATCTCATGGACAGCCTGCCTGGGCACGCTGAAATATCTCATGTAAATTGACCTTACGGGGAGATAGGGAGAACTGAATTTCCCCAACGATGGAGTTGCTAGTCCCCGACGACTTTGCAGGAGGGAGAATGGCATCTTCCTCATTTTCATCTCCCAGGATATTCATGTTAAAATCCTCATCCTCATCTTCTCCCCCAGCAAGAGGCAGCTGAGCTGGATTTGCTGCTGGGCTTTGTTGCAGTGACAGAAAGGAAGGGATCGGCTTTTGTGGCCCCTGCCACTCCCATATGCCACTCCCGGATTCTGCTCGGCATTACGTGGGAGTGCTCGCAGGAGTCGGGGTCTGCTAGCAACACCTCTGTGTGCTTGATGCCCATATAGGCAATCAGAGGGGATGGGGGTCTTTCCCCAAGATGGTCAACCGGAGCGTGTACTTTTTTCTTTTTTTCTTTTACTTGAGTAAAGAAGTTTAATCAGAGCTTCAACGTACAGGAATTGTTAAACAGGAAGAAACCTCCAGCAGAACTGGGCTCAGTGAGGGGCAGTCATCTGCCGTGACTGGTTGGGGGGGAAAAGAAGAGAAAAGGGATGAAGAAGGGAGGAGAGGAAGAGAAAAGGGAGAGCGATGGAGAGGTGGTAGGACAGAAAGGGAAGGAGGGGAGACGAGGTGAAGATTAAAATAGAAAAAAAATGGACGAAGATGAGGCTACTCCTCCTCAGGATTGAGTGAGGAAGCAGCCAAGTGTCTCTTCTGGAAAAAGCTGAAGTGGTTTTTCTTCTTTTTCAGGCACTGTATCTGTAGCTCTTTGTTCAGTACGATGAGGTTTTTCATGTGATTGATTTCTGCATTTTGTTCCTCAAATTTCTTGTATCTTTTGTCCAGTGCTACTAATTTTGCTTTTTTTTCTTCAAATGTTGTACATTTGTTGTATATGTCTTCTAAATCCCAATTTCTCCTCTGCATTTCATTGAACTCACATTGCATGCCTGAGCGTATATTTTTCCAGTTTTTACTTTTAGTTTTGTTATAGGCAAGGCAAGGCAAGGCAAATTTATTTGTATAGCACAATTCAACAACAAGGTGATTCAAAGTGCTTTACAGAGACATTAGAAACAAAAACAAATAAAAAGCATGATTTAAAATTGATTAAAACAAGCAAACAAACAAA
>NW_005187407.1:6478987-6482396 GCF_000239375.1 Pundamilia nyererei
GGGGTGCAGTAATGTCAACTGATACAAGATTGTCTCCCAGTGAACCATAAATTCATAATTTTCAAATATCATCTCTCGATCAACTATAAATCAATGACTGTTGAACAGATGTGCTGTACTACTATGAGAGAGGTGCAATGCAACAGTCCAACTGATAATAGCTTTAATTTCCCGGTCAACTATAAATCTGTGAATTTTTAACCTCTTTGTTGTTGCCTGGTCAATTATAAATAGCTCATCAATCAATTATATATAGTTATTATAATCTCATAGCTATGACACTGTAGGTTTCATCAACATTTATTTAGCACCGAGATTTCAATCTTGACCATAATAATAATTCGGATGAAAAATCAACATTAATTCAATGTAATCTTGTAATCCACAAATTACAATTCACATCTTAAATACTAACTTACAAGCTAAAGAGTTACTGAAATTCAAATCAGAGCAGTGGATTAGAATATGGCTTTAATTAACACTGAAGGCACTTACAATTACATAAAAAATGCAGAGTACCGTTGAGTTTAGTGTATTGCAGACTACCTGTTAATCTTTGAATCCAGGTGTTTGTTTCAATCCTGTTGCCACAGGTGTATAAAATAAAGTGGTTGGCCATGCAGTATGCCTTTACAAACCTTTGTGAAAGAACGTGTTGTTCTAAAGAGTTCACTGAATTCGAGCGTGAGACTGTAAAAAGACACCACTGTTGCAACAAGTCAGTTTGTGACTTGGATATTCCTCCTGGATAGTCCACGATCTGCTGCGAGCGGTACTATTGCAAAGCGGAAGTCTTTAGGAACCACAGCAGCTCAGCCATGAAGAGCAGATAACGTAAAGTTACAGTGCGGGGTCGGCGAGAGCTGAGGGGCACAGTGCGTAAAAGTCTCCAAAGCTCTGCTGACTCAATAACTGCAGAGCTCCAAACCTCCCCTGGCCAACCGTGAGCAGCCCGTGTAGGTGTAATAAGTAGGCGGGCCAGTATTTTTGGTCATATAGTGTATACATGCCTCTCATTTTAAAAACAGTGTAAAGCTGTGCTAAAAGTGCAAATCAGAACATCACTGTTGCAGTAGCATCAGGCTTCTTATTCTTACAAATTTGATCAGGTAATGTTTTTTAATGCTCATGTGTGTAAGGTAATTTTAGATATTTTATATTTTAGATATTCTACTGAGAAACTGAAATAACTGTTTTTAGTTCAAAAATATTGATAACTGCTATGAAATTTATTTATATTGGTCCCTAAGGTCCCACAGTGAGAAGACGATTGTGGGGGCATACAGAGTAACCACATTAGAAAAATAAAGGCCATCCTCTCTGTCTCTACTGTCTGGGCCATTCTGAAAATGGAAAGAGAAGTCAGGCAGTCAAGCAGCCAGAGAGAAGCAATTTCAAGTTTCTTAATAGACTTCCTCAATAGTTTTGGTCGCTATGGTGGCTCACTATCACACAACAAAGAACTGCCATATTGATGCTATTGTTTTATGTCTGCTGTGGTCAAAGCTTCTTTGTACCCCAGTGCTGTCATGAGGCTTTTGACCCATAATAATGGCTACAGCAGCTTATAACTCACATCAGAGCACTTCAATGATGAATGCTGTTTGCCCTCAAGTGAACCCTGATGTAGATTCCCTCAGTGGTCTAACGAGGATGGTGTTTATCATACTGCTGCACCACCACCATGCATTTCAAACACCCCTAAGTCAGCTATAGAATACAGACTCAGTGTTTATTTGAGGAGACAGGGTAGGGAGAAAAAAGGGGAGGAAAAAAAAGCAAGATATTGCTGAGTGTGCTAAAAAAGAAATCCCATCAACTATGAAGCTGTCAGGTGAATCTTTTATTCACAAAGTCACACACACAAATATACTCCAGACATTAAACGATGCCATTGTTCATTCTTTCTCTGGTTAGTGTGGTCATATTTACTTGAGACAGTTATATAACAAGGCAGTCAAAATGGATATCAGGCATGATTATTATACAGCAAAGTGTGAGACATGCGCTGTCAGGTAGGGAGATGGAAAAGAAGTTGCTGAATTGTTAAAAATCGGAGCTAAAACTCGTGTATTACCAGATAGATTTATCTTACAAATACTTCTGACACTTTTTAAAAGGATATTCTGTTTTGGTTCAATCCTCAAAGCATTGCTTTGGATTCTGAGAAAAGTCCTTTCCCTTTAGTCCTCCCTCCATTGTAGCTGAATGTGGCCTAATCTCTTCTCACTTGAAATTCTTAACATTGGTTATCATCCCAGAGTGGTTCTCTCTCTCTTTCTCTGCCTCTCTCTCTTCCTCTCCCTTTCTCTCTCCCTCCCTGTTGAGGTGAGCAAAGTGGCTTAGATGTGGTGACAGGGAACGATTCCTCAGCGCAGCTGTGCAGATGCAGGGACAGCTCAAAGAAGCTTATGCGCATTTAAGGATGGAAAAATACTTTTACAGCAGGACAGAACGCCTGTGAGCTGAGCATTTGTTGATATCAACATAAGTACCGCAGTGGTAATCCATAAGCAAAACATTTGTTTTTCTATAACAAAACACGCAATAAACATGGCACGATGCAAGCTGCGTGACCGGTACACCAGTGGCTATCAAACCTGAAGCATGTTCCATTTGCAGATTGCATGATAAAAATGAAACTGATGACACTGCATTAGTTACGGATGAGTTATTGTTTAAGTGTTTTATCAGGGCTGTCCAGCTCCCCCCCACCTGCTATAGCTCTCACTCACTTTTGATAAACACTTTTAGAGGACGTACATGTGCTACTACACCATTACTCAATCCCCTCAGGCATAACGTGTGTGCCAGGCCTCCTGGCCCCCCAAAGTTGCTCATAATCTTTCACCACAGCAAAAACAAAATGTGACTGGATGACTTATTTTCAGAACTTCAGTACGTAACCAGTTGTTGTACTGTACTGTAACATTTTACTTTAGAAGTTTTTCATTTTGTGAATGTGCTGTTGACACACACACACACACATATATATATATATATGTATATACATGTATATATTGCTGTCATATTCTTATGGGATCAACAAAGAATGTTTTTTCCAGTTAATTTATCACTCCTGGAGGTTGTATGGATGCCTTGTAAATCATATTTTCCATTCAGGTGATGGATTGGCACTAGGGCCCCCACAGTAAAAATGTGGTACTCTGGGACTCGTTGTGTGTCAGAAGATGTGATTTTTACCAATTTAAGTGAAAAATGACCTGCTAAACCTTCTGCTCTCCAAACAGCATAACATGACCAAATTTTTCACAATTGCAAATAAACAGGAGACAAAGCAGCTACAACAACTCTATCTATCTATCTATCTATCTATCTATCTATCTATCTATCTATCTATCTATCTATCTATCTATCTATCTATCTATCTATCTATCTATCTATCTAT
>NW_005187407.1:6482416-6503000 GCF_000239375.1 Pundamilia nyererei
TCTATCTATCTATCTATCTATCTATCTATCTATCTATCTATCTATCTATCTATCTATCTATCTATCTATCTATCTATCTATCTATCTACCTACCTACCTACCTACCTACCTACCTACCTACCTACCTACCTACCTACCTACCTACCTACCTACCTACCTACCTACCTACCTAAAAAAATATGCCATTATTTATTTGGCAAATAACAAACTGAATTCACATTTCTACACCCAAATTTGGACACTGGACTTCAAAAATGAACCAAAAAACATTTTTTTCTGTTTATGAATGCAAGTAAATAACGGCAATTGGTCATATTATTTAAAAAATGTCATATGCTTTACTGCTTCTTTTGTAGCAAGCAAAAAAAAATCTGAAAACATTAAAGATATCATTTTTCATGAAAAAGCTTGTACTGGTGGGTTAAACATTTGGTAATTACCAGTATTGTTAATTTTCAGGCAGCTGTGGCATACATCTTGTCATTAGTTCTCAGCATTACTGTCTGTTTCCATACTTCCAAGCTAAAATGAACAATCATGTAAAACACCAGTGTGACTACTTGAAAATGATTATGGTTTGCCCTCAAGTCTGCTTCTTTCCCAAATAATAAATATGTGTAAATCTTTCCCAGTTAATTAAGATATGTTACGATATGGTGACACCCATTATTTGTCACACTCTGTACAGGTGGGATTAGCTTTTAATATAAAAATGTAAAAGCTGAATTCCACTCTTTTGCAATATATGTTTTCAATGAATAAAGTCTGATTTAAATCATCTCAAATTCATACAGATCAAAAGTAGCAGGGGCTCACAGATAGTTCATTCTGTTTGGAGTGAAAATAAATGGAGCAAAACTTAAAAAAATTATTGGAAAGCATGTTATTTTAACATATTTACAATGCAATCTTTGTTTAAATAATAGCTTGATGGTGATGCCCATTATGTTATAGCAGATTCAGCAAATCCCTCAGTATGTCTCAGGATGTTTACCAGTAATCAACCATTGCATTTATACAATCATGTGTTCCTCTGTTGCCCAGATTTTTTAGTCAGCACACACAGTTACTCTGCACATCCACAGACACAGCCAATTGTCAGTGTCTGAAGCAGGTAAGAGCACTGAAGAAATTAATTTAATATTACTATAGTAATGTTAACGGCACCTGGAAACAGCCCAATATAACTGCAGGTCTTTTTGAGCTGGCCACTGAGCAGCTTGACTTCAGAATATGAGGTTAAGTGTGCTGCTCAAGGGCATCTCTGGGATAAGTTGGGAAGTCAAGGGAGTGTTTGACTTGTTTTTTTTCTAAGATACGATTTTCAGAGCTGATCATGAATTGAAAAACAACCATTTGGCCACATGGATTTATCGCTACTAAGTTAACAAAAAAGAAATGTGTTGTTTGACATAATGTACAGTGGCAGAGTATCATTGTTAATGTTGCTATAAGTAATCCTGCAGCATTCGGTGGTGATAGAAATTCTTTTCCTATATTTTGAAATGTAGCCACTCACAGAACAGCACTTGACATCTTAAATGTTAAACATGAAACGGCGCCAATTTCATGAAAGCGGTATAAAACCAGCCTCTACTTTATCCAGTCGTTTCTCTTGAAAAGAGAAAAGCTCAAATGCAGCAAGCATTAATGTCATTCTGAAGTGTCACTGATGTTTTTAGAAATGGCTTTTTTAATATGATGCTATATATATTTTTTTTTTTTGTAATATCATGCTGGTTTGTTCAGTTTCTGCACAGCCCAACTGGCTGGAGAGTGACTGGAAGCAAGTACGAGTTAATATTTCTTAATTTATCACCTGAATGCAGTGGCTGTATTTAGCTAAATTTGTATTTCTTTAATTTTTTCATTGTATTTCAGTGCATCACATTACTTGACCTAGATGTCATCTAAAATGTTTTTTTTATTTTTTTTTTATTACACGAACCATGTAACACCTCAGACTTCATAGCCAAAGTTTTCTTGCAATGTCTCTATTTGGGTTATTTAAATGCATCAAAGCCTTATCCACTTATACACAAATGTTTTGGAAAACGTAACCTTTTCTGTGCTTTTGTATGTAAACAATGTTTTAGGTCGCTGAAAATGGAGCTTTTGAGAAACTCCTTCCATGTTGAAGATTTTCAGAAACTTTACATGTGGACAACGGAAATGAAGAATTCGACTTGGAACATCAAAGAAATCTTCTTCACAGGGTCTCACAATAATTGGTTTTCTTTGTTTTTTCATATTCATTTGGATGAAGACCATTTTCAAAATCAAAGAAGAAAACCCCCCTTTTTAAATATATTTTTTAAATAACTTTGCATATTAAAATTAACAAGATCGTGGTAATGCTGTGGTGGTCTTATCAAGTTCTCCCCTATTTATTAGGCTTGTCTTGTTGAGTCTACTTAAATGGCATAAATCCTGGAGGTACGTGGAATTTATTTGTGATTTTTGACACTGAAAGAGGCTAAAGTTTCCAGTTATTATCCAAAAACTGAAAAGAAATGATATAACCTCATTCTATCACATAGCCCACAAACTATTTCTGTGCAATCGTTTTCCCCCATCACAGACAGATAGTGAATAATAACTCCACAAAATAGAGGGGAAAATGAAATTCCTATTAGCTCTAATTACTTCTCCCATTTATCCTTGGGAATGACATAAAGATTAATGAAGCTCTCCACTATTTTAAGCAGGGTTATTTAAATGAGTGATTTTACTCTCCTTATATCATTGCATTAATCTTAGCATAAGACAAGTATGTTTCACTTTTCTTTTTTTGCCATGCTCTTTAAAAATCATCCATAGGAATCTGACTTGAGCTGTAAATTGTTAATGGTAAAATCCAAATGTCTCTACTAAATTGAATTAATATAATATCTTTAGTCTGTGCTATTGTGATCAGAAGTACTTTGAATCAGCCAGCTCATGTCATGGAAAGCAAACTGTAGAAAATGTGCACTTTTTAAAATGTGTAGACATTATGGCTTAGGGTATAATGTACCGCTAAATTCCCATTATACATTCTCTGCAATAATGAAGTTGGGTGAAAACAAAAAAGTTAAATTAAAGCTAACACAAAGCAGTCATTTATGAGTTAGAGTGCAGAAATGGGCTTAGCTGCGTACTGTGGTAAACTCATTTAAGAGCGATACAAACAAATACCTTAGTGAAAGTCCATTAGAAGAAGTTGTCTTCTTGTTTATTGTCACAATGTCGCTATGTCTCTATTATCTTCTGAGGCCTATTGTCTTTCTTTCTGTTCTCTACCCCTGACTTTCATGCTTTTTCTCTTATTCTGTGCCTTCTTGATGGGAGCATTCACAAAGAGAACAATCTTTATGCTGTGTGTGGTAATGGAGCAAAGTGGAGTGGAGCAGAGATGACAGGAGAAAGTGCCAACTGTGCCCTCCTACACGATAATATTGTCATGTCAGATTACCCATCAGCCTGTTGGCACTGCTGTGCATCTCCTTGAACCCACAACCCTGCTGAAGAGCAGCCAACTGCTAATGGCATTTTTCAGCACGGAGCTGTTGTCTGGATATAGTGCAGTGTGATCATATCACTCAAAACGCCAGGCTACTGAAGCCCTCATTCTGACGTTTGTTTATCATTTTACTTTATTGTGATATATGGACCATGTCATCATTCTTACCAACTTCTTTCTTGCTTTCTCTTTTTTTTTGCTGAAGATGTAATCAGTTTTGGTGATGTCACTATACAATGCCCGTGAGCAGGTTTAGTGCCTTACTTGAGGGCCACGACTCAGATACTATACAGACAAACATCCTTGCTGCAGTTGGAATTCACAATATTAAATATTAAGCTGCCACTCAAAAATACATGCAATACATGTACAAGGTTTCTGTGATAGACTGGTGACCTGTCTGAGATGTAACCTGCCTCATGCCTTATGAAAGCTACATGGGCCCTGCTGCCACCCTTCATTGGATAACTGGTAAAGAAAATGAATAAATGGATACAGTGTGTTGATTCTGGTCAGTTTATCTGACGGCATTAAAAATGCAAGAATTTACAGTATACTAACCATAGCTATTCAGTTGGAGACCATTCAAAATGGGATGCATTTGGAGCACTTTGAGTTGTCAAATTAAGTAGAAAGATGCTACATAAGTTCCAGTCCTTATCTTAAAAAACAACAACTTCCTGATCAGAGCATAGCCATTTCAAAATAAAACTACATAATGTAATTTATTCTATGATTTAAAACTTCATGTTGTGATGAGAGTATATTCTTTAGTTGATACAGCCTATACAATGACTATGTTAAAGTTTATATTTAAACATTTTTTTCCCTGTATAAATGGCAAAGCAACTTTTTTTCTTGCTTTTGTACAAAAGTATAGTCGCACAAGGCTAATGCAGGTGTATAAAGTCTATGTATTAAAACATTTCACATGATGCACTCCATGTGGGCTGGTGCACATGGGCCATTAAGCTTCCTCACTGCAGTCTTCTGTAAGTGAAGGATGACAACAAAAATATAAAGGCAGCTGATGTATGACAGAAAGAGAAGAGATATAACAATAGAGACCACCGAAGGAATGCATGTCATGGTAAGTTAAATCCATGCCATTTATAAGGAATGTGATTTGGAATGCAGCAATAAATAGAGTGATTGTGTTGTGACCTCTGGATGTGTCCCAGTGATTTTGAGGTTTTGAAGTTTAGTTTCTTTTTTTTTTTTAGCTACTGGTTTGTGTCTTATGGTTTCTTTGTTTTCTACATTGTTTAGTGTAGCTTTTGTTTTCTATCTGTCTTAGTATTTCATGTTTTTGTTCTTTTCAGTTTCCGTTAGTGATCAGAGTTTATCAGTTCACTGCATGTTTCCTTTGTTTCTTTGTCCTGTTAATTCATCAATGTCTCTGCTTTAGCCTTTTTAGTTACTGTTTTTCACTGCCTGTTTTATTTTGTTAGTTAAATGTCTTTTGTTTGTTTTTACTTCCTGCCTCTTGTGCTGTTGTCTTGATTATCCTCACCTGTATCTCGTTGTGCTTGTGTTTCCACTTCCCCTAAAGTGAAAACACGAACTTTTTCTGTACATATAATTTCAGTCTTTCCTCTTCACTTTGTCATGTCGTGCTGTGTCCTTGCCTTTCTGGCCTACAGGTATTCTTTGTTTTACATGGTCTAATAGCTGTAAATACAGCAGTATAAAAGAGACTTAGCAGCAGATTACATTCAAGTATAACAACATATACATTTTCTCCATCACCAAATGAATACATACAAATTCTCAAGACAACATAGCACTTTATTTAGTAGTTTTGTAAGGAATAGCTTAACACATTTCAATTCAATTTAATTTCAAATTATATAGCATAAACTCAGAACAGTTACCTCAAGACGCTTTATATTGTAAGATAAAGGCCCTGCAATATTGGAAAGCAAACCCACAGCCCCCTGTGAGCAAGCATTTGGGAACACTGTTAAGGAAAAACTCCCTTTTAACCTGAAGAAACATTCAGCAGAACTAAGCTCAGGGAGGGGCAGCCAGCCAGTGCAGTCGGTTGGGAGTGAGGGGAAATTTCACATATAAAACACATTCCCCCTGTAGAGCATCTAAAATCCACTTAGAACATGCTGTAAATACAATAATCAGCAAAAACCTGGCACCTCTAGCCAGTTTTAAACAGAAAGTCAGAATATCACCCTCTCCCGACCTGGTTATGTGTGCAGCATAAAGTATCATGGTGACTGAGCCAGATAAAAAGAGAGACATTTTCATGACACGGGAAAGTCTGATTTTAAGATCGCAAACCCATTAATCTGGCTTCGTTATACACCCCACTGGTTTGCCCACTCTGATTTGGATTCCTGTTTATTTTCGCTGTTGGACTTTGATCAGACAAAATAAAGACTTGCCGTTTGTTCAAGTCTGTTCCATGTGTCCTACATTTGGGTCCTCCCACTTCACTACGCATGATTGACTGTATGTAGTATATGTCTGTGTCTCCTAACTCTGATATCAAGCACTGTGTGTGCTCGAGAAAAATATGTACCTTGTTCCAGCTGTATTTTCATAATCCAGACATTATTAATGTTTTATGCACTATATAGGTCATGACAGAATCATCGTGTAAACATTGTACACCCAATTTGTGGTTAGTCAGGAGATATTAAAACACAACATACACATATTTAAAAAAAGAAAACACACACACACACACACACTGTATATCCTGAACAATCCCTGCCTGCCAATATATGTTTACCTTACAGAGGAAATTTATTTTTTACCTTATCAAGTTTGTACATTCTCAGTAAACTTACAGACTTTTATTTTCAATCTACAGCAGAAAATGTTTTTTTTTCTTCTCTCAGATATACATAGAGAATCGCTTCAAGCCTTTGAGCATATTTAGAAGGTGCAAAGAAAAACCATAATGTGAGATTTGTCTAAATAATTACAGCTGGAGATGGCATCAGTGAAACAGTGTCCCAGAGGGACAGATGGATTGTGGCTTCGAATGAACAAAGCCCATTTAGGACAAACAGATTATGGGGTTTACTGTAATCTGCACATAATGCATTTTACTCTCTTCTTTATTCCCTGCATAATCCACTACAATCCCATTTAATTTCATTGGCTTACAGATTATTCTGTCTTTAGAAATGTAATTGTCTGGCTCTAATGCTGAGAATACATTACATGTATTATTATATGAAGGAACAAAGCAAAAGAAAGATGACTGCACGTCTGCATTTTATCTCGCATTAATGTTACGTGTGTGCATGTTGGCATGCTAAAAATTTCAATAAATATTAAGGTGAAAGAAGAAAATATTGCAGAGCCCAGAGCTATTCGTCTTACTTTGCAAAGAAAGAAATAACTTTGTAAATCTACTATAATCAGAGAGAAGTGCAGAATGTGGACTGATTAAACCGTATAAATTAATTTCATGAGGCATTCAGTGAGATGAGATCATTAACCATTACAAAGCTTTGATTTACTCTCGATGCTGTACGCTGAAGACTTGTTTTCCTCATCACTTCATCAGGTTTTGATGGTGTCCAGCCCACTGCCCTGCAAAAATGGCAGTATTATTGCGTTATTTCCTCTTCTCCACCTCCTGATGAACCCAGTTTATATAGCTTTTTCCCCACTGTCAGCGCAGTTAGCATTTCATTTCAAAGAACACACCTTGCAAGCTTTTCTACAAATGGCATTTTATGTCAATTAAATGACATTTTTACCTTAATATCTTTGTTCATCAAATCATTAAGCACATTGAGAATGTTACAGCTCTAATGCAACATTAATCAGGAAACTTTACTGACTCATAAGATTTATGTGTTATCCCCTGCTGAAGCTGTGACTGATGAAAATAAGTAAATTCACACATGAATATTGATTTCTGATAATATTTTAATTTACCTAAAGATCTAAATGTATTTATTGATTTGTTAAATACTCAAAATAATATAACAACATGAAAAGACAAAGTGAAAATTAGTAGGCCAAGTGTCTCAATCTATTAATAACACAATATATGAGTGACTGTACAAACTAAGAAAATAAAATAATGGTTGTGTAATATAGCCTGTGGTCATTATGTCTATTTATGTGTTATTATGCAACTAAAGCTGAAAAAGCTGAATATTAACATGTGATTTAATGGTTACCACACTACCTCTTACTATAATTTGTGAGTTAAAGGTTGTATCGTACATACAGTTATGGTAATTATGTATGCCAACAGTAGTTATCACTACTGAAAACACTGAGAGAATTTGAAATAATTTTGACTTTTTAGTGCAGGTCACGCTTACTAAAAGTGGAATAAATGGCTGTGATTGAGTTCAGTACACAAAACTGAGGAAAGCTAATGAGTATCAAATGATTTACTTGTGCAACACTGTGTGACAGCTCACCTTTCTGAGGTGTACCAAAGTGCATTACGCAGTTCACTGTTCTCAGATTTACTGACTGATCTAATGGTTTGAATCATTAATGGTGCTACTGCTGTTTGCACCTGCAAATGTGCAGCTGGGGGAGTGAGAGAGCTGCTCACCTAAAGCTGTGCATGCAGGTATTTAATAGAGTCAGGCAACAAAGAGAACTTCAGACATTCAGACCCTCAGGTTTACATTCACTATTGGTATAGCCTTTTTAATAACTAAATATGGACGCGGCTGTGTATGCAGTTGCCACTGGTAGACTTAAGCATGCAAACTGTGTCTTCTTTACTCACTGTAGAGGAAAAACCTGAAGTCATAGCTAAAAGAGCACCAATATCAAAATGTCTGGATGTGTTACCACTGCGAGATCCTGATTTCAATGCATTTTGTCAAAGATTTAATTTTTATTTATTTTTGTACAATTTTTTGTTTCAGTTAGTTTCCAGAGCAGTTTTAATCATTTCTGTTTGCTTTTCACTGTTTGAAAATATTCAGTAGATAGTTTGGTTTTATTAGTTTCATTGTTAGTTTTAGTTTTTTTGTAATTGTTAGAATATGAAGCGTATTTGTCAGGGGCAGGATTTCAGAAGATCAGAATAAATATCACCGGGGATTAAAGTGAACCAGAATGTTCTGGAATGGGATTCCAGCATGTTCAGTTTATAAGTGATTAAATATTATAGGTCAGTTAATGAGTTTGTCATGTGCTGCAGCCTGGTGTTGCTTCCAGAGGAGACGTTTGCACAGTAATTCAATAAAAAAATAATGACATCCCAAGGCCTGTGTACACTCTCAATACATCCCTTTTTACTTTTCACCCTTGTCCCATGCCTCCATGGTAACAATGTAAATTGAAAGTGCATTCGTGATATAGCCTGGTCAGTATCTAGGTAGCGCCAAAGAAGACGAGTGAAATAAAGGGAGAAACTTTTCTGAAGAGGGGAGTAATTTCAAAAGAAACTTTTCAAACAGCTCAACAAATATTACTGAAGACACAGCTGTGCAATTTGTCCCAAAACGTGTTAGCCAGCTAAAGGTAAAGTTGCTGTATTTCCCAGGTAGGGAGAGAGGAAAAACAATAAAGCAAATGTGCAACACTCAGAATTGAGAATGATGTAACAAAGGAGAGAAAAATGAAGACAATTCAAAAACATCTGTGAGTTAACTATAATAATCTTGTCTCTAATATTATCAGCTGTATAATGTTTATATTGTGTTTGCATGAAACATCAGCAACCTGGATACTTATGCATGATTCTTAACAGCATGAGCAAATAAATCTTACAATAACAAGTTCAATATATTTACTCTGATGTGTCGTGATAATGTATAATACAAAACAAGTAAGTGAAGTTGTTGTTCTGGTACTTAGTGTTGCTACATTGTGGAGAGTGCCTATGTAAATTACTCAGCCTGAGCTTCATTACTGAGTGGCATTAATCATCAAGAAAACCATATGTGACAAACAGCGAAAATAGTTAATGATGCTCAAGTTGTTTTTGACCTTATTTTTACTCCATTAAATGCCTGGGTCATTTATCAAATCCAAATTATGATACTAAAACAAAAACAGATCTTGGAAATGTCACCGCTGCATCTATTCATTTCTCAGGTGTGAAGTGATTCATATTCCATTAAACAAATATGTAAAGAGTGTCTATCCCTCTAAAAATAAATTATCCTGACCTTCATAAAAATGAGATTTTAAATGCAAATCACCTCCAGAGAAGAAGGAAAGCCTCGTCAATACCATGGGCATGAAGCCTACCCATATGGAAAAGAAATAGTAAAAACATACATGATTTACTCATGAAAGTGGCCACTTTCTCATTACTTTCATATATTTTTTTAGTAAGTATACAAAACACACAAGTTTCATTATATAATTTTCAAGGGATCTTATATGTGTTTTCACTCTTGCATGCTTTTCATACAAGTTTCATACCAGACAGATAAAAACTTTATAAGATTTACATATATCTTTTCCATATGGGTATGGTATCGATGATGAATGTGGTAGCCTGGAATCCATAGGTCTATATAGATGGTCTATATCTGAAGCATATCAATGACACTTTTTTACTGTTATTATATGCAGTAGAAATATGTGTCATTTGAAGATAAGACACGTGTAAATGTGAAAAAATATAGTTTTATTGGCTCCTTCTCAACCCCCCCCTCCCCCCAACTCTCAGATGGGTGTAGGTCACATGGAAGACTATTATTTATGAACACTTATAATTCCTTGATAACCTTTATTACACAGTATAATCAAGCTTTCTACTAACTAAAACTCACCGCTCAGACTGGCGTTTTGAAACCTGACAACAAAAGATATTGCAGCTTATAACAAGTAGAGAGATCGACTTATCTGTCACTACGGTGACTACAAATTCTTTGTCTCTCTCTCTCTCACACACACACACACAGACACACACAGACGCACACACACACACACTCAGTCCATTTTCATAAGGGACCTGCTGGCCTGAGCGACAAAGGACAAAGACAAATAAAGCATCTGTCAGTCAAAGAACAAATGCTGAGCACCCTTTCATAAACTAATATAAAATAAAGCATGTACTTTACCAGATCCTTTAGACAGAGACACGGTGGACAGGAGGACAGCTTGACATTGAGCAAAAGTGCTGTTGAACTTTTTTTTTTAAATACAATTGCTCCCAGCATTGTCCTCGCTGGAAGTTGTTTTTCTTATGCTGTTGTCAAGGTATGTATGGAGTTAACCTTGGCAACAGTTTCTTACTCACGTACAGATAAATTATTTAGTTCCACAAATGTAGTTTTAATGGCATTCACTCAGTTAAAATGGTGCCTTAACAAGTCTTGTAACAGCTTAAACTTGTAATGGGAAAAGTTTTTACTCTGTTGATGAGCACTGACACACACTCACTCACGCCTCAGCAGCTTAAAGCTGTTTCCAAATACAAAGGTTAGATACAACAGATGTAGGATGAGCAGAAGACCAACATCCACACTGACATGGTAGATCAGGGCTCTAACATGAATAGATGGAAACTGCTATTAAGTTTGAAAAGGGCATGGCACTGACCACTGCCATACACACCTGAATGTGAATCCCTCATTAAGAGAGATGTGGCAGATGTTAACACTGATCTACTCACTATTCTGCCAGTATCATAGAAGCCACTGCAACAGTAATCCTGAAGACCCTTGGTATTAGGTTAATAATGCAACATGTAGCCAGTGCAATGAGAAGGTTGAAAGTCAAGGTCCAAGAACCCCAGAAGGAGGAAGCTAAGCAAGCAAAGACTTCCAGCTCTGACAGCTAAGCGGCTACGAGAAACAATACCCAAGAGAACAAATGTCTTGTTCTCCGAAGACCCATCAGGGTCGGTAAAGGAATATACCCTGGATGGACCAGTCCCATCCAGTGCTGACGATAAACAATACTTGAAATCTGGGAGAAAGAGAAATCACAACATACAACAGATCAAAAAACAATTAATATTACAAAGGCAAACGTCCATCAACCAGGCTTGACACAATCCATGCCACCCATGTAGTGGAAGTAGCTAACAGCACGAATGTGTGAAGTGCAAATCATGGGTACTTACCTAGAGTGGTTGACACAGGATAGGACACCCACACAAGTACAACACCTTAGAACTACTGAATGATAACCCGTCTCTCCCCAACATGACAGCTTTTCAGCTTTCTCCAGTTTGGATCAAAATTATTTGGACAATGAAACAATTTTTATGTTTTTGCTGTTGGACACCACTTCTGTGGATTTCCAATCAAACAATAAAAAAGAAAGCTGTGACTGAAGTATATCCACTGTCAGCTTTTATTCATGATTTTGTAAGTATTACACAAACTTTTTTTATCGATTGATTGAAATTGAAAATTGATTGAACATGGTCATAGACTGTCTACAAACTAATCTGACAAATGACTAACAAGCAACTCAGAGGCCTAGTGAGGCTTTTTTCTTCATTATTTCATGATGAAAAGTCCAGAGTTTGCACCATATGTTACACTTGCGTTTGGAAGCTTTTGACTGGGACTCTCAGATCCCAAGAGGCAGTGAAGTAAAGCAAAGTAGGCTACCATCAACCAGAAAAAAATAAAAATAAAAATAAACCTATCAAAGAGATGGCAGGAACTTCAGGAGTAACAAATCAACAGTCTGGTTTATTCACAGAATGAACTGGCCAGTTGAGCGACTCCTGAAAAATACACAGAAGACAACTAAAGTGGATAATCACAGAATTATTTCCTTTATTAAATTGCCCTTTAAGAACATCTACCCATGTTAAGAAAACTCATGAGGAGGTAGGCATCAATGTCCAAGTGTCCAAGAGGCAAGTAAAGATACATATGCTTAAATGTAAATACAAACCATTGGTCACAATGAAGAGCAAGAAGACCAGAACAGAAAAGTTTTGACAGATGAAACCAAGAGTAACTTGGTACTCGTATCAGAATGATGGAATGAGAAAATTATGAAGAAGCACTAAATCACACCATAACATCTTTTAAACATGATGGAGGCAAGTTACATATGGGCATATATGGCTGCCAGTGAAACTGGGTGATATGACCTGCTGACAGAAGTAGCAAGAAAATAATTCTAAAGTGTGCAAGATGATATTCTCTGTACCAGTTCAGCTAAATGCTATAAAAATTGATTGAACATAACCTAAAAATCCAAATGGTTAATGATGCAAAACACCATGCAAAGTAAGAGTTCCTCAAGGCAAAAATATGCAGTAATATTCAATGGCCAAGTGAGTGACCTGATTTCAGTAAAAAAAAACAAACATGCTTTTCAGTCACTGAAGATAAAACTGAATGCAGAGAGACCCACGAACAAACAGCAATGAAAGGTGTCTGCAATAAACAACTTGCAGAGCATCTGAAGGGAGGGAAGAGCATTTGGTGACATCCATGGGTTCTGGACTTCAGGCAGTGATTAAATACAAATGAGTTCATCCTAGTAATAAAAAACAAGCCTTAAATGTGAAATTATGTTAGTTTATCCAACTATATATGAGCTTCTAAAAATAGGAGACAATATGTATGAAATGGTCAAAGGAGCTTGCAAATGACGATGACCTGGATGACTGAGAACCTTCACAGACATATATATGAAATGGCTATAATTTTCATAAAGTTAGTGCAATACGTTTTTGTTAAAATACTTGAATTCATTCACTAGGCTACTTTAGGTGTAGCAGGTATGTGGTATCGGCATGGGTACCTATACATTTATGTTGTAGTATTAGTCTTTGTCTTGGCTTGGGTATGGATGTGAAAAAACATCTAGTTTTACTATCTCCAGTGTTAATTTAACACTGGAGATTTTGCTGTGTACAGTAGCAGAGTTGCAATATTATTTCAATGACGTGTACGCATCAGGCCTGAACAATTTTGCTGAAAATACGAGGGATTTAGTCAAAAGATATTTAACTGACGTCTTTTAGCTCTAATGAAAGATTAGATCTCCTTCTGATGGTACACCTTTGTATTTTATAACGTCTGTTCTGGCTGAGTGGATGTAGCACAGTTGGTTTCCCTCCAACCGATTACACCAGTCACTTGAATGAACAGGGTGAACAGTGACAACCTGTAATTATCAATCTAAGTATTTTCACCAAAGATTAATTCTTTCTGCACCACTACATCCAATCCAAATGGACTCTGTCAAATCAGCAGGAGAGAGATAGAGAGGGGAGACATTTCAATACAGACAAGTAACCCTCCCAACCCCAACCAGTGATTGTCATTTAAGACCCATTGAAGTTTTTACACAACCTACTGTTTCTATCCGATTACATTTCCTCAGTTAAATGCATTTTCCATTCACTGACTAACTGAAAGTAAAACCTTAATTAGGTGTTTTTAAATATAATGGTCAGAAGTGGATTTATGGGTCAACTGACAATCACACATTATTGATCAGTACACTAATAAGATGCTTCAAGCTATAAATTGTATCAAGAGAAAAGTAGAAGCAGTATGTTCCTTATTAAACAGTAAGCAGTCAATACGCTAATTTATAACTCCCAGGTTATATTCTAATTAGAAATGTCTATATAAAAATCATACTGCACTTAGACAGTATTACACCTACAAACAAATGAATGTATACATTTAATTTTAAAATATACTTGTTTTTTTTTGCCACCCCCTTTTTAACTGCTACAAAGGTACCTATACATTAAAAAATACTTACAGCATAAGTGTTTTTTTCTTATATTTAGAAAAAAATGTGTTCATTTAGGTCAGGCACAGGACCAGCAGCACAGCTGGCTCTACTTTTACTTTTTTTAAATACTGTTCGATTTGCTTTCACCTTCAATTCTGTTTATTGTTTAATCATTCATGAATAGTACATCATTTATTATCACTTGTTTATGCATGAGTTGTTGCCTTAGGGTTTACATTGTTTTCCCTTGAGGACTGAGACAAAACATAGCTTGAAGGTTTCTGTTGTAAAATGCTCAGTGCCACTGCTTCAAGTCAGGAATCTGCCCTTGCAAGCTGGAGAATAAATTATTACTCTTCTGGAAGTCTTGGTCTCTTTTCCTTCTGCTCTGAATATGAAAATTAGTAACATATATACAGTAGGTTAGAAATGTTCACTCTAACTGACAACTTGTTTTTTCAGTTTGTCATATTGTTATAGTTTTTGTTCACAGGATTCATTTAAGAGTATTTACTTAACTTCCTTTTTTTCCAATGCTGAACAGTGGGGTCATAACTCTCCACATGGTCTGAGCCAACTAAATTAATTGTGAAAGTGTAAGCTCATCCCCTCGTGGGAAATCAGATACTGTATTGATCTGATAGCACTGGACTTTTCTGACTTTTGACCTTGAAAGTTGTAGGGGGTGATACATTGCTGTGTATGATCTAACTTACAATTTAACACAGGTCTGTCAATAAATCAAACCAGAATGAGCTTGAACAGCAGGGAGTTGTCTTCAGCCCTGAAATTTAGCATCAAATGTCATTATGTCATAGCGTAGCGCACTGCAGCACTCGTCCCCGCTGAAACCATTTGGCCTTTGTTTAGATAGCATACTATAAACCAGTTTTTTTGTATTAGAAATGGCACACTGAGATCTCTAGGTTCTGTTGAGGACATATGTAATTCCACAGCAAATGAATCCTGAGACTCTGGACTTCATATACCTATTTCTTTAAGCCAAAATAGATGAAGCAGATAATCAAACATAATCAACATCAATTTACTGAAGAACCGGTCACAACTTGTTGTTCCTAAGGAGAATAGTGAAATGATGCATCAGCACTCTGATGTCTAATCTAAAGGAAATTCAACAACTTTTAATCCTCAAGGAAGCTCAATTCAAGAACAAAATGTACTAATGTAGCACTGAATAAATATAGTTATCACATTTGTCTTAGCCTCTATATGATTATGAAGATGGAGACGTGCAAATATAAGCTGCATAGACAGCGAATATGAAAAGGGAGTGCATTTAAACAGCAACAATGTGAACTGATCCAGCTTATTAAATTATAGAGTTTAAAATATAAGAGACATGCTGAATAGGCATTGAAAGTTTGGATCAATAATGTGCACATAAAAATATATTTAAATTTAAAAAAAAAACTTAATCTAAGCGTGTTTACTTGTTAAGCTTTTCGGTCATATTTTTTTTTTACAGATTATATCTTTCCAGCCATCTCTCCAACCACCCATCCATCTTTCCTCTCTGCTTATTCCTGTTGACTTGAGGGGTGATGGACCATGAATCAGCATGAACTGTGTGAAATGCAGAAAAAAAATACAGTGTGTTACAGCTCATACACATAGCTCATTTACACCTTAGTGCTATTTTTGAGTCATTTCGTCAACTGACATGAAATGTTTGGACTGAAACCTGGAGCACAGCACAGGGTGGCAAATGAATAATTATTATCCCATAATTTAATAAATGTATGATGTATGATTGTTAAATAGGGCTAGTGAAAGGTTTAGTGAATTTAAGCATATTTTAAAGTTAATGCTTTTTACTTTTTTTAAAACTCTAAAAACATGTCCTATAACATACCTAGTAAGTCATTTGTTTTAGTGCCAAAAGACAAAAATTAACTTGAAATACCCACTGAAATACTCAATATCCACCCAGAGGAAAACTCAGTGCCAAGACCTGAACAGTTTGATTTAAAAAAAAAATTTAATTAAATGTAGCAACAAACTCTGATTGTGTCACAGAACATACAACTCAGTAAATAAGGCTGTTGCTTCAATCTCAGTGAGTCTTTTGTGTCTAACATTAGTCTTCTCTATTGTAGATACTTTTCTGGCTTGTTAGTTTGTTACAACATAAAACCTTCTAATCTTTTAAGGCTCTGTTTGTGAGCACAACCTGATAGTGCTCCTCTTCCTAATATTTAACATTTGGTGGTGGAACTTCTCACAGGAAATTTTACAAAGACCTATAAATGCTGTCCATTGCCATTCTCGGTGCATACACTGGTGTCCAGGAGTACAGAATATCACAATAATGTATATATAAAAAAAGAAAATGAAGAAAAATGCTGCCAGAAAAACAATTTATCATGTAAATAGTAAGCATTGGGAAGTATCCATCTCCTCCCATCTGTATTTGTTAAAAGTTCCGTGGCAGCACTGTACCTAAAGCAGTGATCGATCTGCCCAGGGCTGCTTGGGCATGCTACAGCAGGCAGCTCAGGGGTGTCAGTCATTCCTCAAGTCAGAGCTCAGGGTCCTGCACTCAGCTGTCAGGCCAACCCACTGTCCTGTGCTGGTTGCAGTATTTGAAATATTAAGCAGGAGCTCGGAAAGAGCAGAGTCAGGGTTTCACCTTTATGCACCTCACACGCACTGAGTGTTATGGACCTGTGCCACTCATCTGACATCTAATGGTCTGAACCCTCTTGACAATTTAAGGCCAGTAAATCATAATTTTTGCCCAAACTGTAACCTGCAAATGCATCAAAGAACCTCAAAATATCCCTAAATTTAGCATCACTGTTTTATTTCACATCTGTGCCATTTATTTATTTCTTTTTGTCAACCAAAGTAAAACCAATAATTAGAAACTCCATCAAAACGCATCAGTGTGTATTCTTCTGTGTGCATTTTCTTTTACACAGGTGTGTGATTGTGTGGCCTGTGTGCATGTATATATTCATGATAAACCTGACAGATCTGTTTAGTTTAAACCATGATGTGTTTGCTACCAACATACTCTCAGCTGCATAATTCTGACACTCATTGTGCTCCAGTCTACTGACAGAGCAAAGCTCATAATCCATAGAGAAGCTTGGAGGGCTATAGTCTTGTTTACCATCAGCCTCTGGTAAATTAGACCTTTCACTTCTTTCTGTATGCAGTATTTACTGCAAAACTATTGAACGTCCCCTGATTTATAAATAGTATCTGTCCCTATGATCTCTACTTAAAGTATATAGGTCATTTAATTGTATAATGTACAACACCTATGGTGGGTTGTTACATGTGGAACAACAAACTGTGTTGATACAATGCCTAAGACGGTCATATCTGCACTCACTTTTTCTCCACCAGCACAACTTCTTTTATGTGTAAAGACTGCAAAGGAAAGAAATCATTGTGTTGAAGCAGTAGCTGGAGAAGCATGATGCTGAATTACAGAAGAACCTCAAGGGACTACAGCTCCAACAACAGCCAGAAGATGAAGCTTGTTGTTCTGTTCCAAATACAAAAAGGAGAGATGAGATGTCAGAAATACTGCAATCTGCAAAGAAAGAAAAACTCATTTCAGTTTCAAATATGCAAACTCTGAACACCTTCAAAAAGCCAAAAAGCAAATACAGGACATTATAAAAACTCCCCAATTTTTTTCAACCCCAGTTTAAATTCAGTTTGCACTATTTTTGATGAGCCGTTTATTAAGTTTCTGGGAAACAACAAAACCACATTTCCTAACCAAATTAACACAAAAAACAACAAAAGAAATGAAAAACAAGGCAGCACTTTATTTATATAGAAGACAGAGAAAACAGAATAACAAGAGTGATGTGCAGTGAACAAAGGATTGCAGTCTGAGGAGGTAAAAAATAGAGTGCTGACAATTGCTTTGCATCATTACCGTCGATTCTCAAGCGCTTGACACTTAAAGAGTCATTAGGCATTCTCCATCTATTGCAGGCTTATTTTATTCAAAATTCCAATGCTCGTGATTGTCTTTCAAATCACTTATAATTCTCTACGGTTTTGCTATTATTCCTGCGACTGCTCAAGTGCTCTGCAGTTGACTGTGAAGTGTGTGATTATAAGGATTCGGCTTTAATTCTGAAAATCTTAAAATCAAATTTACCAATTGGGATATTTCAGTAAAGCTTCATCTCAGAGATTAACCAGTGTGTCTTCACGCACCAGCCTTGGCATTACTAGACACCAAAAGATAATCTCTTTTAAAGAAAAACACAGTTAGAGCTTTATCAGCCAGCAAACTGTGGTTTGGGAGTTTATTTGGGTTTTTTTTTTAACTTTGTGTCCTTGGTTTTTACTGGCTGATTTGTTTCATTTTCTCTTGCTTCTTGCTTACATGAATGATGATTACAAGCCTGTTTTGCTCTTACTTTAATGGTTAGGTTTAGGCACTAAAAACTACTTGGATAAGGTAAAATATTATGGTTTGGATAAAAATTGTCCCGTTGTAACACTTGCAAATTGAAAATCTATTTTCACCATGCTACTCGAGGGGTCCTCTACAAGCATCCATAAGAGATGAGCTGAGAGGCAGACCCATCTCACTATTGCATAAACCAGGTGCATTACAGCACAGACACCAAAGGACATCTTATGCATATTTTTTAGATGCTAGCAGCTTTGACAAAATGACAGGATTTGAAGCCCTGGGAATGAGACTGTTGTGGTTATGCTATGTTCATTGCTCATTTCCTTATATAGCTGAATCTCCACAACAACTGCCTAGGGTTCGCAGAGATCCCAGAGGTATATTTTAGTCAGATTGCACAGGTGTTTGAAATTGTCAGTTTATTCCTAATGATGTCACATTGTGGTTTTCTGTTTCTGCTTTGATTAGTGATAAAAAATAAATAGAAATAATAGAAATGCAATTTTAACAAGTGAAGCACTTTATTCAGTTGACTTTTGCAGTGGACCCCAAATTAAGGTTTCTGTCACATTAAAGAACAAAATTATGGCATTCATCATCTGGATGGGAAACTTCCTAGACTGGAAAATTGGAGACATCACTGTATCTCCCCGAGACATGGAGTCTCGGGGAGCACTGGTCAGGTCACAGATGAAAAGGAGAGCTGATACGGCTACATTTCAGGGCCCAGTCCAAGAAGCAATGACTCTCCTGAAAGTGAAGAAAACTGCACCAGCTGATGTGACTGTCCAACACTCGGCTAGACAATCTACTCGAAAAAAGGTGTTATTCTTCCTCCCAAAACGCAGACAAGAAGGTAGCACAGCCAGCATGCCCTAAGCATAGCATAAGGCAAATGCCTATGCTATAAGTGATTGTTGTGTGTGTTCAGCTTTAGCTGATTTTAGTTGGTTAAGTGAAAACCTTGACCTCTCCTGGTCTCTGTCAGGGCTGTCCATTATCCCTTATATTAAGATTCTTTTCACAACTTTTATGGACAGAATTTCTAGCTGTAGCCAAGGGATGGAGGATGTCGGACTCAGCATCTCGTCTCCTGCTTTTTGCAAATGATGTGGTTCTCTTGACTTCATTGAGCCATGACCTCCAGCTTGCAGTGGGGTGGTTTGCAGCTGAGCATGAAGCAGCTGGAATGAGAATTAGCACTTCCAATTCTGAGGCCACGGTTCTCAGGCTGGAAAAGAGTGAAGTGTCCACTCCGGGTCAGGGATGAGTGCTCCCCAAGTGAAGCACTTCCAGTATCTCAGGTTCTTGTTCACAAGTGAGGGGAAAGTAGAGTGCTAGACTGATAGACAGCTGGGTATGAAAGTAAAGCTGTCAATTTATAGAAATTAATCTATGTTGTTACCCAAACGTATGGTTATGAGCTGTGGGTAATGACCAAAAAATGTTAAACCACAAGCAGCAGAAATGAGTTTCCTCCAAAGCAGGGGTGGAGCGTGGGGGTGGCTTACTGGGCTTAAGCCCGGGTTGTTTTGTCAGTGTTTTGGAGTGTAATTTTTTCATAGTTAGATGCCTGGCTGACAACTGTATAAAACAAAAAGTGCAAGCAATATTCGAAGCACATAGTGTACACTGTGGGAATTTACGACTGTGCGTGAATACCCCCTGATATTGGTATGATCCGAGCTCAGGCACTAAGCGACTGAGTGAGAGGGCGGGGCAGCTGCTGCCTGTGAGTGCGCTGTTGGAGAAACGGAGCCAGCCATACTAAGGAGAGCTTAAGTTTGACCAGGTACCAAAGCAAATCATTCGTACCGTACAAATAATGTAAATATGACGGTGCATCACGAAAGATTGATATCAAACTGATCACTTGACCAATATTACGTTACTTGCTCTTCGAGTGAATCAACAACTGGCGAAATGAAAAGCCGAACAAATGCTATTTTTTAGAGAGTCTTAGCTTACCTGTGTTTATTTCATATTTTCAGTTCTTACCCTCCCCGACTAAATCGGTTTCAGTTATGTACTGAAATATAAGA